>NC_133327.1:5567242-5883671 GCF_042186555.1 Aquarana catesbeiana | reverse complement strand
AAAAAGTGCGGTATAAGTGCGCATACGCGCACCGCCCGGGGCGGTAATGCTGTAGCCGAGCCCCGCACACCACCAGCTCTAAAACAGCTATCAATAGCGCAGGACTTGCTACACAGACCTGACACCAATCCACCGGAGCACCGGAACCCGCGGGGACTGAGATGAGACGCCAGAAGCGTCAATATAAGCAGACGATAAAGAGAAATCAGCCGCGGCAGCTTCCCTCTACTCATCCTCACTCTCCCAAGATGGCGCCGGGTAAGCAAGACGCACGAGGCGGCCAGGGCCCTGAGCAGCCTGACTCCCCACAGCACTCCCACCCCTCTCCTATAGCAGCACCAAGGGACCCCTTCTCCTCCCAGTCCTCCGGAGACCCAGATGAAGAGCTGCAGGGAGTGGTATCTCCCTCCCTGTCCCTGTCCACTGGAGCATCCCTGAGACCAGGCAGAATCACCAGGTTCATCCATGGACAGGAACATGGCAGATCTGGGCGACTCCATGTTTAGTCAATCTAGCCCAGCCCTAGCAGACCCCTCCCTTCCACAGGCCCCTTATGCAGGGGATGCAGTACTGCTAGCAAGATTATTGGCCATGCTGCAACAGGAACTATCCAAAGCATGCTCCATCATTACTTATGACATTAAACAAGATATACAAAGTTTTGGACTCAGGCTGGACATGATTGAAACAAAAGTTGATAAATCAGTGCACAGAATCAACCAAAATTCCAGGACGGCAGCAGAAATACAGGGGCAACTGGATGAGGCCTACGCTAAGATCGAAGATTTAGAGAATAGGTCCCGCCGTTATAACATACGCATACGGGGACTCCCAGAAACACACACAGACCTGGAGGGGGCCATGCACACCCTCATGAAGAAATTAATACCCCACATATCACCACAGCACCTGGAAGTCGACCGAATCCAAAGAGCCTTGACAGCTTCAAGGTCTGATGGACTTCCTCACGACATAATAGTGAAGCCACACTATTATAAGATAAAGGAGAAACTAATGGCGGCTACCAGGTACAAACAGGATTTAAATCTACTGGGATCTCTGATTCAAGTATTCACGGACCTCACCCCTTCCACAGTGAAAAAACACTGTAGCCTAAAGCCACTCCTGCAGCAATTACAGAACTGCCAAATCAAGTACAGGTGGTCCTTCCCCTTCTGTCTCTCCTTTACATACAGAGGCAGGAATCATTCCTTCTCGAATTATCACGATGGAGAAGGGCTCCTACTGGAATTGGGAATCATTTCTAGAGACCATTCGCCCACGCCACCCACCAATTACCAGAACAGGGCTTTGTCCCCCATTTGGTCCTCTCAACGGCCCAGGAAGAATGGAAGAACCCTGCACCAACTTGAACAGAACAGTTTGAGCCCCAATACCGGGACTCGTTCTACCCACGGGGTATCTTTCCCTTTACCCACAATGGGAGCAAGGTCTTATTAAGACAAGTTAAGCCCATCTTTGGAGGCTACCCCCTCAGAGGGAAAACAAGGCATTCAAATCTTGACAGTTACTATTTGCTGATGAAGATATAGGTCACACCCATGATCTTTCTTGCTCACCAGGTTACATTTCTTGAAGTTTAAATAGCGGGAGTGAACAAATTCACCATACGGAAGCGGGGTCGGCTGACCCACCATATACACTATATGGAGAGAGAGGAGGCTGGTATGCCTCAGGTACTCTTGGTGGACTCTTGCTGAAACATTTGGTTGTCACTAAATTTTCTTTTTTGTTCATTTCCTGCATTGTTTAGAATTAAAGTTTGAAGCCGATGTGGACACGCATGCCACTCTAGTGATCTTGTTCTCATCTCGGGTGAGAGCAACTTCATAGTCCCCAGGAATTTTACCTGGAGTGGGCCCTGTCCCTAAGGAGACAGGTGGCCCCATGTCTAGGACTGGGTAAGTGTGTTCTGCAAAACCACGATGGTGATTGATCATCAAACAAAATACACCATCATCACACACAACGTGCAGGGCTTTAACTCCCCCACTTAGAGAATGAAAGACTTCACCTATTACCACAAACAAAAGGCAGATATCTTGATGTTACAGGAGACTCATTTTTCCAAAACCTTGACCCCAAGATATCTCAGCACAAAATACCCACAGTTTTATACCTCCTCGGACCCAGAGAAAAAACTTGGCGTAGCTTTATGTTTTTCTCGCAAAGTACCATTTGTCCCTATTACTATAATTAAAGATAAACAGGGTAGATACATAATGGCAGTAGGCCACATAAATGATCAGGTAACCACTTTAATTTCCTACTACACCCCTAATACAGGTCAAATGGAATTCTTCCATAACATGTTCAAGGTATTACTTCCTAAAGTACAGGGACAGGTGATTTTAGGAGGGGACAGCAACCTACCGTTAGACAAAATACTAGATAAATCATCACACAGTAAACTAACATACAAAAGTGTACCTAGAAGCAGCGGTAGCCTTGCAAGGCTGCTACATAACAATGAGCTTATAGATGCATGGAGAGAGGACAATCCCTCAGCTAGGGATTACACCTTCTATTCCCATGTCCATCGCACATATTCCAGAATTGACCACATTTTTATCGGGACCCCATTATTACCATATGTAATCTCTGTTGAAATACTTAATACACCATGGTCAGACCATTCACCAGTCAGGCTTTCTCTCTCCAATTTGTGGAAAAAAAAACTCTTCCGTCCCTGTGGAGACTTAACACTGCACTATTAAATGATCCGATAACGGTAGCAGAAATAGAACAGGAGATACGCCTATTTTTTAAGGAAAACTTACCAGCAACAACTTCCCCTATAATAAAATGAGCAGCACATAAGGCCACTATTAGAGGCCAACTACTCCAATTGGCGGCACGACACAAGCGGCCCAGAGATAGCACAATGTCACAAAGGGAACAGATATTGCGTGACCTTCTTAAAGAACAAAAAGCGATTCCACAAGTAGACAACAGACACAAAATAAACAAGGCTAGATTAGCACTGAACTTAAGTCTTACTACACAGGCAGAAAAACGAATATGCTGGTCACGACACAGATATTACACGATGGGAGATAAACCCACCACATTATGTGCGAGGAAACTAGTATCCCGACCCTACACATCAGCGTTACCTAGGCTGCGATTAACTAATGGACAAGTCAGAACCTGGAAAGAATAGTCACTGAATTTACGAAATTTTATACCCAACTATATAGGGCCTCAGAGAAAGTAGGAACAAATAAAATGGAAGAATTCTTTAGACACATCCCTCTTCCTAAATTACAGAAGGAACATCTAGAACTAATGGATCAAATATTCACTGAAACAGAGATAATGCAGGCGATCAAAAGCCTAAATCCCTCCAAAAGCACTGGGCCCAGATGGGTTCTCAGGTTTATACTACAGAAAATTCCAAGAAATTCTGACAGGGCACTGCTCTTCCTGACCAGGAAAATAAAGTATTTATACATATCCTCCCGAAACCGGGAAAAGATCATGGGAGTTGTGAAAATTACCGTCCCATTTCATTGATCAACATAGACGTAACAATTATGACAAAGATCCTGGCGGTCAGAATGAACTAATTTTTAGCAAACTACATCCACCCAGACCAGGCGGGCTTGGTACCGGGATGTCAGACGACGGATCAAACAAGAAGGGTCATAGATATTATATCAGCAATCCACTCGGACTGGGACGGAGGGGGCCCAAGGCAGGGAATGCTGCTATCTTTAGATATACATAAGGCATTCGATTCCCTGTCCTGGGATTACCTCTTCTTTGTCCTGGAACGACTAGGGTTCGGAACTCACTTCCTAACCACACTTCAAACGCTTTACAGCTCTCCGAAGGCAGCGTTAACGGTAAAAGGCTACTTTTCAAGCCCAATTAGCATCCAAAGAGGGACACGCCAAGGCTGTCCATGTGACAGACTCACCCGGGACAGAGGCTTTTGAAGGGGACTGAATGTGAGCCTCTTGCCTACAGATTATGGGCCCTGCCATTTGGGGTACCCTTGAAGTGTTGTTACTTTGGCTTCGGGTCCTTGTCCCCCAGGACACACAGACTCTGGGGACCCAGTATTTGCCACATTAGCAATAGTGACTGAGTCATACTGTTGGGACACATACTGTGAGGAGATGCTAATATCAACTCCACTCACCTGTCTGATGTCTGCTATAACATGCTTAATGTAAATGAGTCTAGTCTGGCTCACCACAGTTTCTAAGGGTATTCCACACATTGTTGTTTGTTCTAATTAACCCTGTGTTGATGTTTATGGTAATGTGTATTGAATAGTCAATGGCTGGGAGACGAACAGTCTACTCCTACTATAGTTTGTTGATGACTAAGCTGAGGAGGGGGGAGATCACGGTTTGTATTAATTGTAATTAGCTCCTGCTATTGTGAGAACATGTCCTCTGGTTGTACTTATGACAATGTATAATGTACTGTGTGAAGCTCGGTGACCACAAGTCTGTTCTAAAAGGTCATGTCTCTTAGTCACCTAGGCTGGATAAACGATTAGCTAATTATCTCATGTTAATTAGGTTAGGTTTTAGTCATCCTGCTGTATATATTTGTGTAAGACCTCAAATAAAAAGTCAGTCCATGTTAGCATCTAAGCAAGTCTCGTCTTGTTTTGTGCCTGGGAGCGATTGGAATATCTGATATCTGTATCCAGACTGGGAGGAAGTGGTATACTGACGGAAGCACTCAAGCGGAGTGTGGGACGTTCTGTTACATTGGTGGCAGCGGTGGGATGCTTCCTACAGTCTGGGACATCCAAGCTTCCAATTGGATCCAAGGTCCAGATAGCAGGAGAGGAGAGGTACAGATACCAGCCGCCATGGAAGAGGAATTCAGAAGGAGGTTGCGAGAGATGCAGATACAGCACAGAGGACCAGTATCAGAGCAGGTCCTGCTGGGATGGTTTGTTTCTATCCGCTGTGAACTCTGGAAAGAAGCGCTAGCCCGTGAGGAGCGACACCAGGGAAAAGTTCTCCCCTCCATCGAGGAAAGGTACTGGTAGCAGTATGGATTGCGGGTTCTGTTTTTGGGAGAAAAAACGAACAAGGAGCAGACAGCGGAATTAAGCTGGCTGGTCTGGGTAGAGATGCAGCTGGATGAGAGGTACAGAGCCCTCCGGTGGCATGTTACCAAGCATGCCCTTGGATAGCGGATGACAGCCCAACGGAAGGCTTTGGCTACGGTGGCCTGGGACTGTTGTATGTGAAGCTGACAGGGGACCCTAACTTTGGGAGTGATTTGGAGTGGCGGTTGGACGAAATAATGGATTACAGAGAACAGCTACTGAATGTTTCGGAAGTGCACTGGGCACTGGAAGATATAGAGTTTCTGGCCGTTCAGGAATGGGAGCTGGAGATCGCCTACAGACGGCTGCTAGACTCTGCCCAGCGCAAGGGCTGGGCTCCCTTTGCCTGGGACTATCAGGAAATACCAGGTGACAACTCTGAAATCCTGGCTGAAGAGTCAGCAATGTGGCAGAGTAACAGTGTGCTTTGCCAACCTGCCCCCACAGCTAGGGAGGCTGAGGTCTTATGGCAGATGCAGCAAGTGCTGACTGACCTTGATGATCCTTTTTCTGCATTAGATGATCTTGGATGGAGGAATGTGCCTTTCCAGAACCAACAGCAGTATCTGTGGAGTTACAAGGAACTTCCCCAGCTAAAGTGCTGGTCACCAGACAGAGGGTCCAAGACCTCTGCCCCACACCTGTGGCAGTTTCGGAGGCTCAGGGTGAGAAGGTGGCAATCACTTCCCAGCAGCAGATACAGGGGGAGAAGGGAGAGGAGGTGTTCTTTGTCCCTCCCCAACAGTTGGCCAGGGTGGAGGAAGCGGTCTTTCCTCCCCAGCAAAGATCCGTGCACATGGGAGACAGTACCACAGACATGTCGTCCCAGCAGCCAGATGAGGGAATGGAACAGGAAGCAGCCGGCTCCCCTCCCCAATGGCAGCTACACAGTTTGGGAGTGGAGGAATCCAGCCTCCTGCCCCAACGGTTAGCCAGAGCAGAGGGTGTGAAGTCCCCAGCAGAAGTGCTGGCAACAGGGAAGAGTGCTACCAACCTCTGCCCAGCACTGGCAACAACTGTGGAGATCCAGGGAGACGGGGCAGTCGGCCCCTCTCTCCGGCGACAAGCTGATGTAGTGAAGCTGCTACTCCCAGCTGAATCGCTGGCAACAGGGCAGAGCACAGCTGGCCTCTGCTTATCACCTACAGTTTCTCCTCAGCTTCAGGGAACTGGGACAGTGGGCCCCTCTTCCCAACAACAGGCCAAGCCATGGAATGGTAAACACCACCCAGATGAAGCACTGACAGACGGACAGAGAGTCAATGACCTCTGCCTCACACCTACTGAGGTCAACTATTCCTTGCAGCCAAGAAAGGAGATCATACGGACAGACTTTGTGAGTTCACTCTGCCTGACTAACGCATGTCCAGACCAGGTGGAGGTCTGGGACCTTGTTAGTCAACTTTTGATGGGGGAGAAATGTGACAGACTCACCCGGGACAGAGGCTTTTGGAGGGGACTGAATGCAAGCCTCTTGCCTACAAATTATGGGCACTGGCATTTGGGGTACCCTTGAGGTGTTGTTACTTTGGCTTTGGGTCCTTGTCCCTCAGTGCACACAGACTCTGGGGACCCTGTATTTGCCATATTAGCAATAGTGACTGAGTCATACTGTTGGGACACATACTGTAAGGAGATGCTAATATCAACTCCACTCACCTGTCTGATGTCTGCTATAACATGCTTAATGTAAATTAGTCTAGTCTGGCTCACCATAGTTTCTAAGGATATTCCACACATTGTTGTTTGTTCTAATTAACCCTGTGTTGATGTTTATGGTAATGTGTATTGAATAGTCAATGGCTAGGAGACGAACAGTCTACTCCTACTATAGTTTGTTGATGACTAAGCTGAGGAGGGGGGAGATCACTGTTTGTATTGTTAATTGTAATTAGCTCCTGCTATTGTGAGAACATGTCCTCTGGTTGTACTTATGATAATGTATAATGTACTGTGTGAAGCTCGGTGACCACAAGTCTGTTCTAAAAGGTCATGTCTCTTAGTCACCTAGGCTGAATAAATGATTAGATAATTATCTCATATTAATTAGGTTAGGTTTTAGTCATCCTGCTGTATATATTTGAGTGAGACCTCAAATAAAAAGTCAGTCCACGTTAGCATCTAAGTAAGTCTCGTCTTGTTTTGTGCTTGGAAGGGGTTGGAATATCTGATATCTGTATCCAGACTGGGAGGAAGTGGTATACTGATGGAAGCACTCAAGCGGAGTGTGGGACGTTCCGTTACAGTCCACTATCCCCGTTACTTTTTGTGTTGGCATTAGAACCGCTAGCAATCCAGATACAAGCCTCATTATATGTCAAAAGTATAGAGTGTGGAGGTATTGAACATAAATGCATCCTCTTTGTGAATGACATATTGCTGGCAATCTTATCCCCTATCACTACCCTCCCGAATCTATACGCCATACTTAAACCATTCTCCATAATCTCAGGCCTAACAATCAGTTATGACAAATCACAAGCTATGAACATTTCCTTGGAGGAATCCGTGATCTCCACTCTAAAACAGTCTTACAAATTCACATGGAAAACAAATACGCTCCCATATTTGGGAATAAACCTCACCCCATCGTGGAATACACTATACTCTCAAAATTACCCTGCATTGTTTAAAAATATAGGAACAGACCTGACAAGATGGTCGCTTCACCCGCCGCCGTGGTTCAGCAGGCTACACTCGGTTAAAATTAATGTGCTACCAAGGATATTATATCTCTTCAGAACGCTACCAGTGTCATTAGCCAAACTAGACCTGAAATCATTTCAAACTAAACTCTTGTCATTCATTTGGGGGAATAAGAGGCCTAGGGTGAACATACGTACGTTATACGCTCCCAAGAGAAAAGGTGGACTAGGCTTCCCAGATCTGCTAAAGTACTACTATGTTGCACAGCTGGCTCATATTACTAGATTCCACAGCTCGAGACCCCATCTAATTTGGATGCAGGTAGAGGCCGAAGCCTGTAAGTCACATCCAATTTCCTCCATCCTTTGGTTATCTCCTAAGCAAAGACCCCCGATCCTATGTTCGCCACTCTCTATCTCTTTGAGCATTTGGGACAGACTACTTAAATCTCATAAGCTCTAATCCTTACACACTCCATTAGCTCCACTATTGGGAAACGTGAACGTCACCCCGGGCCTCACCCCTAGAACGTTTGAATGGTGGACGAACTAGGGGTTACTGAGAATAGCAGATATATGTGATCATAGGGGTATCTTAACGACAAAAGCACTGGAGGATAAACATTAGCTACTGATCTCAGAATTCTTTAGATACACACAGATAGAAAACACACTATCTACCATATCAAGAAATTCGGACATAGCTACGATGACCCCGATGGAACACTTGTGTGTACAGTACGATAAGATCAGAGGGCATATCTCAGAAATATACACAATCCTGTCAAATTGTACTGAAAAGTTAGAATATATGAAGAGATGGGAGGCTGACCTCCAGGAGAGTATTGAGCTGGACGAGTGGCACAAAGTAGCCGAGGGGGCCACAAAATCCATCATAAATACTTTTTTAAAAGAAGCAAATTTCAAAGTCTTAATGAGATGGTATATGGTCCCGGCAAGACTGGCGACCTTCATACCTGAAGCATCCCCTCAATGTTTTTGTGGCTGTGGACAACTGGGGATGATGTACCACATATGGTGGCAGTGTCCTAAGGTGAGGCGCTACTGGATCAGGGTGTACAACTTTGTGTACACCCTCACCCAGGTAAACCTGATTAAATCCCCGGGACAGGCATTACTGGGTGCCGAGGTAAAATCAGCCTCAAAGTCCCAAAGGCATCTTATAATGTTTATATTTATAGCAGCAAAAATCACAATAGCAAAATCTTGGAAATTGGCGGTGGTGCCGTTTGACCAGCTCAAACATAAACTCTCCTGGATCATGCTCAATGAACGCATGACAGCAAATCTAAATGTTAAAATGCAACAGTTTGAAAAGATATGGAGCCCCTGGATCCAGTACTTAACGGGAGGCTCTAGGGCTGTATTGGTATAGGGGGACCGGTGGGGGGGGGTCACTTTCTAAATCTCTAACTGTTTTTTTCTCTTCCTTTCTTTTCAACTACCTCTCCTTGGGTACAACTTTTTTCTTTGGTACCCCTACTTGGGCTGACAAAAAAAAGGGGGTCATCTTGCTGAAATCTAGAAATGTTAACTCAGCTTAGACACAGACCCCACTAGAAAAACACAAATGTAGCAATAACAATATTAATTACATCTCGGAGGTTGATATGTCAGCACCATATCATAGATAGTTTATATTTGCCTTAAAGTGTAATGTTACAAATATTACTACGAAACTGTTTACATATTTTGTATTTCTGTTTTACTATGGAAAATGAGAAAACTTGAATTAAAAACCATTGAAACTAAAAAAAATGCGGTGTAAAACACGGCACTATACTGACACACTACTATATACTGTAGTAAAGCTGCTCTGACGCACTACAATATACTGTATTAAAACTGCACTGACACACTCCAATACGCTGCAGTAAAACTGCACTGATGCACAATATACTGCAGTAAAACAGCACTGATGCACTATAATGTACTGTAGTAAAACTGCACTGATGTACTTCAATATACTGGAGTAAAACTACACTGACACACTACAATATATTGCAGTAAAACTGCACTGACACACTACAATATACCAGAGTAGAACTCCACTGACGCACTTCAATATACTGCAGTGACGCACTTCAATATACTGCAGTAAAACTGCATTAGTGTTGTCTGTTGATTCTCCACAGGGATTTCCCTCCACCACTAAATTACACTCACCATAAAATGAGCAGAAAAAAGCCTTATGTCATGATGTAGCTGTCAGCATATGACCCAAGATGAATCTGCCCTCATTGCCAAACGGTCTGGTGCGAGTGGGATACGTTGCGATGGATCCATTGTCCCCTTCAATGGTGTGTGCACTGTGTGTAAAAAATCTCACTACCGGGAGCCAGAATAGTGCTAATATGGTGTAGTATTTATTAAAAAAGGGGGTACATTTACATGCACAATAAAAAATCCATAAAAAAAAAATTACATGAAAAAAACGCCTCTCCTGCCACAAGGACGTGACGAAAAAAACAAAAACATCAGTGTGTAGGCCCTTACCATTTCATGCCCAAACATGTTATCAAGGGGTTTGCCTATCACTGATGTCTTGTTACTGCAAGGTTTAAATAACCACAGACCCGAAAATCGCAGAATTCCATACTGGAAGTTTGAAAAACACAATTTTGGCAAAAACTGGAGGTGGCACGGCCACCATTTATTCAAAAACCAGAACTATGTCATTCTAAAGAGCTGGATCAAAATGTTATTACCAGTCGCCTGGAATTCGGCAAGTTGATGTGTGCAGCCGCCATCTTAATGGTGGGTAAACTAGAGGAAAGAATACAACTAAACAAAACAGCAGTATTTAGTGATGAATGAAAAAGACAGCCGCGCCATGAAGTGCAGCGATCAAATCACCCACCACTTGCTGTTAATTACAGCACAAGCTAGAGAGTGTGAAAGTAGGGGAAACCACAGTAAATTATAGAGTTCCCCCAAAATTCCCCTATTTCCAGGTCTGTGGTTATTTAAACTTTGCAGTAACAAGACGTCAGTGATAGGCAGACCTCTTGATATTGTGCTTGGGCATGAAATGCGTCGGGAAAGGCCTACAAACTAATGATTTTGACCACCGTGTCCTTGTGGCAGGAGCGGCGTTTTTTTTTCATGTAAGTTTTTATGGATTTTTTAATGTGCATGTACATGTACCTCCTTTTTTAATAAATACTACACCATATTAGCACTATTCTGGCTCCCGGTGGTGAACGTTTTTTACACACAGTGCACACCGCATTGAAGGGGACGGTGGATCCAATGCAACGTATCCCACTCCCAGCAGACTGTTTGACAATGGGGGCAGATTCCTCTCGGTTCATCTGCTGACAGTTACATCCTGACATAAGGCTTTTTTCTGCTCATTTTCTGTTGAGTGCAATTTAGTGGTGGAGGGATATCACCGTGGAGAATCAACTGACAATACTTTTGGTGCACTTGTTTACTATGCTACTGTTTTGGCTGATGTCTGGTGAGTGTTCTGGCACCCCATATACATCATAGAAGGTGATCTTCCGGTGACTCAACATTTCTCCTACAGATGATTTACTACCATTTTTCACTACTTTGAACTTTCATCACTTTTCACATTTGTTCACAAACTGTTGGGTCAGTTTCACTAATTGGACTTTTTTACTTTGTATAATCATTTGTAAGTTATAGCACTGCACTTATTGTATTTAATATAAAATCGAATACATTATCCATCATTTATATGTTAGGTAAAATATCCATATATATATCTATATATAGATATACATCAGTCTCCTCCCACATTACTAGCTTACTGACATATCAGCATGGATGTCGCACCACTTCCTTAAACTAAATCTCTCTAAAACTGAGTTATTAATTCCCCCCCCCGCCCGTGCCCCCCTCCATGACTTTTCCAAACAAACTAAAAAAAAAACCCATCTATTGCAGCCACTGTGCCCATCAAACGCAGCCTCTGTGCCCATCAAACGCAGCCACTGTACCATCAAACGCAGCTACTGTGCCCATCAAACGCAGCCTCTGTGCCCATCAAACGCAGCCACTGTACCATCAAACGCAGCTACTGTGCCCATCAAACGCAGCCACTGTGCCATCAAATGCAACCACTGTGCCATCAAATGCAACCACTGTGCCATCAAATGCAACCACTGTGCCCATCAAACACTGACACTGTGCCATCAAATTCAGCCACTGTGCCATCAAATTCAGCCACTGTGCCATCAAACGCAGCCACTGTGCCATCAAACGCAGCCACTGTGCCATCAAACGCAGCCACTGTGCCCATAAATTGCCACCACTGTGCCCATCAAATGCAGCTATTCACAAAAAAAAAAAAAAAATTGGGATTTGTTTTTACCAAAAAACATTTAGCAGAGTACATATTGGCCTAAATTTATGAAATTATATTTTTTTTCAATTTTTTTATTGGATGTTTTACACCAGAAAATAAAAAATATTGTTTTTTTTTTTCAAAATTTTTTTGTTCATACTGCAAAAAAAAAAAAAAAACGCAGAGGTGATCAAATACCACCAAAAGAAAGCTCTATTTGTGGGGACAAAAATGGTGTCAATTTTGTTTTGGTACAACGCCGCACACCCACGCAATTGTCAGTTAAAGCGGCGCAGTACAGAATCGCAAAAAATGCTCTGGCCAAGAAAGGGGGTAAATCCTTCCGGGGCTGAAGTGATTAAACAGGGACCTGGACAATGCCATACACAGTAGTGTGTGAAGGAGAGGGACTGTGTACTGACACATGCTGTGTATACAGTGGGGGAGGTGTCTCAGTGTAGCACACATACAAGCAGTAGAGATGTACAAATACACTGACAGGTTAAGCCCTCTTCACCCCCCCTCACAGCTGGGTGTGATTGTTCCAGCACGACCCCGGCATTGCAAGCAGGCTGGTTAGGGAGAGGGGGAAGTGGAAAAAGTAAGTGAGAGGAAGTAACAAGCTGCACACACACTGCTGGCTTCATTATCTCACCTCTCTATACAGTAGAGCAGAGGCTGGCCATTCCCCCTTCCAGACACTTACTGTGTGATCGTTGTCGTGACATCCATCACTGCTGCCCTGTTTTGCCAAGAAATGTCCCCCGGCGGATAATGACCCCCCTGTACTGTGCAGGCGTAGCGCTTGCGCAGTACGAACAACAAGGGAGTCACCGAAAATATCCGAAGCTGAACAGCTGTCAGTCAGCTGTATACGGCACCTGTGCAATGAGCAGGACATTGTGCCCGACGCTGCCGCATGCTCCCGATGCTCGTGCTGCTCTGCAAGGGGCGGGTTTATTACTGTGATATCGTGTAAGGGGTGGATGCTACAGAAGAGGCCGAATATTAAATTAATGGGCAGAGCTGTTTGCGGGGTGTGTTTAAATAAATGAAGGGCGGGTTTTGCAATGTTGATGGGCGGGATCAGGAGCGTGCGGCATTGTCTGGTAGCATCGGGAGCGTCTGGTAGAATGTGGTGTTCAATGTGGTCTTCATTGCGCAGGCGCTGTGTATGTTCGGCTATTTTCGGTGGCTCGGTAGTGCTTTGTACTGCGCAAGCGCTGTACTTGTGCAGTACAGGGGGGTCATTATCCGCCGGGGGAACTTTTTCGGCAAGACACCGGCTGCACCAGGGGAATTCAGTCCCATGCTGTGAAGGGTCAGGCGCCCAGAGGAAGGTGAAAAATTAGTAGAAACTCCAGAATGTTTCTACGCGAAGCCCAGTCCACAGCACAGTGAGGCGAAACCGGAAGTGACTCAGAAAAAGGACCACCCACTGTCCTCTGGTCCCCGCCAATAAAAATAAGGAACAGGCGGCAAGAAACAAATCATTGAAGAGTGGGAGTTTTTTCTGGTGCAATGCTTGTACCCTGCACACGCCCTGAACAGGGGCAAATCAGCTTCCCAGCTTGCAATCAGCTTCCCATAGACTGCCGTGTGTCCGGCGCCTGTGACACTTTTTTTTACTATTTTTTTTGTGAATAGCTTGGGGGGGGGGGGGGGGGGGAGTGCCCATGTGCCTCCTATGGATGGGCCACCACTGGTACTAGGCGTAAAATCTCTAAAATCCGTCCCTTTTTAACAAATGAAACCACCAAGCTCCTCATTCACTCCCTCGTTATCTCTCGCCTTGACTATTGGAACTCCCTTCTCATTGGCCTGCCTCTCCATAGGCTATCCCCTCTTCAGTCTATCATGAATGCTGCAGCCAGACTTATACACCTTACCAACCGCTCAGTGTCTGCCAACCCTCTCCTCCCAATCACCCAGCGAATTAAATTCAAAATACTCACCACAAGCCATTCACAACTCTGCCCCGAGCTACATCACCAATCTTGTCTCCAAATATCACCCAAATCGTCCTCTCTACTCTTCTCAAGACCGCCTACTCTCAAGCTCTCTCGTCTTCTCCTCCCATGCTCGTCTCCAGGATTTCTTCAGAGCCTCTCCCATCCTCTGGAACTCGCTACCTCCACCTGTCCGGCTATCCCCTACTTTTGCTATCTTCAGGCAATCCCTAAAAACTCATCCCTTCAGGGAAGCCTATCACGTCTCCAACTAATCTTTTACCCTATTAGATTGTACGCTCTTCCAAACAGGGCCCTCTTAATCCTCTTGTATTTTATTGTATTATAACTGTATTGTCTCCCTTTTATATTGTAAAGTGCTGCGTAAACTGTTGGTGCTATATAAATCCTGAATAATAATAATAATAATATTACACAGAATTTAGATACTGTAATTATCATAATAAAGCCATTACTTACCTGATGTGGGTAGTTATGTACCTGTGTTATTTTATCTTGATTCTGACTTCCTATAGACAGATACATGTTGTTTAGAGCATGAGCCAATGAATAAACTGCTCTATAAACTCGATCAGTTAAACCCATGCTATTAAAACTAATGAATTCAGTGACACGTTTAGCCTTGGAGCAGTTGCGAAGAGGAAACTTATATATTGTACTATAAAATCTATTACGTGACTCATTGGTTCCTGAACAGTGTAGATGTAGCAGCCATATGTGTTCCAGTAACGTGTCCTGAGGATGGTTCACAACCTGAAAGCTGTGATAGAAACTCTTCATATCAGGAACATGCAGTTCATCAAATTCTACAGCCAAACTCCCATCAAGGGCTTTGCTGTAATGTTCCATAAGAAATGTTTTGGAGGCAAATATTGGTCCAAAAATGAATGTCTTATTAGAGAGCACATGCCTTACTTCTATTAAAAGATCAGCCATAAATGAAGAAAAGGTCCCACAAAGAATTATAACCTGAGCAGATGACTTTGAAATAATACCAATGCTATTTTTAAAAATTTCATCTGAAACACTCATAGCCTCTAACTTTATCTTGATCATGTAGGCAACACAAATACTCTTCATGGTTAGATATTGGGTCAGAAGTTGGATTTCCTGATTACCGCTGTCATCATCAGAAGATATAACTCCAACCCACGTCCAGCCAAAGAATTGGAGAAGACCCGATAGTATGAAAAAAATGGCCTGGTTACTTTGAACCGTCCGGAAAAATGTTGGGTAGAAATTTCTGTTACTGAGCACATCAGTGGTTGCACCATAACTGACCTATAATATAGAGTTATTGGATTTCTTGAAAATGTACCCATATAGAGACCTAACATTTGAATTTTTTCCTCAAAACAATCAGATTTTTGCATAAATACACTTTGAGGCTGGGTTCACACCCGTGCAAATTGGATGCAGGTTTCTCCACATCCAATTCACATGGCAGGAGATTGTGACCGACTCTCTACAGAGCCGCTTCACACATCTCCAGAGCGGCTCCGGTGCAAATTGCACAGGAGTCCAGTGCGTTTTCTGGTCCATTTCAAATTCAAATTCAGCCAAAAGTTTGGGCTGAATTCAGACCTGAAATGGTGAATGTAGACGCACCGGACCCCCTGCTGTGAGCTGCTCCGTTCCTCAGTGTGAACCCAGCCTAAGACATTGGTGTTCAACCTATGGCCCTCTAGCTGCTGCAGAACTACAATTCCCATCATGCCCCTGCCTTTGGGAGTCATTATTAGCCTTGCAATGCCTCATGGGATTTGTAGTTCTGCAACAGCTGGAGGCCCACATGCTTTAAGAGATAGTGTCACCATGCCAAAACACGACAAAGCCATGGAAGTGACCCTGTCTCTGCAAAGAGCATCTCCTGACCCCTTTATACTCACCCTATTGGTGCTCACACGCAGCCCCTTTCTCCTCATCAGCTGGCACTGAAACCAGAAATCTTGGAGATCTGTTGAATCATTGGCATTACTCCCCCATCCTTGTAACGGTGGATGGGCCAAAATCTGGGCACTGTCTCACATTGGTTAGCCTGTGCTCCACTCTTCTCAGTGTAAATTCTTCCCAGTTATCTGATTACAGAACACCTTCCCACTACCTTATGGAGATGAGGAGTGTATTCTAGTCCTAAAGCATTTCCTGTCCTAGAGGATATGCTGGTCCTCTATAGAATCAGTTCAATGAGTGAGCATAGTCAATCTAAGACAGGAAATGTGTTACTGGCAGGATCACCAGGTGAAAATATTGAAAAAATAAATAAAAATATGGGCTTTAAGGATTAATATTAAAACAAAAGTTGCAGAGATACAATTTCCATACCTGAGTGTATCTATACAGAGCCAGTATCTCTGCTATATTCACTGTAGTTGCAGAGTTTTGGTCTCCAATAAAACCAGCTAAGTTGCCGTGTTTCCTACAGGAATAATTTGGCACCGTCTGTCCTGGTCCAGATAAGATCTGTAAGATGCTTTTCACGGCTTTCCTTTTGTCATTACATGAATCATACATATGATATCCCAGAGTTACATTTGGTAAAATTGTCGGGTCTTTATTAATTTCATCGATAGCATAAAGAATAGTCAGAAAATATCGGTAATATGGAGGGAAAGGCCTGATGAGGTAAAAAAATTAGTGAAAAAAATTATTTTAATTAGAATTTTATTTTTAACAGATTTGAAAAACAATGTCATAAATAAAACATAAATAATCAGATCCCATGAGAAGTCAATGGAAAAAATGATAAATGAAGATAATCTGCCCAGGTCTTATGCCGCGTACACACGGTCGGACTTTTCACCTGCAAAAGTCCGACGGACGCCGCCGGATCAAGTCCGGCGGACAATCCGACCGTGTGTGGTCTCCATCGGACTTCCGACGGACCGTTTCGGGCGGAAATCCGACGTACTTTAGATTTGAAGCCTGCTTCAAATCTTTACGTCGTACCTCCGCCGGACTCAGTTCCTGACGGAAAGCCCGTTCGTCTGTATGCTAGTCCGAAGGACCAGATACGACGGAGGAGCAGGTTACTGCATCTCGCGCTCGCTGCAATAGGAAAAACTAATTTTCTCATTGCGGCGAGCGCGGGGGCATCCCAGGCCCTTAGGTCTGGTATGGAACTTTAAGGAGAACCCCCTACGCCGAAAAACCGGCGTGGGGGTCCCCCCAAAATCCATACCAGACCCCGATCCGAGCACGCAGCCCGGCCGGTCAGGAAAGGGGGTGGGGACGAACGAGCGCCCCCCCTCCTGAACCGTACCAGGCCGCATGCCCTCAACATGGGGGGGTGCTTTGGGGGAGGGGGCGCCTTGCGGTGCCCCCCCACCACAAAGCACCTTGTCCCCATGTTGATGAGGACAAGGGCCTCTTCCCGACAACCCTGGCCGTTGGTTGTCGGGGTCTGCGGGCGGGGGGCTTATCGGAATCCGGGAGCCCCCTATAATAAGAGGGCCCCCAGATCCTGGCCCCCCCACCCTATGTGAATGAGTATGGGGTACATGGTACCCCTACCCATTCACCTAGGTAAAAAGTGTCAATAATAAAACACAACACAGGTTTTTAAAATAATTTATTAAACAGCTCCGGGGGGGTCTTCTTCCGTCTTCGGGGGTCCCTCTGGTTCATCTTCTCCCGGCGTCCGGTTGGTTCTTCTCCGCTCTCCGGCCTCTTCTCCCGGTGTCCCAGGTCTTCGGCCGGCCCCTCCGCTGTCTTCAGGTAGCTCTATTGCCAGCAGAGGTGCGGAGGTCCGGACTTCTGGGCTTCTTGGCTTCTTGGCTTCTTGTGTTCTCTTCTCTTCTCTTCCCCTAGATGTTGACATGCCGCTCTCTCCGGCTGGACTGGTCTCTGAGGGCTGCGTTGTGACTTATATAGGCGGAGACCCTGCCCCCATATGATGTCACAGTCCCTGGGCATGCTGGGACTGTGACGTTTTAGGGGGCGTGGTCGACCACGCTGGCAATAGAGCTACCTGAAGACAGCGGAGGGGCCGGCCGAAGACCTGGGACACCGGGAGAAGAGGCCGGAGAGCGGAGAAGAACCAACCGGACGCCGGGAGAAGATGAACCAGAGGGACCCCCGAAGACGGAAGAAGACCCCCCCCGGAGCTGTTTAATAAATTATTTTAAAAACCTGTGTTGTGTTTTATTATTGACACTTTTTACCTAGGTGAATGGGTAGGGGTACCATGTACTCCATACTCATTCACATAGGGTGGGGGGGCCGGGATCTGGGGGCCCTCTTATTATAGGGGGCTCCCGGATTCCGATAAGCCCCCCGCCCGCAGACCCCGACAACCAACGGCCAGGGTTGTCGGGAAGAGGCCCTTGTCCCCATCAACATGGGGACAAGGTGCTTTGTGGTGGGGGGGCACCGCAAGGCGCCCCCTCCCCCAAAGCACCCCCCCATGTTGAGGGCATGCGGCCTGGTACGGTTCAGGAGGGGGGGGGGGCGCTCGTTCGTCCCCACCCCCTTTCCTGACCGGCCGGGCTGCGTGCTCGGATCGGGGTCTGGTATGGATTTTGGGGGGACCCCCACGCCGGTTTTTCGGCGTAGGGGGTTCCCCTTAAAGTTCCATACCAGACCTAAGGGCCTGCGACGGGGCTCGCAAGGTTTCAATCTCGCCAAAAAAAGCGGCGAGATTGAATTCCTTTTCTAGTCCCGTCGTACCCAAGTCACGTTCAAAATGAACGGACTTGTCTGTGTGTGGGAAAGTCCGTTCATTCTGAAAGTCCGGCGGAAGTCCGTCGGGAAGACCGGATTCCGGAAAGTCCGGCCGTGTGTAGGCAAGTCCGGCCGTGTGTAGGCAAGTCCGGCCGTTCAGAAAGTCCGGCGGTAGTCCGCCGGAAGTCTGGCGGCAAGTACGTCGGACCTAGCTTTCTAGAAAGTCCGACCGTGTGTATGCGGCATTATTCTCAAAGGGTTTGGTGAATCCTAACTTAAAGGCTAAGTTCACCTTTTTATTTTTTTTCTAAAATCCAGCTCCCCTATGTATCAATATACAGTGCTTTGAAAAAGTATTCATTGAAATTTTCCACATTTTGTCATGTTACAACCAAAAATGTAAACATATTTTATTGGGATTTTATGTGATAAACAAAGTGGCACATAATTGTGAAGTGGAAGGAAAACGATAAATGGTTTTCACAGTTTTGTTTATAAATAAATATGTGAAAAGTGTGGCGTGCATTTATATTCAGGACTTTTTATGGCTTTCTTTCAACAATGGCTTTCTTCTTTGTCACTCTTCCATAAAGGCCAGATTTGTGGAGTACACGACTAATAGTTGTCCTGTGGACAGATTCTCCCACCTGAGCTGTGGATCTCTGCAGCTCCTCCAGAGTTACCATGGGCCTCTTGGTTGCTTCTCTGATTAATGCTCTCCTTGCCCGGCCTGTCAGTTTAGGTGGACGGTCATGTCTTGGTAGGTTGCAGTTGTCCCATACTCTTTCCATTTTCAGATGATGGATTGGACAGTGCTCCGTGAGATGTTCAAAGCTTGGGATATTTTTTTATAACCTATCCCTGTTTTAAACGTCTCCATAACTTTATCCCTAACCTGTCTGGTGTGTTCCTTGGCCTTCATGGTGCTGTGTGTTCACTAAGGTTCTAACAAACCTCTGAGGGCTTCACAGAACAGCTGTATTTATACTGAGAATAAATTACACACAGGTAGACTCTATTTACAAATTCAATGACTTCTAAAGGCAATTGGTTCACTAGATTTTAGATGGGGGTATCAGCTTAACCACTTAAGGACCGCCTAACGCCGATTTACGTCGGCAAGGCGGCACGGGCAGGCAAAATCACGTACATGTACGTGATTTGCCTCTCGCGGGTGGGGGGTCCGATCGGACCCCCCCCCGGTGCCCGAAGCGGTCCCGTTCTGTTCCCCGGCGATCCGAGATGAGGGGGAGGCCATCCGTTCGTGGCCCCCCCCTCGCGATCGCCGCCGGCCAATGGGAACACTCCTTTGCTGCTGTATGCTAAACAGCAGCAAAGGAAATGATGTCATCTCCCCTCGGCTCGGTATTTTCCGTTCCAGCGCCGAGGGGAGAAGACATCAATGTGAGTGCACAACACACACACACACAGTAGAACATGCCAGGCATACAAAACACCCCGATCCCCCCCCCGATCGCCCCCCGATCCCCCCCCAATCACCCCCCCCCCCCTGTCACAAACTGACACCAGCAGGTTTTTTTTTTTTTTTTTTTTTTTTTTTTCTGATTACTGCATAGTGTCAGTTTGTGACAGTTACAGTGTTGGGACAGTGAGTATCACCCCCCTTTAGGTCTAGGGTACCCCCCTAACCCCCCCTAATAAAGTTTTAACCCCTTGATCACCCCCTGTCACCAGTGTTGCTAAGCGATCATTTTTCTGATCGCTGTATTAGTGTCGCTGGTGACGCTAGTTAGTGAGGTAAATATTTAGGTTCGCCGTCAGCGTTTTATAGTGACAGGGACCCCCATATACTACCTAATAAATGTTTTAACCCCTTGATTGCCCCCTAGTTAACCCTTTCACCACTGATCACCGTATAACCGTTACGGGTGACGCAGGTTAGTTCGTTTATTTTTTATAGTGTCAGGGCACCCGCCGTTTATTACCTAATAAAGGTTTAGCCCCCTGATCGCCCGGCGGTGATATGCGTCGCCCCAGGCAGCGTCAGATTAGCGCCAGTACCGCTAACACCCACGCACGCAGCATGCGCCTCCCTTAGTGGTATAGTATCTGATCGGATCAATATCTGATCTGATCAGATCTATACTAGCGTCCCCAGCAGTTTAGGGTTCCCAAAAACACAGTGTTAGCGGGATCAGCCCAGATACCCGCTAGCACCTGCGTTTTGCCCCTCCGCCCAGCCCACCCAAGTGCAGTATCGATCGATCACTGTCACTTACAAAACACTAAACGCATAACTGCAGCGTTCACAGAGTCAGGCCTGATCCCTGCGATCGCTAACAGTTTTTTTGGTAGCATTTTGGTGAACTGGCAAGCACCAGGCAGCGTCAGGTTAGCGCCAGTACCGCTAACACCCACGCACGCACCGTACACCTCCCTTAGTGGTATAGTATCTGATCGGATCAATATCTGATCCGATCAGATCTATACTAGCGTCCCCAGCAGTTTAGGGTTCCCAAAAACGCAGTGTTAGCGGGATCAGCCCAGATACCTGCTAGCACCTGCGTTGTGCCCCTCCGCCCGGCCCAGCCCAGCCCACCCAAGTGCAGTATCGATCGATCACTGACACTTACAAGGCACTAAACGCATAACTGCAGCGTTCGCAGAGTCAGGCCTGATCCCTGCGATCGCTAACAGTTTTTTTGGTAGCATTTTGGTGAACTAGCAAGCACCGGCCCCAGGCAGCGTCAGGTTAGCGCCAGTACCACTAACACCCACGCACGCAGCATACGCCTCCTTTAGTGGTATAGTATCTGAACGGATCAATATCTGATCCGATCAGATCAGATCTATACTAGCGTCCCCAGCAGTTTAGGGTTCCCAAAAACGCAGTGTTAGCGGGATCAACCCAGATACCTGCTAGCACCTGCGTTTTGCCCCTCCGCCCGGCCCAGTCCAGCCCACCCAAGTGCAGTATCGATCGATCACTGTCACTTACAAAACACTAAACGCATAACTGCAGCGTTTGCAGAGTCAGGCCTGATCCCTGCGATCGCTAACAGTTTTTTTGGAAGCTTTTTATTGAACTGGCAAGCACCAGCGGCCTAGTACACCCCGGTCGTAGTCAAACCAGCACTGCAGTAACACTTGGTGACGTGGCGAGTCCCATAAGTGCAGTTCAAGCTGGTGAGGTGACAAGCACAAGTAGTGTCCCGCTGCCACCAAAAAGACAAACACAGGCCCGTCGTGCCCATAGTGCCCTTCCTGCTGCATTCGCCAATCCTAATTGGGAACCCACCACTTCTGCAGCGCCCGTACTTCCCCCATTCACATCCCCCAACGAAATGCAGTCGGCTGCATGAGAGGCATTTTTATGTGCTCCCGAGTACCCCTACCCAACGAACCCCCCCCAAAAAGATGTTGTGTCTGCAGCAAACGCGGATATAGGCGTGACACCCGCTATTATTGTCCCTTCTGTCCTGACAATCCTGGTCTTTGCATTGGGGAATGTTTTGAACGCTACCATACACTAGTTGAGTATTAGCGTAGGGTACAGCATTGCACAGACTAGGCACACTTTCACAGGGTCTCCCAAGATGCCATCGCATTTTGAGAGACCCGAACCTGGAACCGGTTACAGTTATAAAAGTTAGTTACAAAAAAAGTGTAAAAAAAAAAAATATATATATAAAATAAAAAAAAATAGTTGTCGTTTTATTGTTCTCTCTCTCTATTCTCTCTCTCTATTGTTCTGCTCTTTTTTTACTGTATTCTATTCTGCAGTGTTTTATTGTTATTGTTATTGTTATTGTTATTATGTTTTATCATGTTTGTTTTTCAGGTATGTAATTATTTATACTTTATTGTTTACTGTGCTTTATTGTTAACCATTTTTTTGTCTTCAGGTACGCCATTCACAACTTTGAGTGGTTATACCAGAATGATGCCTGCAGGTTTAGGTATCATCTTGGTATCATTCTTTTCAGCCAGCGGTCGGCTTTCATGTAAAAGCAATCCTAGCGGCTAATTAGCCTCTAGACTGCCTTTACAACCCGTGGGAGGGAATGCCCCCCCCCCCCCACCGTCTTCCGTGTTTTTCTCTGGCTCTCCTGTCTCAACAGGGAACCTGAGAATGCAGCCGGTGATTCAGCCAGCTGACCATAGAGCTGATCAGAGACAAGAGTGGCTCCAAACATCTCTATGGCCTAAGAAACCGGAAGCTACGAGCATTTTATGACTTAGATTTCGCCGGATGTAAATAGCGCCATTGGGAAATTGGGGAAGCATTTTATCACACCGATCTTGGTGTGGTCAGATGCTTTGAGGGCAGAGGAGAGATCTAGGGTCTAATAGACCCCAATTTTTTCAAAAAAGAGTACCTGTCACTACCTATTGCTATCATAGGGGATATTTACATTCCCCGAGATAACAATAAAAATGATTTAAAAAAAAAAAAAATGAAAGGAACAGTTTAAAAATAAGATAAAAAAGCAAAAAAATAATAAAGAAAAAAAAAAAAAAAAAAAAAAGCACCCCTGTCGCCCCCTGCTCTTGCGCTAAGGCGAACGCAAGCGGCGGTCTGTCGTCAAACGTAAACAGCAATTGCACCATGCATGTGAGGTATCGCCGCGAAGGTCAGATCGAGGGCAGTAATTTTTGCAGTAGACCTCCTCTGTAGATCTAAAGTGGTAACCTGTAAAGGCTTTTAAAGGCTTTTAAAAATGTATTTATTTTGTTGCCACTGCACGTTTGTGCGCAATTGTAAAGCATGTCATGTTTGGTATCCATGTACTCGGTCTAAGATCATCTTTTTTATTTCATCAAACATTTGGGCAATATAGTGTGTTTTAGTGCATTAAAATTTAAAAAAGTGTGTTTTTTCCCCAAAAAATGCGTTTGAAAAATCGCTGCGCAAATACTGTGTGAAAAAAAAAAATGAAACACCCACCATTTTAATCTGTAGGGCATTTGCTTTAAAAAAATATATAATGTTTGGGGGTTCAAAGTAATTTTCTTGCAAAAAAAAAAAAACTTTTTCATGTAAAAAATAAGTGTCAGAAAGGGCTTTGTCTTCAAGTGGTTAGAAGAGTGGGTGATGTGTGACATAAGCTTCTAAATGTTGTGCATAAAATGCCAGGACAGTTCAAAACCCCCCCAAATGACCCCATTTTGGAAAGTAGACACCCCAAGCTATTTGCTGAGAGGCATGTTGAGTCCATGGAATATTTTATATTGCGACACAAGTTGCGGGAAAGAGACAAATTTTTTTTTTTTTTTTTTTTTTTTTGCACAAAGTTGTCACTAAATGATATATTGCTCAAACATGCCATGGGAATATGTGAAATTACACCCCAAAATACATTCTGCTGCTTCTCCTGAGTACGGGGATACCATATGTGTGAGACTTTTTGGGAGCCTAGCCGTGTACGGGACCCCGAAAACCAAGCACCGCCTTCAGGCTTTCTAAGGGGCGTGAATTTTTGATTTCACTCTTCACTGCCTATCACAGTTTCGGAGGCCATGGAATGCCCAGGTGGCACAAAACCCCCCCAAATGACCCCATTTTGGAAAGTAGACACCCCAAGCTATTTGCTGAGAGGTATAGTGAGTATTTTGCAGACCTCACTTTTTGTCACAAAGTTTTGAAATTTGAAAAAAGAAAAAAAAAAAAAGTTTTTTCTTGTCTTTCTTCATTTTCAAAAACAAATGAGAGCTGCAAAATACTCACCATGCCTCTCAGCAAATAGCTTGGGGTGTCTACTTTCCAAAATGGGGTCATTTGGGGGGGGTTTGTGCCACCTGGGCATTCCATGGCCTCCGAAACGGTGTTAGGCAGTGAAGAGTAAAATCAAAAATTCACGCCCTTAAAAACGCTGAAGGCGGTGATTGGTTTTCGGGGCCCCGTACGCGGCTAGGCTCCCAAAAAGTCCCACACATGTGGTATCCCCATACTCAGGAGAAGCAGCTAAATGTATTTTGGGGTGCAATTCCACATATGCCCATGGCCTGTGTGAGCAATATATCATTTAGTGACAACTTTGTGCAAAAAAAAAAAAAAAAGTGTCACTTTCCCGCAACTTGTGTCAAAATATAAAATATTCCATGGACTCAATATGCCTCTCAGCAAATAGCTTGGGGTGTCTACTTTCCAAAATGGGGTCATTTGGGGGGGGGTTGTGCCACCTGGGCATTCCATGGCCTCCGAAACTGTGATAGGCAGTGAAGAGTGAAATCAAAAAGTTACACCCTTAGAAATCCTGAAGGCGGTGATTGGTTTTCGGGGTCCCATACGCGGCTAGGCTCCCAAAAAGTCCCACACATGTGGTATCCCCGTACTCAGGAGAAGTAGCTGAATATATTTTGGGGTGCAATTCCACATAGGCCCATGGCCTGTGTGAGCAATATATCATTTAGTGACAACTTTTTGTAAATATTTTTTTTTTTTTTTTTTTTGTCATTATTCAATCACTTGGGACAAAAAAAATAAATATTCAATGGGTTCAACATGCCTATCAGCAATTTCCTTGGGGTGTCTACTTTCCAAAATGGGGTCATTTGGGGGGGTTTTGTACTGCCCTGCCATTTTAGCACCTCAAGAAATGACATAGGCAGTCATAAACTAAAAGCTGTGTAAATTCCAGAAAATGTACCCTAGTTTGTAGACGCTATAACTTTTGCGCAAACCAATAAATATACGCTTATTGACATTTTTTTTACCAAAGACATGTGGCCGAATACATTTTGGCCTAAATGTATGACTAAAATTGAGTTTATTGGATTTTTTTTATAACAAAAAGTAGAAAATATCATTTTTTTTCAAAATTTTCGGTCTTTTTCCGTTTATAGCGCAAAAAATAAAAACTGCAGAAGTGATCAAATACCATCAAAAGAAAGCTCTATTTGTGGGAAGAAAAGGACGCAAATTTCGTTTGGGTACAGCATTGCATAACCGCGCAATTAGCAGTTAAAGCGACGCAGTGCCAAATTGGAAAAAGACCTCTGGTCCTTAGGCAGCATAATGGTCCGGGGCTCAAGTGGTTAAAGGGGGCTGAATACAAATACATAGCACACTTTTTCAGATATGTTTTTTCTTTTAATTTTGAAAACCATTTAGCATTTTCCTTCCACTTCACAACTATGTGCCACTTTGTGTTGGTCTATCACATACAATCTCAATAAAATACATTCATGTTTTTGGTTGTAACATGACAAAATGTGGAAAATTTCAAGGGGTATGAATATTTTTTCATTGCACTGTACTAGTGATTTACCTCTGTTGCACAAAAAAGTTGTCTTTGATTTTGAAAACAAGCCTACCTCATCCATGGCTATATTTTGCAGATCACTTCAGAGACTCCCTGGTCTACAGACAGGACAGGCTAGACAGTATGACACAGGAAGGAGTTTACCAGCTGACCTCATTAGCTCACCTTCACGGATCAACTACGTTTTCACAGCACCCCCGGCATTCCTCCATGTGTGCATTTGCCTGGCTTCCCCAACATCCCTTCAGACAGGCTCAGGGTGCATGCTAAACTCTCTGGGACAACATGCAGCCCATGGGACACCCCTGATGTATCACAGAAGTCAGCCTGATTGTATACAGAGTGATGGGATAGAAGGTGTGTCCTCCTATTATATAGTTTTGGTAAATCTAAAGGAGAATGTAAAGATTGTACAATCAGATTGTATAATGCATCGCCACATTTATACACCTAAAATTACCTAGTCATGCTTTCAGTGTAGTTAATTGTTAACTGCACACCAAACACAGAAGCAGACACACATTTTGCCACATAAAAAAAATGGGTGACAAATGCAGTAAAAAAAAAAACGCTCAAATGTCCCATGAGCTACTTTGAAATCAATGGGCTGCCCTATGTGTGTCACTGGAAAAAGGAGTCACAAAACATGCACTCCCACTACTCTAGGTGTGAATGGGGCCTGAAAGTGAAATTGATGCATTTACACAAGGACAATAAGGCTCCATTCACATCTGTGTGTTTCCAAACGCATGGCAAACCGCACAGAAAATGCGCGCTTTGCCATGTGTTTCAGAAATGTTGCAAATTTGCATCGTGTTTGTGTTGTCATCATTACATGTTAAAGGCACCCCAAGTATGGCAAACACACTGAAAACTGCAGTAACACACCATACGCCACTCCAAAAATAGTTCTGGAGCTTCTCTGGGGCGATTGTTGTGTGTAAGGCAGATCATGCAAGTGAATTGGCTGACCTATGCGTGACAAGTGAAAATGCTCCAAAACAAACGCATGCGGGAATTTGAGTCGTCGCTAGATGGAGATGTGAACAAGGCCTGACATCAGATTGTATAGGAGTAGGTGGAAGGTGGTATTGTAATGAGGGAGGTGTGGTCCAGAGTAGTGAACACACCCTATCATGCCCTCTTTTGTGATGCAACAAGGAAGTGAGGGCTTCTGGGAGATGGCCTACAGGAAGTGAATGCTGATACAAGCTACAGGAAGTGATAGAATCTGAAAATCCATTCAAAGATACAAAAAAACTGACAAGATTCTAAACCTCCTGTGGATAAGGTAAATGAGAGAAAGGCACATTGGGATGGCTGGGCAAGACATGGCATTGGAAAACGCTTCTATTTATTATGTAAAGTGAAATTCTGCCCAAAAAGGGTCCCCCGGCTCGCTGTCATATGACATCGGGGACTTGAGGGGAATCACCCAGATTCACGTTGGTCAGCGAGTGCACATTGGTCTACGAGTGCACGTTGGTCAGAGAGTACCTGTGTATTGTCTTGTTGAGTACCTGTGCATTGTCTTGTTGAGTACCTGTGTATTGTCTTGTTGAGTATTAGTGTCAGGAAGTTAGTTGTTAGGTAATTAGGACAGGGTTTAATCCCCAATCCTCATTAAATTAGTAGGTACAATGCCCGTCGTGTGGAGATGAGACTCGGTGTACATCTTGCGGCATGTATGCGTTCGTTGATCCATCTGGTCGAGTGCAAATACTGCTGTGTAAGCACACTGTTTCCCTGGAAGCCCAGGTTCTGAATCTGGGGAAGCAACCGTCAGCACTGAGAAGTCCCTCCATACTAAAGGAGAGCCAGGAACGTACAAGGCAGGTGCTGGCACAAGCCAGCACAGAGGCAGATGAAGGCAAAGAGGTGCAGGCACTAGGAAAGAGTAGATGGGTGACAGTCAGGAAGGGTAGAGGGGGAAGTGCCAGGGAGGCCGATTCAGGGCTGTAGCATGCCAATAAGTACGCTACATTGAGTGACATCGGTGAATCGTGTTCACATCGTGTGTACACAAATCCGACGCACAAAGTGCAACGCATGCTCAGAATAAATTAAGAGAGGAAAGCTATTGGCTACTGCCCCGTTTATAGTCCCAACATACGTGTTTTACGTCACCACATTCAGAACAATCGGATTTTCCGACAACTTTGTGCGACCGTGTGTATGCAAGACAAGTTTGAGCCAACATCCGTCGGAAAAAAATCCATGGGTTTTGTTGTCAGAATGTCCGAACAATGTCCGACTGTGTGTACAGGGCATTAGAAGTACAGAGAGGGCAATCTGTAACAAAGACCCGAAGCGCCGAACTGTATGTTGTCTACTGGGCATTTGGGTTTGGCACATCACGGATCTGGTGGACAGATTACTGGGAGGGGCTGGGGAAGACCCAGCTGTCATGGTGCACGTTGGCACCAATGACTAAGTCAGAGGCAGATGGAGTGTCCTAAAGAATGCATTATGCATTCGGGATCTAAATTGAGGAAAAGGTCCTCCAAGGTAGTATTCACAGGAATACTACCAGTACATAGAGCCACACCAGAAAGGCAGAGGGAGATTAGGGAAGTAAACAAGTGGCTGAAGAGCTGGTGTAGTAAGGAGGGGTTTGGGTTCCTGGAGGACTGGGCTGAGTTCTTAGTCGATCACCAGTACTATAGAAGGGACGGACTGCATGTAAATGAGGAGGGTGCAGATCAGCTGGGAGTAAAGATGGCAAAAAAGTTAGAGGGGTTTTTAATCTAGGTCCAGAGGTAGATATAGTCAGCTCGGAACATATTCCAGAGGGTAGTATTGGGGGCATTAGTGGTAGGTTGACTAAAGCACATAAACCCAAGGTAAGTATAGTAACAAGTCCTAGTTGCAATCTCGGAACACCCAAATAGAGGATAGCATGCGACCAGCAAGGATGGGAAGTGTTATCATAATGGAGGATTTTAATTATCCAGACATAGACTGGGCGGAGGGAACCACGCATTCGTCTAAGGCTCGCCAGTTCCTAAATGTCCTGCAGGACAATTTCATGGGTCAGATGGTAGACGCACCAACTAGAAATAAAGCATTACTGGATCTACTGATTACCAACAATACAGACCTGATCACGGATGTGGAAATATGGGACAATTTAGGAAATAGCGATCACAGGTCAATTGGCTTCAGTATAAATCACACAAATAGGAAACATAAGGGGAATACAAAGACACTGAATTTCAAAAGAGCCAACTTCCCTAAACTACGAACCTTGTTAGAAGGCATGAATTGGGATAAAATCTTAGGAACAAAGAACACGGAGAAGAGATGGGTTTGCTTTAAGAGCATATTAAATAAGGGCATTAGCCAATGCATCCCATTGGGTAATAAATTTAAAAGAGCGAACAAAAGTCCTGGATGGCTTAACTCCCAATGTAAATATGCATATAAAAGCAAATGAGAAGGCCTTCAAAAAATACAAGGTTGAGGGATCATCATCATCAGCATTCAGGCTTTATAAAGAATGCAACAAGAAATGTAAGGGTGCAATTAGGGCGGCTAAGATAGAACACACATAGCGGAGGAGAGCAAAAAAAATCCCAATAAATTCTTTAAGTATGTAAACAGTAAACAAGGGAGGACAGAGCATATTGGCCCCATAAAGAATGAGGATGGACATCTGGTTACAAAGGATGGGGAGATGGCGAAGGTATTGAAATTCTTCTTCTCCTCAGTCTTCGCGAGAGAATCGGGGGGCTTCAGTAATCAAAACTGCAGTGTTTATCCTTATAACACATCACAGGAAGCACCTCCATGCTTAACAGAGGACAGAATTAAAATTAGACTTGGGAAACTTAACATTAATAAATCACCGGGACCAGGAGGCTTGCTTCCGAGGGTACTTGGGCAACTCAGTCAAGTAACGTAATTGCCAGACCATTGTTCCTCATTTTTACTGACAGTCTACTAATTGGACTGGTACCAGATGATTGGAGAAAAGCCAATGTAGCACCAATATTTAAAAAGGGCCCAAAATACATCCCTGGGAATTACAGACCAGTTAGCCTAACATCACTAGTATGCAAGCTCTTGGAGGGGATGATAAGGGACTATATACAAGATTTCAGTAATGAGAACGGTATCATTAGCAGTAATCAGCATTGATTCATGAAGAATCGTTCTTGCCAAACCAATCTATTAACCTTCTATGAGGAGGTGAGTTGCCATCTAGATAAAGGAAGGCCTGTAGACGTGGCGTATCTGGATTTTGCAAAAGCATTTGACACAGTTCAACATAAATGTTTACTGGACAAAATAAGGTCCATTGGCATGGAGCATAGAGTAAATATATGGATTGAAAACTGGCTACAAGGTCGAGTTCAGAGGGTGGTGATAAATGGGGAGTATTTGGAATGGTCAGAGGTGGGTAGTGGGGTCCCCCAGGGTTCCATGCTGGGACCAATCCTATTTATTTTGTTCATAAATGACCTGGAGGATAGTGTAAACAGTTCAATCTCTGTATTTGCGGAATATACTAAGCTAAGCAGGGCAATAACTTCTCCGCAGGATGTGGAAACCTTGCAAAAAGATCTAAACAAATTAATGTGGTGGGCAACTACATGGCAAATGAGGTTTATTGTAGAAAATTTTAAAATAATGCATTTGGGTGGCAAAAATATGAATGCAATCTATACACGGGGAGGAGAACCTCTGGGGGAATCTAGGATGGAAAAGGACCTGAGGGTGCGAGTAGATGATAGGCTCAGCAATGGCATGCAATGCCAAGCTGCTGCTAACAAAGCAAACAGAATATTGGCATGCATTAAAAAGGGGATCGACTCCAGAGATAAAACGATAATTCTCCCACTCTACAAGACTCTGGTCCAGCCGCACCTGGAGTATGCTGTCCAGTTCTGGGCACCAGTCCTCAGGAAGGATGTACTGGAAATGGAGCGAGTACAAAGAAGAGTAACTAAGCTAATAAAGGGTCTGGAAGATATTAGTTATTATGAGGAAAGGTTGCGAACACTGAACTTATTCTCTTCGGAGAAGAGACACTTGAGAGGGGATATGATTTCAATTTATAAATACCGTACTTGTGACCCCACAATAGAGATAAAACTTTTTTTGCGGAAGGGAGTTTAACAAGACATGTGGCCACTCATTAAAATTAGAAGAAAACAGGTTTAACCATAAACTATGTAGAGGGATCTTTACTGTAATGCCCTGTACACACGGTCGGACATTGATCAGACATTCCGACAACAAAATCCATGGATTTTTTCCGACGGATGTTGGCTCAGACTTGTTTTGCATACACATGATCACACAAAGTTGTCGGAAAATCTGATGGTTCTGAACGCGGTGACGTAAAACACATACGTCGGGACAATAAACGGGGCAGTAGCCAATAGCTTTCGTCTCTTAATTTATTCTGAGCATGCGTGGCACTTTGTCCGTCGGATTTGTGTGCACACGATCGGAATTTCCGACAACGGATTTTGTTGTCGGAAAATTTTATAGCAAGCTCTCAAACTTTGTGTGTCGGAAATTCCGATGGAAAATGTGTGATGGAGCCCACACACGGCCATAATTTCCGACAACAAGGTCCTATCACACATTTTCCATCGGAAAATCCGACCGTGTGTACAGGGCATTAGAGTAGCAAGGATGTGGAACTCCCTTCCACAGGCGGTGGTCTCAGCGGGGAGCATCGATAGTATTAAAAATCTATTAGATAAGCACCTGAACGACCACAACATACAGGGATATACAATGTAATACTGACATATAATCACACACGTAGGTTGGACTTGATGAACTTGTGTCTTTTGTAACTATATTCCCTGCACAGTAAAAACAATCTCAGAGGCTGTTACGCTGCTTGATTGCTTTTACAGGCGGTGGGAAGGGACGTGTGATCGGTGAGCCAGATAATGAATCAGCCGGCAGCTAAAGTCTACCTTAGAGCTGACCGAGGACCAGATGGTCCCCGGCCATCTCTATGACCATCTCTATGACCCTCAGACCCAAAGCCAGATCAGTGTCCCCTCAGTGCAGCCAGATCAGTGTCCCCTCAGTGCAGCCAGATCAGTTTCTCCTCAGTTCAGCCAGCACAGTGTCCCCTCAGTGTATGGGGATTAGCGAAGAGAGCCGTTGAATCACACATTGCAGGTATCTCCTGCTGTGACACCTGGTGACCGCTCTCTTTTAAAATGGAATCTAAAATGGAATCTGTTTGCATTGCTGCTTTAAAACCCCTGGGGGAACCTTCCCATATTGAAACAGTGTTCCTGATCACTGCCACACCAGACCCAGTGTCGCCAGACCAGTATAAGCCAGCAACAGTGCTCCTGATCATCGCCACACCAGTTGCAGAGTCATCTGACCAGTGTATGTAAGTAAAAATGTTCATGATCACTGCCATACCAGTCCCAGTTTCACCAGACCAGTGTATGCTATCAACAGGGTTTCTGATCACCTCCACATCAGTCCCAGTTTCCCCAGACCAGTGGAAGCCAGCAACAGTGTTCCTGATTGCTGTCACACCAGTCTCAGTGTCCCTAGACCAGTGTAAACCAGCATCAGTGTTTCTGATAGCTGCAACACCAGTCCCAGTGTCAACAGGCCAGTGTAAACCATCAACCATGTTCCTGACCACCACCACACCAGTCCCAGTCTCAACAGATCAGTTTGAGCCAACAACAGTGTCCCTGATTGCTGCTACACCAGTCCCCAGATTCACTTGACCAGTGCTGGGACAAGGCCATTTGGTGCCCAGGGCGAAGATGGCAAACTGTGCCCCCCCCCCCCTTTTTAAGAAAGAATCAATGTCATTTCAAAACAAGAATATACTTAAAACAATACAAATTCAATTAGGTTTAATGTGATAGAAACAGAGTTCACTCACACATTTTAATTATATGTATTTTTATTGGAGGCACTTTGAAATAATAATGCAAAAATGTGCTTGTAGAAAGGCCTGTTAACTTTTTTTTTCTGTCAAGGCCCATGTGAACATACAAAAGTTTTCAGTTTTGCATTATTTTATGTGACGTAGTGCCCCAAAACCAAATATTCACATAAATAGGAAAAATGCAAAATCAAAAAAATATCACAAACTTCTCAACCAACATGCATGGCCTTCAGCAAAAAAGAGCGCCTCAATACAAAATATTAACATATAAAATTGCAAAATCAAGAGATTACACTATTTCTCACTGAAACATATGACATTCAACTGTAATCTTTCCTAAAGGTGCTGTCTGGGAAGGGGTTAACATCTAGGGGGAATCAAGGGGCTAATTCTATCTAACAATGTGTAATGTGAGCTGCTTTTTACTACTGACTGATTTGTTTATTTTCCCTGCTTTGCACGGAAAAGAAAAAAAAAAAGTGATTGTTCCCTCTGTACAGAGCGCTGTGTTGATTGTTAACACAGAGCTCTGGGCTGTGATTAGACACAGCCGATCAGCAGCTCCCAGCCACAAATAACACTCTCGCTGTGTGTACAATCACAGGGGAGTAGGTGGGAGAAGCATGCACCCGAAACAGGCAGCGACATGTGGGTATGTCCTGGTGCCTGTAGCTGCCACCTGCAGTGGGTTAGCAAGTGGTTAATTAGCAATGGTATTGGTAATATGCAGCAGGAAGGGGGTTAATGCACTGTCACTGATAGCTCCGGCGGGTGGCAGCACTCCATGCTCGTTTCCCATCCTGCCTCCCGGCCGGCCTCTTGCTGAAGTCCCGCCGGCCGGGACTAGGAATGGCTTATTGGGCGCAGCGGCGACTCTAGGAACAATATATAGGGGGGGCACATAAGATGCCACAGTCAAAACTTGGGGGACACTAATAAACTAAAATAAACTAAATAAGTGTGTGTGTGTATGTGTGTGTGTGTATGTGTGTGTGTGTGTGTATATATATATATATATATATATATATATATATATACACACACACAAAGGTCCAGCGTAATGTGGTATTTTTATTGTCTTATTGTGGATAAACACCAGCAATGTTAGAACTCATTAACACAAGTGGTGAGGGGGGCTGTTAAATCCTGCAGTTGAGCCAAGTTTTTACCAAGTTGACCAAGTTTTTACCCCCCACTCCCGTTAGCTGCATACAGGCAGTGGCTGTGGGTGTCTAATGCTTTCTAAAAAGTGATCTGCATGTGGATTGCTCTTCAGAAATCAAAACGAGTGTTAATGACCCTAAGGCTTTAAGGTGAAGCAGAGAGACAGAACACACAGACCCTGCATTCTTTTCTCCCAGGTAGAGATCTAATGTAAGAAACGTGATTTCTGCTGGTTTAAAGGAATACAAGTCTGTGTTCTCTCCCTCTGATGATGAAGATCTTTCACAGCCCGGTGTCAGGATGAACATGAACAGACTGTAAGAGCATGTCTTCTTCGGATCCTGTACCCCTCTCTCCCTCTTCTGCCTGCACTAAATAACTAACCTACCATGCTGCTGCACCTCTCCCTATCACTGACTATCCATGCTGCTGCCCCTCTCCCTATCACTGACTATCCATGCTGCTGCCCCTCTCTCTATCACTGACTATCCATGCCGCTGCCCCTCTCCCTATCACTGACTATCCATGCTGCTGCCCCTCTCTCTATCACTGACTATCCATACTGCTTCCCCTCTCCCTATCACTGACTATCCATGCCGCTGCCCCTCTCCCTATCACTGACTATCCATGCTGCTGCCCCTCTCTCTATCACTGACTATCCATGCCGCTGCCCCTCTCTCTATCACTGACTATCCATGCCGCTGCCCCTCTCTCTATCACCGACTATCCATGCTGCTGCCCCTCTCTCTATCACTGACTATCCATGCTGCTGCCCCTCTCTCTATCACTGACTATCCATGCTCCTGCCCCTCTCCCTATCACTGACTATCCTTGCTGCTGCCCCTCTCCCTATCACTGACTATCCATGCTGCTTCCCCTCTTCCTATCACTGACTATCCATGCTGCTGCCCCTCTCCCTATCACTGATTATCCATGCTGCTGCCCCTCTCCCTATCACTGACGATCCATGCTGCTGCCCCTCTCCCTATCACTGACTATCTATGCTGCTGCCCCTCTCCCTATCACTGACTATCCATGCTGCTGCCCCTCTCCCTATCACTGACTATCCATGCTGCTGCTTTCTATTCCTGAAGCAAAGGGAAAAAACTCACTGTGACTCAGAGGAGCAGAGGGGTCATTTTAGCCACTTCTTCCTCCTCTGGAACTGCTGCTTAAAGTTGTCCAAATCTGGCGGCAGGGGAAAGGGGAGGGGCTGGAGTAGCATGATTGGATAAGAATTGGCATGTGACTGCACAGATCATCCTGCATCTCCTTGCTGTGCTGTGAGTTTTAGCTTTCTGAGCATACAAACAGGGGGGGCGGGAGCGCTGCTTGCTGGCTTCAGGAGCAGGGTCTGCTGCAGTCATTATGACAAGCAGGAGACCCGGTCTGCGCTTCAATTGGGGGAGCAATTGAAGAATGGGGGAGAATGTACCGTATTTATCGGCGTATAACACGCACCCCAAGTTTAGGAAGGAATTTTAAGGAAAAAAAACGTTTTAAGGAAAAAAACTTACATTTAAATGCCCATCAATGCAGCCTTGTCAGTGTCCATCTGCAGCCTTGTCAGTGTCATTTGCAGCCTTGTAGTGTCATTTGCAGCCTTGTAGTGTCATTTGCAGCCTTGTCAGTGTCATTTGCAGCCTTGTAGTGTCATTTGCAGCCTTGTAGTGTCATTTGCAGCCTTGTCAGTGTCATCTGCAGCCTTTCAGTGTCATTTGCAGCCTTTCAGTGTCATTTGCAGCCTTTTAGTATCATTTGCAGCCTTCTAGTGTCATCTGCAGCCTTGCCCAGTGACACTACAGACTTGTCAGTGTCACTGCAGAGCCTGTCCTGTGTATCTCGGCGGCTCTCGGCCGCTTTCGGCTCCTCTCGTAGTCCTGTGGGCGGAGCCGAGCGTTGCCGATATACATACATAGCTGAGTGTACTCGGCTAGGTTCGGCTAGCTCCGCTCACAGTCACGCCCAGTCCCTGTGTTATGTCCATCATAGGGCGGGACTGGGCGTGACTGTGAGTGGAGCTAGCCAAACCTAGCCGAGTACACTCAGCTATGTATGTATGTCTGCGGTGCTCGCTCCTCCGCTCACAGTCAGCGAAGGATCAGCGTATAGCACGCACCCACGATTTTCCCCTGATTTTAAGGAAAATATCTTATTATTTGACAGCTGTGTGTAAAAAAAAAATACAATTTCATCTTCTTTCTTCATTTTCCAAAAACTTGAGGCAAAAAATGTGATCTTCAAAAAATTCAGTATGCCTCTAATTAAATATGTTGAAGGATCTACTTTGCAAATGGGGTAATTTTGTAGGTGATTTTCCTGTGCTGGCACTTCAGGGCCTCCAAAAATGTGATAGGTAGTCAAGAAATTAGACATGTAAATTATGCCCCTTGAAGGCTCAAAAGTTCTCCTTGGATTTTGGGTTCATGAATGCATCTCGTCAATGAAAAAATCTCACATATGTGTTATCCCCATACTGAGGAGGAGTAGAAGAATGTGTTTTGGGGTGTAAGTATTCAAATCCTGTGTGTGAGAAATAACTTATTAAAATTAAAACTTTGAGAAATAAAATCAAATTGTATTTACTTTCTTAATTTTTTTGGTTTGCATCTGTGTGCATGCGCTGAAGGAACAGTTGTGTTTTTACATTTATTTATTTTTTGGGGCGCTTTTTTTTTCATTTAACTTTACTGCTGTCACCAAGGGGCTAACAAGCCATGTTAGGTTACTGTAGCTGCTTATCTCATTGTAGCATGCCAGTGAATGATAGCTTTGAAACCAGAAGTGATACAATCATTGTTTCCAGGTACTGTACATTAGTTGTAAGGAAGTGCCATAGAAACAGAAATATTATTCATGGTACCTTCGTCCCATCAAGATATAGACAGAGGGAGAGAGAGGCTATGTTTGGACTTTGGTGGTACCATATAGTTAACTGGTATTCAACAGTCAAGAATAAAGTTGTTCTGGAAATTATATTACAAAAATGAAATAGCTCATTTTACAAAAATAAAAAAACAGATCATGACAATCAGAAAAATTGCATCCTATCTTAACAGATAGAACATCAATACCATCTATGTTGCAACAAATGTCTTATATACTGTATACATGAAATGCTATTCGTTGTATACATACAATGTATCTTGTAAATAATATGTATATATTTTCTCTATCTCTTTAGCTATATGACAAACATTTCTCTACACCATCTAACCATAGAAAGCTCCCGAAGAAGCAGCTAAGTCTGCGAAACATGTAGAGTAATCACCACATAGATGGTATTGAAGTTCTAGCTATTAAGATAGGATGCAATTTTTCTGATTGTCATGATCTGGTTTTTATCTTTGTAAAATGAGCTATTTATTTTTTGTAATAAAATTTCCTGAATCATTTTATTCTTGACTGTTGAATACCAGTTTACTATACGGTACCACCAAAGTCCAAACATAGCCTCTCTCTCCCTCTGTCTATACTGTACATTAGTGTTGGGTGAATGGTTCGGGCATGAATTTGGGCTGAACATTGGCTGTGTGCCCGTTTGGTAAACATCCGAGTTGTCAGGGCGTTTGACTGTTTGTTCGGCCCATCGAACGATCACAATGCACTGCTCCCCCACACAGTGCATTGGAAGCCCTGACTGGCTGAAGCAATGAAAGCTTTGCCCAATCAGAGCACATAGCACAGTCAGAGCCATGATTTGAGAAAGTAATGATGACTCCATCCAATCATGGCTCATTGATCTTAGTCCCACCCTACACTATACAAATAAACGGGTTATGTTCAGTGCTACTAGTGAGTTAGTGTGCTATAGTGGGCTATTGTAATTCTATTGTGAGTGTAAAGTATCAGTTGAGTGTGATTCTATTGATAGTTCAGTGTAGTGCAACCATTCATTTTTACTTTAGTGTCATTTTATTTTGTCAGGGCAGGTTTCCTGCGGTATATTTCAGCGCATTAATGCACGTTTAATGCAGTATATTGCAGTGCATTATTGCAGATTTACCACAGTATATTGCAGTGCAAATATTGCAGGTTTACCTCAGTATATTGCAGTGAGTTATTGCAGGTTTACCGCAGTATATTGCAGTGAGTTAGTGCACATTTACCGCAGTATATTGCAGTGCGTTATTGCAGGTTTGCCAAAGTATATTGCAGTGCATTATTGCATGTTTAATGCAGTATATTTTAAAGCGTTATTGCACATTTACCGCAGTATATTGCAGTGCATTATTGCAGGTTTACCGCAGTATATTGCAGTGTGTTAGTGCAGTTTTACTGCAGTATATTGCAGTGTGTCAGTGGTGTGTGTCTGTGTAGTGTGTACTCAGGTTAAAGTGCACCAAACACCACTTTCCATTGATTAAAGTGCATCCACGTACACATTTCCCCATCTTTATTACATTTTGTTAATAAGCCCCCCCAATCATGTCTGGGAGGCCAACAAGGAGAGGCAGACGTTCCCATGGCACTGTGAGGGGACCAGCAGCATCTGTGGCCACAGGCAAATCCGTGCATTCCAGCCACATCATGCAGAGGAGGTGGTGGACTGGCTTACTAAACCATCCTCATCCTCCTAATCCTCCATCACCCAAGCAGAGGCTAGTGCACAGTCCACCACAGCTACCGGAGTGGCTTATTCTGCCTAATTGTCCACAGCCACTCCTGCCAAAGCTCCAGCATCAGGCATGGAGGAGTCAACTGAGTTATTTGAACACAGTATCAGTAACTTACTCCTTAACAATGCACAGGCATTACTTGATTCTGATGTTGGTTCTGAGGTTGAGAAAGGCAGGAACATGAGCCTACAGAGGGGAGAACACTGATAAAAAACACTGATAAAAAATAAATTGTGGTCATGTTCCCCCAGCCACAGCGCATTGCCAAGTTGGCTCCAGGATGGAGGGGATAGTGATGATGATGAAGTCACTGACGCGACTTGGATGCCAGGTAGAGCAGAGGAGAAAAGTGAGGGTGAGGTAAAACCCCAATGAGGCAGCTATCATGGAAGAGTAAAGAGCAGCCACTCTATTCCACCAATTTGTGGAGCTGTTATCTTCCAGCCCACTTCCCACAGCTCAGCTGTCTGGGTCTTTTTTAGCAAATGTACAGCCGATCGCACAGTTGCAATTTGCAAACTTTGCAGCAAGCAGATCAAGCGTGGCAAAACACCAGCCACTTAGGTACCCCATGCTTGACAAGGCATTTAACCTCCCACCACTCAGCCTATTGGCAAGAGCACCTGAGAGCCTCACAAAAGGCTCCTCCTCATGCCTCACATTTCCGGTCTACCCCCACTATACCTCATGACCTCTCAGCAGCCTTTCACTGACAACGATGATGGTATAGCTAAGGGTGTCACAGGTCCCTGCAGCACATCTGCCAGTAGCACACCACCAGCAGTAGAGTATAGCAGGCAAATTTCTCTGCCTCATCTACTGCAGCAGTAAAAAAATACAGTCACTGCCACCCACATGCCTAGTGTCTAAATTCAAGCTTGTCAAAGCTGCTGGCTTTACAACTCCTGACTTTCCGTCTGGTGGATTCTCCCTCTTTCATGATTTTGTAGAATGTGCTGTACCAGAATGGCAGGTTCCCAGTCGCTATTTCTTTGCACACAAGGCCATTCCAGCTCTGTACCATCATGTGGAAGTCAATGTTTTGGCATCGTTGGGCAAAGCAGTCAGCCACAAGGTCCACCACATTTCTGGTGACTAGGGATGAGCCGAGCACCCCCCTGTTCGGTTCGCACCAGAACATACGAACAGGCAAAAAAAAATTTGTTCGAACACGCGAACACCATTTAAGTCTATGAGACTCGAACATGAATAATCAAAAGTACCAATTTTAAAGGCTTATATGCAAGTTATTGTCATAAAAAGTGTTTGGGGACTCGGGTCCTGCCCCAGAGGACATGTATCAATGCAAAAAAAAAAGTTTTAAAAACGGACGTTTTTATGGGAGCAGTGATTTTAATAATGCTTAAAGTGAAACAATAAAAGTGTAATATTCCTTTAAATTTCGTACCTGGGGGGTATCTATAGTATGCCTGTAAAGGGGCGCATGTTTCCTGTGTTTAGAACAGTCTGACAGCAAAAAGACATTTCAAAGGAAAAAAAGTCATTTAAAACTACTCGCGGCTATTAATGAATTGTCGGTCCGTCAATACACATAAAAGTTCATTGATAAAAACAGCATGGAATTTCCCCACAGGGGTACCCCGAATCAAAATTTTTTAAAAAAATGGCGTTGGGTCCCCCCAAAAATCCATACCAGACCCTTATCCGAGCACGCAAACTGGCAGACCGCAGGAAAAGAGGGGGGATGAGAGTGCCCCCCCCTGAACTGTACCAGTCCACATGCCCTCAACATTGGGAGGGTGCTTTGAGGTAGCCCCCAAAGCACCTTGTCCCCATGTTGATGAGGACAAGGGCCTCATCCCCACAACCCTTGGCCGGTGGTTGTGGGGGCCTGCGGGCAGGGGGCTTATCAGAATCTGGAAGTCCCCTTTAACACCCCCGTGTGAAATGGTAATGGGGTACAAAAGTACCCCTACCATTTCACAAAAAAGTGTCAAAAATGTTAAAAATGACAAGAGACAGTTTTTGGCAATTCCTTTATTTAAAGTCTTGTTCTTTCCATCTTCTTCAGGTCTTCTTACTTCTTTCTTCCTTCAGTTTCTTCCTCCATCTTCTTCTTCCTCTGGTTCTTCCTCCGATCCTCTGCTTCTTGCTCCAGTGTTCTCGTCGAGATTCTTCCTCTGCGACGTCTTCTTCACTGCTACGTTCTTGGGCCGCTCCGCATACATGGGAGGCTCACGCTGTGTGACGCTTCTCTTCTTCTTATGCCCCGTACACACGGTCGGACTTTGTTCGGACATTCCGACAACAAAATCCTAGGATTTTTTCCGACGGATGTTGGCTCAAACTTGTCTTGCATACACACGGTCACACAAAGTTGTCGGAAAATCCGATCGTTCTGAACGCGGTGACGTAAAACACGTACGTCGGGACTATAAACGGGGCAGTGGCCAATAGCTTTCATCTCTTTATTTAATCTGAGCATGCGTGGCACTTTGTGTGTCGGATTTGTGTACACACGATCGGAATTTCCGACAACGGATTTTGTTGTCGGAAAATTTTATCTCCTGCTCTCCAACTTTGTGTGTCGGAAAATCAGATGGAAAATGTCCGATGGAGCCCACACACGGTCGGAATTTCCGACAACACGCTCCGATCGGACATTTTCCATCGGAAAATCCGACAGTGTGTACGGGGCATTACACTTCTTTTATAATGGAGGATGGGGCCACCCGGTGACCCCGCCCCCCTCTGATGCACAGGGACTTGACGGGGACTTCCCTATGTCTTTCCCCGTGACGTCAGAGGGGGCGGGGTCATCTGTTACATAACCCGGATGACCCCGCCCCCTCTGATGTCACTAGGAAAGCCATAGGGAAGTCCCCGTCAAGTCCCCGTGTGTCAGTGGGGGGCGGGGTCACCGGGTGGCCCCGCCCTCCGTTATATAAGAAGTGTCAGAAGAAGAGAAGTGTCACACAGCAGGAGCCTCCCATGGATGCAGAGCGGCCCAAGAACGAATCGGGGAAGAAGACGCCGCAGAGGAAGATGCCGGACGAGAACACTGGAGCAAGAAGCAGAGGATCGGAGGAAGAAGCAGAGGAAGAAGAAGATGGAGGAAGAGACCGAAGAAAGAAGGAAGGAAGAAGGAAGAAGACCCGAAGAAGATGGAAAGAAGACGATTTTAAATAAAGGAATTGTCAAAAACTGTCTTTTGTCATTTTTAACATTTTTGACACTTTTTTGTGAAATGGTAGGGGTACTTTTGTACCCCATTACCATTTCACACGGGGGGTGTGATCTGGGGGTCCGCTTGTTAAAAGGGGCTTCCAGATTCCGATAAGCTCCCCACAACCACCGGCCAAGGGTTGTGGGGATGAGGCCCTTGTCCTCATCAACATGGGGACAAGGTGCTTTGGGGGGCTACCTCAAAGCACCCTCCCAATGTTGAGGGCATGTGGCCTGGTACGGTTCAGGAGGGGGGGCACTCTCTCGTCCCCCACTCATTTCCTTCGGCCTGCCAGGTTGCATGCTCGAATAAGGGTCTGGTATGGATTTTGAGGGGGACCCCCACGCCATTTTTTTTTTTACATTTTGGCATGGAGTCCCCTTAATATCCATACCAGACCTGAAGGGCCTGATATGGACTTTAGGGGAACCCCCACGCCATTTTTTTTTACATTTTGGTTCGGGGTTCCCCTGTGGGGAAATCCCATGCCATTTTTATCAATGAACTTTTATGTGTATTGTGGGACCAACAATTCATTATAGACGCAAGTAGTTTTAAATTACTTTTTTTTCTTTGAAATGTCATTTTGCTATCAGACTGTTCTAAACACGAAAAACATGCGCCCCTTTACAGGCATACTATAGACACCCCCCCAGGTACAAAATTTAAAGGAATATTACACTTTTATTGTTTCACTTTAAGCATTATTAAAATCACTGCTCCCATAAAAAAACGTTTTTAAAACTTCTTTTTGCATTGGTACATGTCCCCTGGGGCAGGACCCAGGTCCCCAAACACTTTTTATGACAATACCATGCATATAAGCCTTTAAAATCAGCACTTTTGATTTCTACCATAGACTTTTAAAGGATGTTCTGCGGCTTTCGAATTTGCCGCGAACACCCCATATTGTTTGCTGTTCGGCGAACTGGCGAACAGCCGATGTTTGAGTCGAACATGAGTTCGACTCGAACTTGAAGCTCATCCCTACTGGTGACATGTGGTCCAGCAAGCATGGTCAGGGATGATATATTTAGTTTACAGCTAGCTGGGTAACTCTGCTTGCAACTCAGAAGGATGCAGGACAGGGATCAGTGCTGCAGCTTGTTGTGCCACCACGTCTCCATGCAGCTAGTGGTGATGATGCAAGATTTGTCAGCCCCACTCTCCTTTGCTGAATTGTCTTATGAAGCACCAGTACCCCCTAAGCGTTAAAGGGGCTATTCAATGAGTCAGGCTAAAAGGTGCCATGCAGTGCTTCAGCTGGTCTGTGTAGGGGACAGGTGCCACAGCTTGCAGCTCTGCAGGGGCAGCCCCAGAGGTGGTTCACGCCACTCCAGCTGGAGCCAGGAATGGTGGTGTGCGATAATGGTACAAACCTTCTGTCCGTCCTTAGACAGGGAAACTTGATGCATGTGCCATGCCTGGTACATGTCCTCAATTTGGTGGTGCAGAATTTCTTAAGCAGGTACCCAGGGTTGGAAAATCTGCTAAAGCAGGCCAGAAGAGTCTGTAGCTATTTCAGGCGGTCATACACAGCCAGTGCTCGTTTGGCTGAAATTCAGTGGGAATTCCACCTGTCCATAAACCGCCTGATTTGTGACATGCCCACCAGGTGGAACTCGACATTGGCAATGCTGCAGTGGCTGCACATGCAGCAGAGGGCTGACAACAAGTACTTGTGTGAGTGTTGCACAAAGACAGGTTCAAGCTGGCTCATTTTTTTTCCATGCCAATTACTGCTGTTATGCATGTACTATACTGCCACCAATTGAGGAAGTGACAAGTATAGCGAGCCGTGACAATGCATGCACCAGTAACACAATCCCTGTTGTGTTCCTGCTGGAGCAGACTCTGTATGACATTATGGACAGGGCCCTCAAGGCAGAGCAGCGGGAGGAAGAGGACTTCCTTTTCTCTCAAGGCCAGCTTTATGCAGATACTATTCTTGTGACGCCACAGAACATACAAGAGGAGAGGGAGGAGGAGGATTCTGGCAGTTTTGGAGGCATTGAAGCAAAGTAAGACATACATCAACCCTTAACAGATGGTTTTCCATCCCCAGAACCATTGGGAGTAGTACGTGGCTGGAAGGAGGCAGTTCCAGATACTGTGATTCTTAGTGACCCAGAGGAGTCTGCTTCTCATGCCTCCGTAACTTTGCGGTGCATGGGCTCCCTCATTCTTTGAAGCCTGCGAAAGGACCCAAGAATATGTGGTATCAAGGAGAAGGATCACTATTGGTTGGCAACCCTCCTTGACCACCATTACAAGGGGAAAGTCTCTGAACTCATCCTGTACCCACAGGGGGGGGGGGGGCAGAAGATGAAATCTCTTGAGGACACCTTAAAAAGGAGTTTATGTAATGCCTTTCCAGACTCTGGTCAGTTACAGTTTCATGGAAAATGTAGTTTTGAGGCTTCTGTTAGTCAAGAGAGGTGCAGTGGAGAAGGGGGCTGCCTCAGTGATGCATTTCAAATTTTTTTTAGTCCTCAGCACCCAGGGCTGTAAGCTTCCACATCCCATCCACAGCGTCTGCATCATATGGTGGGAGATTATCTAGGGGCAAAAACAGACATGGAGAGCTTTCCTGTTGACTATCCACTGAGTTACTGGGTCATGAGAATAGACCACTGGCCAGAGCTTGCCCAGTATGCAATTGAGCTGCTGGGCTGCCCTGTATGCAGTGTACTTTCTGAATGGGCATATAGTGCTGCCAGAGGTTTTTTGACAGATAAAAGTGTGCGTCTGTCTACAAACTCCGTTGACAACTGACATTTATCCAAATGAATCAGTCCTGGATTAGGCTGCCTAGCTTTGTGGGTGTTGATTTCATCTGGAAAATTTTTTTTGGTGTAGGTTTCATGGGCACAATTAACGCCCAAGGACCAATTATTCTGCACCTGTTTGACACCTGTTTGACCTGGTTAATTTTTTCACAGAAAAGCCAATTCTTGCTTTCATCAAGAGTACCTCTAGAGGGTTATAGTGTAAAGGCACCACCGACACCCAAAGACCAATTTCTTCGCCACTGTTTGGCTGGGGCATATCACTTCCTTTTTGACAAAAAGGTCAATTGTTGCTTTCCTCAAGAGTACCTTTATAGGGTTACAGTGTGAAGGGACCACCAGCACGCAAAGCCCAATTTTTCCACACCTGTTACTGCTATCCAAAGTTTGTGAAAGAAACACCAGAATTTATCCAAAAAATCTCTAATCTTGTTCCGAGTGCACTAAATTGTGGCCTCATCATACAGACTGGCTCCCCAAGTCGTTGTTTACAAAATAAAGAAAGCTTGCAGGAAAAATGTCATTTTTTTGGCTTTAAAAATGTCGTTATTGCTGCAGCATAGATAGGGGGGAGGGGGAGGGGTATGGTTGAAGTAGAATGGGCCATTATCCGTAATAGGTAGATGCAAAGAAAAGAAAAAACATATAATGGGATTAGATCAGCCAAAACGTAAAAAATAGGTGGAAACTTATATATAAAAAACAAATACAACATTTTATTTGATAATGTAGTCAAAAACCAACATGCATAAAAGGAACACTGGTGTACATACTAAAAAAATATTTAGCTTAGGGTACATAACATAATATACATAGGACAGCATAATGTTCATTGCCTTAAACATCTAACACAGATGATGATCCAAGGAGCAGGACCCCATTATTGCTGCAGCAGCATTTTTATCGTTATATCTCATTTTTATGGTTTCACGTTAAGCATCAGTAAATCACTGCTCATTTAAAAATTATGTTTTTTACAAACTTTTTTTTCAGGGGAGCCCAGGGCAGTAACCGTACCCCTGTAACCATTGTATGCCCAATTACTTGCATATAATCCTTCAAAATGGGCACTTTTGATTTTTCCAGTATGGGTTTGTTATTCAATTCTGAACTTTTGCGAACTGGGGGGTCGTTCGGCCCATGTCTACTGTACATTAGTCACAGAGGAGATTGGGGAATGGATATTTAGCTATCCTGTCCGTTTACCATAGTCCAGGCTACCTGAAGGAATCGGGAAGTCCAGCAAACACTGCAGGCAGCAGGAGCGACAACCTATCGCATTTCAGCAAAGTGATCGGGTGGCTGTAAAACTGATTGGAATATGTTTACTGAATAGTTGATTGTCGGCTGTAAAAACACATAGCTCGTGGCTTGCAACTTCTTGTTGTCAGGAGCATCTAGTGCTCCTGCTTCTCATTCCAGCATCTTGATTTTGACTGTGGCATTCTTCTTGTCTCTCTGTCCACCTGCAAGGTGATTAATGTGGCCAGTCCCTGGGTGGAGACCACTCCTGATTCCAGGCAGCCAAGCCTTGAACCAAGCTGCCTGTTTGTCTGTCCTTCTCTTCTGTTTGGATTCCCTTGTCGATGACCGCAGATTAGATATCGACTATTCTTTGAACTCTGCCTGCCTTGTACCTGGACTGTCATTGAACCACTCTGGCATTTGCATGTACCTGTTTGCTTTGCTCAGTTCACATATGCCCTGACATGGTGGCCAGGCACTATAGCATTGTGTATAAGTCCTGGGAGCAACTGAGTACTGGTAGGCCTGATTGCCTTATGGGAAAGTGTGCTGTCATAGGTGAAGAACACAGAAGCTAGCTATAGTGTCTGACCACCTGCGGGGTAAACCTAGGGGTAAACGTGACAGTTTTATAGCCACTTGCTGACATGACGTATACAGTATATACTCATGGCGGTCAGCAAGTGGTTAAAGGATTGGTGTTTTTACCATATCACCCTCAAAGTTGCTTTAAGAAGACCCTCTACCTCCTGTACTATGTTTAAAAAATGTTGTTGCTTTGTTCAATGTCCCCTTATAGTAGTGCCAATGTCCCCATGCTCTTATTTTAATAATAGCTTGCCTATTAGCTTTGGCTTGAACTTTGTGTCAAGATCCACCACTGTGAACTTTCATAGGGTTGGATGCTGACCTGAACCATATCACAACAAAAGGGGAGAAAGGGGGAAAGGGAATGAAGTACGCGAGTGGTCACCTGTACCTGGTCAGGAAAGTCTAATGACCGGTACTATACCCTATACCCATTAGGGTGCTGTAGCAGTAACCATTGGCACATAAACACTACTTAAAGGGGAGGAAGGGAGGGGAAATAAGCCCATTAGAGGCGGGGTTAAAAAAGAGGTTACTATTAGCAAACAGAATAATGTTGGATATTTTACAAAATAAAAACAATTTTATTCATATAATTAGCAATAAAATACACAGTTGAATTATAAAGTGCAGTGATTGATTGCGGTAAAAGATAGGCCAAAATACCGCGGACAAAGACATGACCTGAACCATAGCAGATTTGCTCATCTCTACTTGTTTTCAATGAAGTATATGATTGTAAATCATGGCCTGATCTAGGGGGGTGCTGAGGTGGGCTGCACCCCCCTCTCCAGATTTCAATTGCGCCTCCCCAAATCTTTCCAATCACAACCCCCTCCACACCTGTTGCTGTGCTTGGCCATCTCCCATCCCTACACTATACATTCACAGCCTTAGCACCGGCAGTAAGATCTCCTCCTCAGCTCTTCTCCACACAACACATAGCTGAAATACAATTCTCTTTCACACAGCTACAATCTGCAGTAGTGTGTGTAGCTGGATACTACAGTCGTGCTTCCATTCTGACCAGGGAATTTCACATGTCAGAAGTGCAATATAGTCACCAGCTAAACACAGTGCAGATCATAGCTGTGTGAAAGAGAATTTGGATTTCAGCTGTGTGCTGTGTGGGGGAAGAGCCGAGGAGGAGATCTTGCTGCCTGTGCTCAGGCTGTGTATGTACAGTGCAGGGATGGGAGCTATGCTGAGTACCCTGTCAGCAGTCACCCTTGTCCTCTATCCTTTCAGCGATGAGTCCTGTCTTCTCTCTATCCAGCAGTGATATCAGTCCTCTCTCCTTCCAGCAGGCACTCTTGTCTTCTATCCTTCCAACGGTGAATCCTGTCCTCCCGCCTTCTAGTTATGACCCCTGTCTTCTATCCTGCCAGTGGTGATCTCTGTCCTCTGCCCTTCCGAAGGTGACCCCTGTCATCTTTTTCCTTTCATCGATTTTCTTTCACTGGCCTCTCTACTGCCAGTAGCAGGGCTGGACTGGGACAAAAATTTGGCCCTGGACTTCATCATGACCGGCCCACTTTAATTTTGAGTGTCCCCAACAGCGTCCCCCTTACATCAGAGTCCCCATCAGAAGCCCCCTTCACATCAGAGAGTCCCCATCAGCAGCCACCTTCACTTCAGAGTGTCCTCCCTCTCCTCCCCCTCCCACATGTACTTACAGTTTTGAAGGCAGCTTCTCGTTCCTCTCTCCAGTCATGTGATAACAAGTGATAAGGGGAGAGAGAAAGGAAAGTCTGCCGGCTGTCTATATCCCCCTGCAGGCTGGAGGGAGCAGAAAGCCTAATGCTCTCTCCAGAAAGTGATGGAAGCTGCTGCTCCTGACAGGCAAGAAATCGCGATCACTCACTGTCAGAGAGGAGCGGCTCCAGAACTGCACATGACCGGCCCACTGAGCCATCAGCCCACCGGGAAACTCCCGGTAGTCCCGATGGCCAGTACATGCCTGGCCAGTAGTGACCCCTGTCCTCTCTCCTGCCAGCGGTGACCCCTGTCCTCTCTCCTGCCAGTTGTGACCCCTGTTCTCTCTCATTCAAGAGGTGACCCCTGTCCTCTGCACTGCCAGGGATGACCCCTGTCCTTTGGAAAGGATGGAGGTTGGTGCTGCGCCATTCTGGTGAAGTGAGAAAATCCTGCTACAGGTAGCAGTACAAGGTAAATGTTGCAGCCAAGTGGGGAATGAGAGCTGTCAGCAGCAGGGTATGTGTACACTACGGTGTAGTATAAGATTATAAAAAACTAGTATTAATAAAGGACAGTCACAAGTGGGTGTGCAATATCTAAAGCCCTAAAGGACAGTACGAACAAAATAATGTGCAAAACTCAGCAATAAATAAAATACTATCTGCAGACGATCACATAATAATAATGTACACTAGTGTGCAGACCTAGACGTACAGTGCAGATGCATAGATGTGCAATATACAGCAATAAATATGCAAAAAACAGCAATAAATAAAACTTCCTGTGCAAATAATCATAAAATAGTACTGAGCAATGTGTGCAGTCCTGGACATAAGGTGCAAATAAATGGATGTGCAAAACACAGCAATAAATAAAACTTCCTGTGAAAACATGCAAAATCACATAAACAGTGCAAGGCGGTGTGTGACATACACACTCCAATCACATCGCAATCAAATGGTGCCAAAATAATAAGTCTATCAAATGAATCTGAAAAGTCCTAAAAGTGTGCACAGGTGAAAAAACTGAAGAATATATAAAGATTGGTGACGTCACGCGTAGGGACGGCATAGGCATTCTACACTGACAGAGGTTGACGAGCTCGCCGCTCGTAGGAGATAGATGTTGTGCTTTACTGTTTAATGTGAGTACATCCCTATGACTTTAATAAAACTCATCTTTGTTGGAAATACTTCACTATCCGGTACCCCTTTGTTCTTTCATTACCTTTTCCACCTACACTGAGGTACCAAGACAGAGAAAGTACCTACTCTGGTCCAGGAATCCCAAGGAGAGGCAACCCCCATCAGCATTTACTTTTTTTGTGGTTTTCCCATTACCGCAAGGTAAGGGGCCACTGCTCACTTCTGTGTGATTTGTGCACGAAGAGGATACACACCCTCTTTCTTCCGGCACCCCACTTTACTATTTGCACATTGGACTGCTTTATTTACGCTAAGAAGAAATATTATCACCGAACTCTTTATATATTCTCCAGTTTTTTCACCTGTGCACACTTTCAGGACTTTTCAGATTCATTTGATAGACTTATTATTTTGGCACCATTTGATTGCGATGTGATTGGAGTATGGGTTTTGTTTGACCCTATTCGGTGCATGCAGCTGTTCTATTTGGATCTCTCCCCCACGGTAGCACAGGAATATCTCACATCACAGACCCCTGTCCTTTGCCCTGCCAGCAGTAACCCCCTGTTCTCTGACCTGCCAGTGTTGACCCCTGTACTTTGCCCTGCCAACTGTGACCCCTGTCCTCTGCCTTGCCAGTGATGACCCCTGTCCTCTGCCCTACTGATTCCCAGTATACTCCTTTACTAATTCCTTGCTGACCCACTGTACACTGCCCAGATGAACCCTGTATGCTGTCCTAAAATCTAATAGCCCCAGTACACTGTCCTACAAACTGATGATCTTATCCTCTGACCCCCTGTACCTTTCCCTGCTGAATTCCAAATCCTCTGCCCCCCTGAAATTTTTTTTTACTGACTCCCTACATCAGACAGGCTAGATCTGGCCCTGCGTTAAACCTTCCCTCCAGAATTTAGTCTTATTCTCTATCATATTGTGAAGACTCTTGCAGATCAGAATACAGGTGATATGAAGAATTCTGTCTGTATGATTGTGTGACTTTTCTGGAGCTGCACCCTGTACACTTAACTCTGTCTGATGCATAATATAATAATTTAATATACTGCCAATGCCGCTTACCTTAGACATGTCATCATAGTTTTAACATATTCTCCACTTGTCATCAATGCTGTCATAAAATGGTTCACAGTGAAAACCCCTCCAATGATAATGTCTCCGTCCTGCACATATTCATAATCATCAAAAGCGCTAACAAGATCCAGATGACAGGCCGAAGAAGGTCTCTGGATCTCCAGTCTACAAAGTCCTACACACAGGAGGAAGACAAAGAGCAACATTGTAGATGGGTGACAGGAGGATGGAGCTGGAGATAGGATACCCGCAGATAATAACATCAAACACCCCAATATAAGGCATGATATGAGGAGTAGTCTGTAGAGCTCAGGGTCAGACAACATAACACAGCACAGGAAAGGTGATGTGTGGGTGACAGTGATAACAAACAGCCGTTCAGATCCTCTTTATATACATTATAGAGTGATTGCAGACAATACAATCTACATTTACATTTCAGTGTTTGTACTGTAGACAGATTTATGTTCTTCCTGAAATAATGTCACTTTAAAAATGTCATGTCTGACTGGCATTCTGCAAAACAAAGCTAAAAACTGCAATATTATTTTTGATGGATTCATGTTTTAAAATTAAAAGTTGAAAAGTCAGAGATTTACAGATATACAGTATGTGGTAGGTGTAAAAAAAAATGATTCTTGTGAATTCTGAATCTTCCTTCTTTTGACCTGAACATACTGATAAAATGGCATTCAGAAATGTTTTCCTATGGATTTTGCATTTTGCCAAGGGGATATATGGAACGGGCAGCAAAAAGAAATGAAAACTGAAATGAAAACAAAAACAACAAAATATGCTTGATGGGCAGGAATGCCAAGATGCTGGTCGAAGCAGTTGGTTGGGCCAGACAAAGGGGTTTCTTTTTTTTTACAAGCATCATATTAACAATAAATAATAACTGTATACAATGGACCTATTTATTTGTATCTGATAGATCTGAGGATGCTGAAAATTGAAACGTATTGATTAATGTTTCCATTTTGGGGTGAAGACTGGGTAAACTTAGACTACTGGCCCAGTATACACACACAGCAGCCCAGGAGTCATGGCTTAAAGTGGTTGTAAACCTCAGACATGACATATGAGCAAAGCATATCCCTCTATAGTGTGTATTTATCTCTATCCAGAGCACTTAGACCCCTTTCACACTAGGGCAGTTTTCTGGCTCTTTAGCGCTGGAAATAGCCTCTGCTAAGCGCCTGAAAACCGCCTCCCATTCATTCCAGTGTGACTTTTCACACTCGGGTGGTGCACTTGCGGGACGTTCTGAAAAGTCCTGCGAGCAGCATCTTTGGGATGGGCTGGTAGCGCTGTATTTAGCGCTCCCAAAACGCCCTGCCCATTGGAATGAATGGGCACCGCTTTCAAAGCGCCTGAAAAACGCTTTGAAAGCAGAGCAAAATGGGGTTAAAAGCACCTGGCTAGCGGCCGAAAAGCAGTGCAAAAACAGCGCCGCTTAAACAGTGCTAAAGTGAGCGGAGCTTTAGCTCTAGCGGCTGGCACTTTCAGTGTGAAAGCACTCTAAATGTGATTTCTAACTGCTGCTTAGTTCCTCTGCTATCAGGATGAGTCACTTCTGACAAGTTTTCATGTCACCAGGAAATAAAAGGTGACAGAGAAGGGAGCTCCAGCAGTTTGACAGCCTCAGCTCTACTCCTGTGAGCTGTGTGGAGGGGGGTGTATCTCGTCCCTTCAATCAGTTCTCAAAGCTCTCCTTACTGAGTGTAATTTTTAGCTCTCTGGCCCCTTTTTTTAACAGCTCAATCAAGCTTATAAATTCTGGAAGTTGAATGGATGTAGAGGAAAGAAGACCTCAGATAAACAGGTACAACTTATGTAGGATGATTTGTTTAATTTGTTTAATCTCTGTGTATTACCTGAGGCCAGTCCCTTCACTGGGTATATGTAAGGCTTTACAACCACTTTAATCTCTCTAGGGCCACCAGCAGTCCATGTATTATCTGACCATCCTCTCCTGACACTGGAAGGTGCCTCAATGTGACCTGGAGAGTTTCTCATCAGGAAAACGGTATTGTTAATGGTTCTACAATTTTGTCAGCGCTTTTATAGCCAGAAGAAGCCCAGTTGGGAGGTCTAACGATGAAGTGGAAAGTGGAGAGGGACCTCAATGTGACAGACCCAATGTGACAGACCCAACCAGGACAGGGTCTTTTGGAAGGGATTGCTAGGTAGCCTCTTGCCTATTGATTAGAGATGGGCCGAACGACCCCCCAGTCGCAACAATTCGGAGCCAAACAACAAACCCCATTGAAGTCTGTGGGACCCAAACTGGAAAAATTTAAAGCGCCCATTTTGAAGGCTTATATGCAAGTTATTGGGCATGCAAAGGGTATGGGGGTCCAGATATTGCCCTGGGGACATGTATCATTAAAAAATAAGTTTGTAAAAAAAGATAATTTTTAAAAGAGCAGTGATTTACCAATTCTTGAAGTGAAATAATAAAAATGACAAACTCCTTTAAATATAGTGCCTGGGGGTCCCCTTAGTCATGCCTGCAAAGTGGTGGATCTGTACAGTGTATAGAACCTGCTGCAGCAAATAATTACATTTATAAAGCCAGAAAAATGATATTTTCCCTTTCTTTATTTTATAAACAATGGCTTGGGGAGCCAGTCTGTATGATGAGGCCACAATTTAGTGCAATCAGAACAAGATTAGATATCTTTTGGATAAATTCTGGTGTCTGTTTCGCCGACTTTGGATAGAAGTAACAGGTGAGGAAAAATTGGGCTTTGGGTGTTGGTGGTCCCTTCACATAATAACCCTATAGATTAACTCTTGATGAAATCAAGAATTTGCCTTGCTGTCAAAAATTTAAATGATATGGCCCAGGCAAACAGGTACAGAACAATTGAGCTTTGGGTGTTGGTGGTGCCTTCACACTGTAACCCTATAGAGGTACTCTTGATGAAAGCAAGAATTTGCCTTGCTGTCAAAATTTTAATTCATATGCAAACCTGTGTGGAAAAATTGGTCCTTGGGTGTTAATTGTGCCCATGAAACCTAAATCAAAAAATTTCTTCACAATGAAATCAACACCCACAAAGCTAGGTAGCCTAGACAGTCTTAAGGCCCATACACACGATCGGACTTTTCGACAACAGCGGTCCGACGGACGTGATTTATTGGACAATCCAACCGTCTGTATGCTCCATCGGACAATTGTTTTTGGTTTTTCAATGGACAAAATGTGCATGCTCTCAAACTTTCCGACAACAAATGTGTTACGTCAGCTCATCCGATCATGTGTACACAAGTCCTCTGGACTAAAATTCAAAGTACAAACACGTATGCTCGGAAGCAAGGACCAACCGGAAGCCTTCGGTCTTGTAAAACTAGCATTTGTAATGGAGATATCACATTCATGACGCGGTAAATTATGAAAACGCGAAATGCAGCGCACATTCTCTTCTTCTTTATAATGGGATAATAATAAAGCTGCTTTGCTGGTGATACTGACGCAGTAATGACAAACCTATTTACAAAGGATTGTTTTAGTGATATCAATAAGATTTTTTTTTGTGTCAAGTTAGCACAACCCCATTATCCCCGAGTAGTTTTGAAGCTCAAAGCTCCAACTCTGTGTGTGTCCCTTGTTATTAATTTTAGATTGTATTTTAGAAATGTACCTGCCTAATCCCAAAATGTCCTTAGAAGTTAAACACATATGCAAGTATTTTTTATATTATTTTTTTATTTAGAATAGTAAGCACAAGAAGGGCATATAAAAATCAAGAGGAAGGCAGCAATGGATCAACTGGTGGAATTGGTGAAGCCTCTGTACCACAGGGCAGACATCAATTATGTGAAGAGCAAAACTGGGAACCTGAGGAGTGCATACAATAGGGAGCACAAGAAGTTTGTGGACTCCGAGAGATCCGGAGCAGCAGCAGATGACGTATATGTCCCCAGGCTGTGGTACTACAACAGGCTGCGATTTTTGACAGACCAGACCGAACCAAGCCCATCGCTCTACACACTTCTTTCCACATCAGCTGAGGCCATTTCGTTTCTTGTGCATTCAGAACAAAAATAAAAGAAAAAAATTTGTAGACATATTCTCTGTCATCAAAATGAACAAACTGAAACAAAAAGAGCAAATGATACACAGAAAAGGAACTGAAGTATATCCAAGCAAATAATACTTAAATAAAAAATTAAATATATAAATAGTAGCCCAGAAACTCCCCAGAGCAGTGGCCTTGCTGGGGATCCTGGGGCTGAATTTGCCACTGACCACCATGCTGCTGAGGTGGGTGGGGTTGCTGAGGTTGGTAGGGTTGGTGAGGTGGGTGGGGTTGCTGAGGTGGGTAGGGTTGCTGGGGTGGGTAGGCTTGTTGTGTAGGAGGTGGAGGTGTGAGCTCACCTTTCCTCGTCTTGCAGAGGAGCTGGAGATCAGCCCCTCACATAGCTCCCTTTGCTCCTCGTCCACCTCCCAGAGCTTATTTGCAATGAAACAGCCAAACCCTTCAGCACTATTGGGTGCTGTTGTGATTGCTGATGTTGCCCGACTCAGGAAGTCAGCTGTGGCCTCATCCAGGTTGTAGCTCTTCCTGGCCCTTTTGATAGGAGGGCGCAGGGGAGGGATTTGGCACTCTGTTTGCCCACTGGGCCCGGCTTCTTCTTGGCTCAAAATTTCCTATGTGTGAAAATGGAACATAATTTTAGTTTTTTGGTCATCAATCACAAACACTTTTCAGCTCATGACCTTTAAAAATTGAATGTGTCCAAATAGAAAAGACTATCATTCTGACTGCAGCATTTATCATTCTTGTCCTAATCCTTTTTGGCCACTACTGTCTATTGATATGGAAATCGTTTTGTTAACACAGAAAATTATTATTCATAATAACATCTAATTAACAAAATTGTATTTTTGTCTTCAAATCTTTTCAACAATGCTATACCTGGGTCAAGCTGAGCTCCTACTCATCCTCATTCTGTGTAGGATCAGGGTCAGTATCGGTGGCCTCAGATGATGTGGAGGGTAGTGTGGAGAGAGATCTGTGTGGTACAGTTTGATCTGATAAAAATTGCAGGCTGTTGAAGTACCACGGCTTGGGTACATAAATGTCTTCTGCTGCTACTCCCTATTTTTTGGATTTATTGATCTTCTTTCGCTCCCTGTTATACATGCTCCTGAGGCCCCCAATTCTTGTCTTCACCAAACTGTAGGTTGCCCTGGGGTACACAAATAATTTATTCAAATAATCTTTATGTTTTACTTGCCACAGACAGGTGAGCTCCCTGTATTTTCGGATAAATTGCAGCAAGAATTCGTGGGAATTCAAATTGTCCCTCATTTTGTTGTCAAGTATCATATGGCTGCAAGACAGAACACAAGACAAATCATAATGGGTGGCTTATAAATCTGGTCACAATATAGGCCTCTATCTAAGCAGTATAGGCCATTAACCACCGGTGCCCCAATTTTCAAACATTCGTCTCTCAACTATTAGAACGTTCCTACGGCCGTTACATCGATTGCTCGTTATGGATTGATAGACCCTGCACATGCATGAAACTCCGCTCTCAGAGCGTCATGACACTGGGGCATGACCAGATTCTCTATTCTGCATGCGACATACACGGTGGAACATTTGGGAGGGACGACATGATGACGAAATCACCGAAATGTAGCAGGCCTCGCGGTGATGGAGCTTATATAAAACATAAGGCCACCCCCCATGAGCAAGGGGGAGATGGTGGAGATGGTGCGCATATTGGAAAAATATGACTACGACTGTAAGCTGCAGAACTATGAAAGGCTCAACAGCCAAAAAGACTGGATTCTGGAGAAGGTCATCAAGGTATTGGAGGGAGAATATTTGGTGCACCGATCGAAGGATCAAATACGCAAGCGCTGGTCGGATTTAAAGCACCGCGAGAAAGACCAGATGGACTCCATCCATCGCATAATAAAAAAAAGTAAGCCAGATTATTAACTAAAATCATTATGTAGATGTTGGAATTAGCTGTCTGTATCTTTGATTTCTACAAGTAGGTCTTCAAAAATAGACATAATGTTTTCTCTAATCTTGGTATGAATATTTTGTGTAAAGATGAAGTTAAATTTAAAGCAGATATGAACTGTACTTTTTATTTTTTTGGAGTAACCTTTTTTGGTGTACTCATTTTTATTGTATTTTATTCTTTCAACAGGAAAAATGAAAACAAAAAGTCACCAGACAAGCCACCAGAGGGGACAAAGGGAGGCTTCCAACAGGGGAGACAACAGGGCCATCTTCCCCCCAAAATCGTAAGTGACAACTTCAAACACACTCATTTAGCCACTAACAGGTGTGTTTCTAGGTGGGCCAAAGGTCATGGGCTTAGGGCGTAACTTAAGGGGTAAAGAACACTTTATGGTTGCTGCGTGGCTCATCAGTGCCCATTAATGCAGCCTTGCCAGGGTAGACATGGGTAGAGGAGAGGCCCTGGGGATCACAGTCACACAGGGTCACGCCTGCTAGAATGATCATCTTACATCCCCTATCCTATAGGAGACAAGAGGGGTGGGTGGCAACTGCATGAGTTGTTCAATGTGGGCATTTAGCCATTTATTTTCCATTTTAAAATGACATCACTTTCCCTTTTCAATGCATTTTTCAATGTTTAATAAAGCAAAGTGCAGCATGTTGGAGTCCACTAGTCAGGAGCAAACATTGTCACAAGTGCAAGGTTGGTCAACTTATTCAGCAAAAGGGATGCTAGGAACAGATGTGACTTGGGGTGGTTTAATGAATGTTGTATTGTTTATTTTTATTGGAACGTGAGTGTGGTCAGCTTCCACATTTGGAGGAGTGAGATCTGAGAGCTGGACACAGCACAGAGCCTCCACTGGACAGAACATCCCCTGACGCAAGACAGAGGGTGGAAGAGTGCAACAAGTTGAAGAAACTACTTTTGAACCTCTTGTTTGCCCCAGTAAGTATTTTTGTAATCTGGCTTCAAATGTGTATACATGTCAAGTGTTTAGATGTCCAAACCAAACACCCACTCCACACATTAGCAAAGTATGTAGTGCCTTTAACATTAGCATGGATAAGGAAGAGGTGGAAGGAGCTGGCAGTGTTGCTAGGTACCCACGTTTTTTAGACACAGGCACCAGGGCCAAGATTACAGAGTAGTTGCAGTGTGTACATTCTTAGTAGTGTAGGTGTCTGAAGGGCAAGCAGGTTGCAAGCAATAATAGACTGGCTAGGTAAGTATTTGCACAATTTGCCTACTAACGTGACCATAATTCACTATCTAGGGCCTCTGCCACTTGACCATCATTCCCATTAAATACTTTTTTCTCTTCTTCCAAGGCCATGAACTTCCAAGATGCACTATTAGTCGTATCAGTGCTGATATGCTGCAGGCATTGATTAAGCTCGAGAAAATAAAAGAGGCTGCCAGTGGTTTACAGAAATTAATACAGGATTATGTAGACATGTTAGCCAAATTTTAAAATTATCAGACCTTAATTTTTCTTCAACTTGTTATATATATATATATATATATATATATGAAAGTGGGGTAATGGCGCTCCCTCGAGTTTAATCGGGCAGATATGTGGTGTGCTAAACCACCAATAATTAAAAATATATATAAACTCCACATACACCTTCCACGTCCGTGAGTGTGCAAATAAAAAATATATGAAATCTAATAATATTGTAGTAGTGTGATAAGAGGGCTATCCTGTTGAGCCCTATTAGTGTGAAGTGGTAAGTACTTAATTAAATAAACTCAACATATATATGTGCACATTCCAAGTAATATTCCGAAATAACCATAAGTGCCAATAAACAGGTTAATTGCAGGCTGGTTGAACACCCAATCCCACATTAGGCCTTTACCATAATTAACCCTATGCGTAAAACAAAAACAAAAGTGCTGGTTACCAACAATAACCTTATATTAATTACTAAGCATATTCATAAATAGTCCAAAATGTGTAAACCAGTCCGTGATTGTGAAGTAAAACTCCAGTACAATGTGGAAGCACCCCAGCCAAAAAACTTGGAAACAGACTTAAATTTGTGACTTCAGTGCGTTCAGCGTTCTTGGTGACTTGGTGCTCCCCCTCAAGGGTCCCCACTCACCAGATCCATCCACCCCAGAGGGGTAACTCGCATAAGGAATGTGGTCTCTGCGATCCTCCTGCCGCCACGATAGGTAGGTTTCCCAGGAAAGTCCTCAGCATATGCAGATGGAGAAGTTTTAATCACTCATGCAGAAAAAAGAGGAAAGATGGACTCCCATGGTGTAGTAATTGGATTTAATCCAAAAAGAAAACTTTATTTAAAACTTAAGAATAAAAAACTATAGTCCAGATCAACTGGCTATAGAGTTGGGCATCATACAAATATAAAAACAAAAAAACATGAAATAATAGGCCCACCTTTAGCCTAAGTATGCAGCAAAAAATGTGCCTTGCACAACCGCTCACATATATGTAACAAAATCCTGGCCGGGTAGCTCGTATCCAAAGGTGGAAGTAGGAAGAGCGTATGCGTTCCACCTGCGCTCCACCGGCCTAGTAAGCGGAAATGACGTAGCGTGCGTGGCGCCGTCGTACGCGTTTCGTCATAGACGTCCTCAGCGACGGTACCCGGGACAATCAACTTTGCACTACAAGTGCACTACAAGTGCACTGGAAAGTGCACTTGTAGTGCAAAGTGGATTTCCCTTTTGTAAATAACTCCCACTGTGTCAACATGTGCTATCTCCCATCATGGGATATCAATGGATGTGTTTCGGGGGTGCAACCCCTTCCTCTCTCCTACTTTAGTTTTGAGGAATGGGTTGCACCCCCAAAACGCGTACATTGATATCCCATGATGGGTGATAGCACATGTTGACACACTGTGTTTTGTGGCTTTAGCAAATAAATTGTTTGTACCTACACACATTTTAGGCAGGGGATCATAAGGGACATTTAACAGTTATGCCTCTTCAAAATTTGGCTTTTAAAGGGGTGAGCTCATTCCACCTGAGGAAGGCAAGATCTTCACAGTTTGAGAATATTGATATTAATGTCTCATATGGCCTTTAAATTCAAAAAGTTGGGGATGTGTATGCTCTGCTTTAAAAACATGCCTGTTTATCCATTAAAAATGCAATAGAATGGCAAATATACATGTTATACACAAATAACAATGTTGGTTTGTTCTAAAACCATAAAACGCACATGTGAATGTGCTTGTAGTAAATTGATTTTTTACAAACAATGTGTGGTATCTTATTTCAATGCTCAATACCAGTGTATTTGTGAAATTGGGGTAGTTACAGTGACAGTGTGCTCAAAAATGTGTGTAGCAAAGCCACAGCACAACATAATAGTAAGCTCAAGAGGAGATTGTCACCACATGTAGCACATAAGGTACGTTTTTGCACTATTGGAGAAAATGACAAAGATTAAGGACATTTTCAAACCTAGTAAATACAGACAACAGTAGTTCAAATGAAATAGTAGTTTATGAACAAATCAAACATTTAGTCTAGATCAACTACATTTTGCTGCCAAGCCACTGCCCCTATACCCACAAAGTAGTCCATATATTGATCACGGACAAGATGGGCATTCTGGGAGGGCAAACCAGCACGTCAGCTGGCATCACAGCCTCTTCAGCTGGGCGGAAACGGAAGGGTCAACATCTGTTTGCCCTGAGGCAATGTAGCTGCTAGCATTCCTCCTTAAAAAATTGTGGAGGATGCAGCAGCACAACAAGACATGGTTGATTTTATACTCGGTCAAGTTTATGGAGGTTAAAACAGCCTAAAGCAACTGGAGAGGATGCCAAAGGAATTTTCCACCACCCTTCTGGCACGAGAGAGACGATAATTAAAAATGCGTTGCTCTGGGGTGAGGTTCCTCATGGGAAAGGGCTTTAGAAGATGTTCCTACAGAGCAAAGGCCTCATCTGCCATAAAAACAAAATTGAGCCCCTCGACATTGTCCTAAGCATGTGGCAAATGTAAGGTGCCATTCTGTAGCCAATAGTAGAATTTGGTATGCATCATGACACCTCCATCTGGGTGGCGACCATTCTTCCCCACGTCCAGGTACAGGAACACGTATGTTGCAGACACTACAGCAAACATAACTATGCTGCAAAAGCCTTTATAATTGAAGAAATACAATCCTGAGTTGGGTGGTGGGACAATACTCACATGCTTCCCCTCAATGGCACCACCACAGTTGGGGAAATTCCACAAATTCTCAAACTGGGCCACCACATCCTGCCATTGATGGGGGTTTGAAGGAAACTGGGGAGTCAAACAAGGAAAAAAATTACTACTTGTGCACATAAAATTGCAAGCATATTTGACACAAACATTCTTGGGCAACATAAAAGTATACCATTTAAATGAGTATTTAATAATCAAAGTGTAAGTTCAACTTATATGATTCCTCACCCCCTCTGGTGGTACATTCTAAAAATGTTATGGGCGGTGTTGAATGGGTAGATATTTTGGACAGGTAACCCTCTCCACTTCCATGAGCGCTAAATGCATAAAAAATTATGGTTAATTTGGCCAGCCCCTCCGTATTTTCAAGATTGACAGCCCAGTGGACAGGTAAGAAGTGTCATAATCCAAAAATAAGAATACACACTTTCCAAATAGAAGCACATTTTGACATACATAATTTACCACTAACAAGATAACAGGAGGCACAAAATGTATACTGTACAATTTGAAAGTAATCAGGCAGGCCCTTGCACTACATGCTTTGGAGAATTCATGCGAAAATCTGACCACAAAAGAGGTATACTGTGTATGGGTTTTGCAAAGTCAGCAGACAGAGTAGTTGTATCGGTTGACTCAGCATTTTGGGGTGGGAGGGAGGGCTACAAAATAGTTTGTGCACCCCAAAAAGGGACTCTTGCACTCTGCATGAATTTGAGGGCAACAATAAGATTGTGACACATTTTAGGGGGTGTTTAGGGTAAACATAAAAATGAAGCATAAAAAAAAACATTGTTAAGTTACTAGGCTAGGTGTGTATGGGCCCAGGGAAGCATGCTGGGGAGGTTAGTGAAGGAAAATATGCATGTAGGCCAAGAAAAAGCTTACAGCATGCATGAGAACAAAGAGGACATTCACAGCATATTAAAATAATGGGAATGATGGAATCCAAAAGTTTGGAAAAGACATTAGAAAACATTAAGTACATAGAATGTGATATTAAAGAATAAAACTTACCCGAATATAGTGCTTCTGCAGGACTTGTATACTGGTACAACAGGTCTCAGGAATAATGAGTCCCAGAGCCTGGGGAGAGATCCCAGTGGTAAGCTTGTTATCCTGGAGACTTCTCCCTGTCGCCAAGTACCGCAGGGTGGCTATGAGTAGGGATGAGCCGAACACCCCCCCGGTTCGGTTCGCACCAGAACCTGCGAACGGACCGAAAATTTGCGTGAACTTTAGAACCCCATTGAAGTCTATGGGACTCGAACATTCAAAATCAAAAGTGCTAATTTTAAAGGCTAATTTGCATGGTATTGTCCTAAAAAGGGTTTGGGGACCCGGGTCCTGCCCCAGGGGACATGTATCAATGCAAAAAAAGTTTTAAAAACGGCCCGTTTTTTCGGGAACAGTGATTATAATGAGCTTAAAGTGAAAAAATAAAGTGAAATATTCCTTTAAATATCGTACCTGGGGGGTGTCTATAGTATGCCTGTAAAGTGGCGCGTGTTTCCCTATCTTAGAACAGTCCCTGCACAAAATGACATTTTTGAAGGAATAAAAGTCATTTAAAACTACTTGCGGCTTTAATGTAATAACAAACACAAATTTTCCGCGCTCACAGACAGAACCGGTGTGCAGCCTCCCCTGAATCGCACCTCCCGAAAGGGGTGAGATAAAGTAATAAGATAAAGAAGGATAGGGGTGGGTGGCGCTACCTGTACCGGGGTATCCTGTAAATAATAAGTGCTGTACCTCTTAAATTAAACCTGGTAAAAACCTCTTCCAAATTAATCCATATAAATGTGTGAGAATCTATATAAAGCACATACCCACTAACCAATGGAGTGATTAAACCTCCTAATACCAGTAGGAGAAATAGTGACAATCAGAGTCTCCCCTGATGTCCCACATGAATTGACATAAAATATAAACGCACCCTGTATGGTATCTAGTGGGGTGATAATACTAATAGTAAGTGTCCAGCAGGTGAAACAAATATAATACTATTAATAAGTGTCCAACAGGTGAACCAAATACTATCAAAATATTCTGGATTCCATTGTGACCAGCAGTCCCATAAAAATAAAATTTAAAATGAATAGAAAAATATGTGAAGCTCCAAAATGGCAAAGTGTTCTTATAATTAGTAACTCTCGTGGTGAAAAATGATGATATCTGGTGACTTTCGTGCTCCCCCTCAAGGGTCCCTACTCACCCATGCAAGGGCAGCCAAAAACTCACACTGTAGGTGCGTAGCTCCGCCTTACGCATTTGGTCATCGACGTTGTCAAAGGCGCCTTTGACAACGTCGATGACAAAACGCGCAAGACGGAACTACGCACTTACGTCACACCCGGAAGCCAGAGCGAGCTTGGAACGCAGCTGAGGCGCACGCCGCTTGGCTGATGTGTCCTATTCATAGCTCCCTCTGTCTACATTTTCTCCCACCTACAGTGTGAGTTTTTGGCTGCCCTTGCATGGGGAGTCTAGATTGATTTTATTGGCTGTCTTTTTTTAATAAAATCCTTTTTATAAAACTACTACACTATGGGAGCCCTGTTTTTTCCCATGAGGACATGATGAAAGAAGCTGGTGCACCATCCACTGTTTGGAGCTGGGTCACAGAGAAGACAAGTGTCGACGCCTGCACTGGATCTGGGAAGCACTCCATCTTCTGCTGCTACATGCCTATTACCCCTGCAGGGGTATGAGGAGCTGGTGAGTAGGGACCTTTGAGGGGGAGCACGAAAGTCACCGGATATCATAATTTTTCACCACGAGAGTCACTAATTATAAGAACACTTTGCCATTTTGGAGCTTCACATATTTTTCTATACATTTTAAATTTTATTTTTGTGGGACTGCTGGTCACAATGGAATCCAGATTATTTTGATAGTATTTGGTTCACCTGCTGGACACTTATTAATAGTATTATATTTGTTTCACCTGCTGGACACTTATTATTAGTATTATCACCCCACTAGATACCATACAGGGTGCGTTTATATTTTATGTCAGTTCATGTGGGACATCAGGGGAGACTCTGATTGTCACTATTTCTCCTACTGGTATTAGGAGGTTTAATCGCTCCATTGGTAAGTGGGTATGTGCTTTATAAAGATTCTCACACATTTATATGGATTAATTTGTAAGAGGTTTTTACCAGGTTTAATTTCAGAGGGACAGCACTTATTATTTACAGGATACCCCGGTACAGGTAGCGCCACCCACCCCTATCCTTCTTTATCTTATGGCTTTAATGTAATGTCGGGTCCTGGCAATATGAATGAAAATCAGTGAGACAAACGGCATGGGTACCCCCCCAGTCCCTTTGGGTCTTGTATGTGTAGCAATCACTCACGTTGGAGCTGCTGATTTAAAGCGGGCTGTTTCCATCACCTTTTTACCAGTGGTTTCACCAATACCGGGTCTAGGGTCCCCGTTGAGCACGTTATCAGACAATATAGGCAACAGTCACTTTAGTACTTTTCCAATGCTTTAATGGGAGATAACTGGAAGAAGTAGCAGGAAAGAGGTAGAAGAAGAGTTGCAGGGAAGTTCAAATACCTTTTCTTGGTGTAGCACTAAGAAATTGAAATCTCAAGGATGAATGTATCTTAAGTTCAGGATTAAATCTTTGCCCGCCCGGATAGGTTTCTCTCACTAACCTAGCAGCTGGTATGCAGCACGAACAAAAAGTCTCTGCCACAGACTTGGGTGAAAAAAAAATGTACGATCCTCTGCCACAGGATGTAGTAGTTTTCGGTGAACAGCAAACACAATACCAGAACCTTTAAGCTGACCCAGCAGTACTTGCGCGGTAAAGTAGTTTAAGATGCGTCCTTCAATCGAGTCACCAGGCCCTTCTTAAGACCAGCCTTGCATGGTCCGTTCCAAAATGGGTCCTCCCCTGAATCTTCCTGATTGTCTGGCTTCTTCCCGCAGGACAGACAGCACAGGACCATCCCAGCGATAGCAGGCCCCAGAAAGGCTTCTGGGTCTACCCGCACTGCTGCAGCAACGCAACCCTCCCTCCGACCCAGAGGGCCGCGAGGTAGAACTCACTAACACATGCCTCTAGGCCAGGAGGGCCACGAGGTAAAGGTCTCTGAAACATGGCATCTGTCCCATAAATACTCTCTCCCAGAATGCAACTCAGAGGACCACCTCCGCCGAGTTATCTCCGGGACAGAAGAGCACTCATACACTTCAGCCTGTTGCTTTCCAACATTGAACCATGGTGACAACGACACCCACGGGCACAATGTGGAACTGCACACAACACAGCGAAACTGGAACAGAGGCTAATCTAACGATAAATTGCATCTGAACTATGTACAGAACAGATGACCCACTAAATTTACCTATAAGTGGTAGATTGAAAAATCTACCAGCGCTACATATGGATATTAAGGGGAACCCCGCATCCAAATTAAAGAAAGGAAAGGCGTGGGGCCCCCAGGCCCTATATACTCTGAACAGCAGTATACAGTCGGTGAAAACAAGAGAGGGACTGTAGGTTTGTTGTTAAGTAGAATCTGTTTGTAATTTGGAACTGGTACATTTTTAAAGTGTAGCTCCAGCCAAAAAATCTATTTTTAAGCTTTTTGGAAAACATAGGGAAGGGTTATCACCCCTGTAACATGTTGTTTTGCTGTCTGTGCAACTCTTCAGAAGATTTCACCTCACTTTCTGTCCCAATGACAAATGTTTTTTGAAAATTTAGGGGTTTTTAGTGAAACAAGGATTGGTGATAAAGCATCAGTGGAGAGGAGACACGTTTTTCCCATATTAACTCTTATGCCCCGTACACACGGTCGGACATTGATCGGACATTCCGACAACAAAATCCTAGTATTTTTTCCGACGGATGTTGGCTCAAACTCGCCTTGCATACACACGGTCACACAAAGTTGTCGGAAAATCTCATCATTCTGAACGCGGTGACGTAAAACACGTACGTCGGGACTATAAACGGGCAGTAGTCAATAGCTTTCATCTCTTTATTTATTCTGAGCATGCGTGGCACTTTGTGCGTCGGATTTGTGTACGCACGATCGAAAATTCCGACAACGGATTTTGTTGTCGGAAAATTTTATAGCCTGCTCTCAAACTTTGTGTATCGAAAAATCCGATGGAAAATGTGTGATGGAGCCTACACACAGTCAGAATTTCCCACAACAAGGTCCTATCACACATTTTCCGTCGGAAAATCCGACCGTGTATACGGGGCATTACAGGAGAGAATTTCCCTTCCTAGGGGTAGATTTCATGTCACTTCCTGTTGTCTCCTTCCATTTGCAAGTAGGAGTCGTTTGTAAGTTGGATGTTTGAAAGTAGGGTCCTGCCCTATATACTCTGCAGAAATTTGGGCCTTAGATGTTGATGTTGCCACAACACTCTAAGCCCTCACAGTTACTCTTGGTGGGTGCAGGAACGGGCCCTGCTGTGAAATATTAGATCAAGAATTGTAATTACATGCCATTGTTGAACAGTGTTAGAAAAATTGGGCTTTTGGTGGTGGTGGTGCTGGTGCCACAAAACTGTAAGTCCTCACGGTTACTGTTGGTATGCCCTGGAACGGGCCCTGCTGTGAAATATTATATCAGGAATTGTAATTACATGCACCTGTTGAACAGGGGCAGAAAAATTGGGCCTTTGGTGGTGGTGGTGTTGCCACAACACTGTAAGTCCTCACAGTTACTCTTGGTGGGCGCTGGAACGGGCCCTGCTGTGAAATATTAGATCAAGAATTGTAATTACATGCACCTGTTGAACAGTGGCAGAAAAACTGGGCCTTTAGTGATGGTGGTGGTGGTGTTGCCACAACACTGTAAGCCCTCACAGTTACTCTTGGTGGGCGCTGGAATGGGACCTGCTGTGAAATATTAGATCAAGAATTGTAATTACATGTCTGTGTTGAACAGGGGCAGAATAATTGGGCCTTAGGCACTGGTGCCACAACACTGCAACCCCTCACAAATACTCTAGTTGGAGAGCACAGGAACGAGCCCTGCTGCAAAGTATTGCATCAAAAATTGTAATTACACGCCCCTGATAAACAGGGGCTGAAAAATTGGGCCTTAGGCACTGGTGCTGGTGCCACAACACTGCAACCCCTCACAGATACTCTAGTTGAGCGCAGCAATGAACCCTCCTGCAAAATATTGCATCAAAATTCGTAATTACACGCCCCTGTTAAACAGGGGCTGAAAAATTGGGCCTTAGCCACTGGTGGCGGTGCCCAGAACCAAAAATATTCTTACAAGCTATCAGCATGATCATTGAGGAGGAAGAGGATAGTCACTCAGCATAACAGGATAGTCACTCAGCATCAGTATAGGCAGTCTTGAAGGGATCTGACATTTCAAAAAAAATTATTCGGTTACATCAGCATCAGGTTCTTGGTTTCTGGTGTTGATCCAAAACTGATTCATTTTTATGAAGGTCAGTTGATCGACCAAGTCGGTGGACAGGCGCACCCTGTGATCAGTTACAAAGCCTCCAGCAGCACTGAATGTGTGTTCCGAAAGAACGCTGGATGCAGGACAGGCCAGTAGCTCAATTGCATACTGTGCAAGCTCTGGCCAGTGATCCATCCTCAAGACCCAGTAACCCAGAAGATTTTCGGTGGGAAAGGTGTCTAAGTCAGATCTTGCCCCCCTTGTCCTCTGGGTCACTAAGGAAGACATGATCCGCAGCCACCTCCTCCCAGCCACGTACAAGTCCATGGGTTTCTTGGGACTGTAAATGATCCCTTGAAGACTGCTGCTGATGCTGAGTGCCAGGCTCCACCTCCATGCTGACACAATCCTCCTCCTCGTCCTCTTCCTGTGTAATCGGTGGGCACGCAGGAACACTGTCTGCATAAAGGGGGCCTTGAGAGCTAAGGAAGTCCTCCTCTTCCTGCCTCTGTTCTGCCTCAAGTGCCCTGTCCATTATTCCACGCAGCATGTGCTCCAACAGGTGGACAAGGGGGACAGTGTCACTTATGCATGCACTGTCACTGCTCACCATCCTTGTGGCCTCCTCAACTGGTGACAGGACAGTGCATGCATCCCTGATCATGGCCCACTGGCGTGGGGAAAAAAAACCAAGCTCCCCTGACCCTGTCCTGGTGCCATAGTCGCACAGGTACTCATTGATGGCCCTCTGCTGCGTGCGCAGCCGCTGCAGCATGGCCAACGTTGAGTTCCACCTGGTGGGCATGTCACAGATTAGGCAGTTCTTGGGCAGGTTAAATTCCTTTTGGAGGTCTGCCAGCCGAGCACTGGCATTATATGACCGACGGAAATGCACACAGACTTTCCTGGCCTGCCTTAGGACATGCTGTAAGCCCGGGTACTTGCCCAAGAACCGCTGCAAAACCAAGTTAAGATAGTGAGCCAAACAGAGCACATGGGTCAGTTGTCCCTGTTGGAGGGTGGAGAGGAGGTTGGTGCCATTGTCCCAAACCACCATTCCTGGCTGAAGGTCAACCACCACTGAGCCTGCCCCTGCAGAGCTGACAGAATCTCTGCCCCAGTGTGGCTCCTATCCCCCAAGCACACCAGCTCAAGCACCGCATGGCATCTTTTGGCCTGCGTACTTGCATATCCCCTTGAACACCTACGGAGCACCGCTGGTTCTGAGGACAAATCAGCACAGGAAGAGGCCATGGAGGAAGAAGAAGAGGAGGGGTGGAGGAGAGAGGTGTGTCAGAATCACCAGTAGTAGCATTTTGGAGGCATGGTGGTAGAACAACCTCCAACACTACTGCACCTTGTCCTGCATCCTTCCCAGCTGCCAGAAGAGTCACGCAACGTGAAAGATAGGTAACGTCCCTGTCCATGCCTGCTGGACCATGAGGTGATATGCACCTTATCGCTGACCGCCCTGTCCAGCGAGGCCAAGACATTGCCTTCCACATGCCAGTAGAGAGCTGGAATTGCCTTCCATGAGAAAAAGTGGCATTTGGGAACCTGCCACTGAGGAACCGCACATTCCACAAACTCACTGAAGGGGCAGAGTCTACCAACTGAAAAGGCAGCAGTTGAAGTGCTAGTAATTTAGCCAAGCTAGCATTCAACTGCTGGGCATGTGGATGGCTGGGAGCGAGCTTCTTTCGGTGGTGCAGCAGCTGGGGCAGGGAAATTTGCCTGGTACAATCTGACGTCGGTGTACCGATAGCAGATTGCCCACAAGTACTTGGCTGTGACACACCTAATTTTACACCTTCATTCCTCTCAGTGCAGGTCTCAGAGAGGACTGAAGGTATAGTGGGGTTGGAGATCCCAGCTGATGATGAGCAAGGAGAGGTCCTCTTTGTTCTTTGGTGTGAGTCTTTTAGGTATGCTTGCCAACGAACTGCATGGCAGGTCAACATATGTCTGGTCAAGCATGTGGTGCCCAAGTGGGTGATGTTTTGGCCACGCGAGATACGCTTGAGACATATGTTGCAAATAGCAGCAGTGGGATCTGATGCACTCGTCTCAAAAAAGGCCCACACCAAAGAACTTTTGGAATAACGTGTGAGACAGCAGCGCCCTGAACATGTGGAGCTTTGCGGTGTGATGCAGTCAGTGTTCTGCCCTTAAGCTGGCCCCTGGAGGGCATCCTGCCTCATTGGTGATGTGCCTCCTCCTCCTCCTCTCTCCTATCAGGCATCCACGTGGAGTCAGTGACCTTATCATCCCCTCCCTCCTCATCACTGGAGCAAACCTGGCAGTATGCTGCAGCTGGGGGAACATGACTGCCAGATTGCTGTCCTTCTTGGGCACCCCCTCTGTCTGGGCTCACGTTACTGCCTTCCTCTAGCTGAGTACCATCATCGGAGCCTTCAGAACGCTGGGCATCCTCCTGGAGCATGTACCCAACACTGTGGTCAAACAGTTCGGGGGACTCCTCAGGAGGACATGGTGGGGCTAGGGAAGGAGTCACTGATGCCATTGAGCCAAGGGAAGAGGCCGCATTGGCAGCTGCTTTGCCAGACAATGTACCATGAGCCTGGGTGAGAGGGAATAAGGAGGATGAGGACGGCTTGGTCATCCACTCTACCAAGTCTTCCGCATGTTGCGACTCAACACAGCCAGCTGCCGAAAAAAAGGACAAGCATGTCCCACGGCCACGTGCTGATGAGGATGCACCGTGTCGACGACCAGCACTGTTGCCTTTAGACACAGAGCCTGCTTGCCCTCTTTTATTGGCTTGTGACTGTCTGCCTCTCCTTGTTGGCCTTCCAGACATACTAATGGTCTGCAGTGAGATGTAGCTGCACAAAACTGGGATGTGTATGTATATATATATATATATATATATATATACTGATTATACAGCAGCTAGCAGAATGCCTGTGGTATTAATAGGATCAGAAGAAGCACACCAGCACTTGTCTTCAGGTAGCTATAGGTGCAACTGTGCAGGGTACACAGTACACTAACTGTAAATACTTCAAGAGCCTGCCTGTGCTATTAATAGAATCAGAAGAAGAACACAAGCACTTGTCTTCAGGTAGCTATACTGTAGGTGCAACTGTGCAGGGTACACAGTACACTAACTGTAAATACTTCAAGAGCCTGCCTGTGCTATTAATAGGATCAGAAGAAGCACACAAGCACTTGTCTTCAGGTAGATATACTGTAGGAGCAACTGTGCAGGGTACACAGTACACTAACTTTAAATACTCCAAGAGCCTGCCTGTGCTATTAATAGGATCAGAAGAAGAACACAAGCACTTGTCTTCAGGTAGCTATACTGTAGGTGCAACTGTGAAGGGTACACAGTACACTAACTGTAAATACTTCAAGAGCCTGCCTGTCCTATTAATAGGATCAGAAGAAGAACACAAGCACTTGTCTTCAGGTAGCTATACTGTAGGTGTAACTGTGCAGGGTACACAGTACACTAACTGTAAATACTTCAAGAGTCTGCCTGTGCTATTAATAGGATCAAAAGAAGAACACAAGCACTTGTCTTCGGGTAGCTATAGGTGCAACTGTGCAGGGTACACAGTACACTAACTGCAAATACTTCAAGAGCCTGCCTGTGCTATTAATAGGATCAGAAGAAGCACACAAGCACTTATCTTCAGGTAGCTATACTGTAGGTGCAACTGTGCAGGGTACACAGTACACTAACTGTAAATACTTCAAGAGCCTGCCTGTGCTATTAATAGGATCAGAAGAAGCACACAAGCACTTGTCTTCAGGTAGCTATAGGTGCAACTGTGCAGGGTACACAGTACACTAACTGTAAATACTTCAAGAGCCTGCCTGTGCTATTAATAGGATCAGAAGAAGAACACAAGCACTTGTCTTCAGGTAGCTATACTGTAGGTGCAACTCTGCAGGGTACACAGTGCACTAACTGTAAATACCTCAAGAGCCTGCCTGTGCTATTAATAGGATCAGAAGAAGCACACAAGCACTTGTCTGCAGGTAGCTATAGGTGCAACTGTGCAGGGTACACAGTACACTAACTGTAAATATTTCAAGAGCCTGCCTGTGCTATTAATAGGATCAGAAGACGCACACAAGCACTTGTCTTCAGGTAGCTATAGGTGCAACTGTGCAGGATACACAGTACACTAACTGTAAATACTGTAAAAACACCTGCCTGCCTGTCAGTATATCAGGAAGAGAATAACAGGAATGGATCTAGCTAAACTGAATACAGTGTATATATATATATATATATATATATATATATATATATATATATAACACCTGGAATGCATATATATACACAATACACTGTAAGTGCAGCTAACTGACTCGACCTGCCTACTCTTTCTAACTTAAATCAAATTACACTGTCTCTCTGTCTATCTCTCTCCGCTGCCCAACACACTACACAAGGCCGCCACGCAGGAGGCCTTATATAGTGTGTGGCGTGTACTAAACCCCCTGAGCCATAATTGGCCAAAGCAATTGAACTTCCTCTTTTTTTTTTTATCATTAAAGAATTTTTATTGAAATTTCCATACAAATAACAGAAAAATTAAAGGCAGCTGGTTCTGGTATATAACAATCACGTATAGCAGTAAAACATTTACATACTAATCTCAATCAAAGTAATGGACAATAGTCATACAAATGTCCAAATAAAGCATACATAAACAGTATAGTAACATCCCTGTTTACCCCATTGGGTTCTAACTGTAAACAGGCGCTAACTAATATAATGACAAAATTATCATGGACAATTCAAGAAATTAGAAAAAGTGAGAACTGTGAAGCCTTGATATTACTCCTGGAATAATACTGAAATATGGTTTAAGAACTGCAGCTCATGTTTTTGAGTAAGGTAGAAGCTCTAGGGTGACTAGTTCATATTTGCCATAATTTCTCAAACTTGACCGTGTTGTTATTTTTATACGCCAACATTAACTCATATTGAGCTTGTGTATTCAACCTTATAACAATATCAGATAAATTTGGTGCTTTGTTAGATTTCCATAGTTTTGTTATAGTCAGCCTTGCTGCTATTAATACATTTGCTACTACTGTTCTATACTCATATACTATACTTTACAGAGTAAAGATCCAGATTTATTCCTAAAAGGGCCATAGCGGGAGTAAGGGGAAGTAAATTACCAGTGAGGTTAGCAATGAATGTCGAAACTGATTTCCAAAAACTACTAAGATTTTTGCAATTCCATAAAATATGATAAAGGGAACCAGTTTGTTCATTGCATCGCCAGCAAGTTGGGGAGAGTGATGGGTAGATTTTGGAAAGTTTATATGGTGTAAGGTACCATCTGTTTAATATCTTTTGGGCATTATCCCAACGTTCAACGCAGGATGATGCCTTAGTGCTCAGAATTATGGCCTTATTCCATTGTTGCCAAGAAATAGATAAGGAAAGATCCTTTTCCCATTTCAGCATATTATTGGTTTTAACAGATTTAGGGAATTCTGAGAAAAGTTTGTAAAATAAGGATATTCCTTTCTTATTACAAGCGTATTTGTTCAGTAGGAACTTCCAGATTATTGATGGGATATTCATGCTCGATTCCGGGTCAAGTTTCTTTAATCTGTCAAAAAGGTTTTTTAACACCAACTCTTTATAGGCTAGGGGTAGGTTGACATAGTAATTAAAGCCCTGTGAAATCCAATTATTCACTGAGATACGGGCTCTACAGTAGTCCAGCACACACGGTCGGATTTTCCGATGGAAAATGTCCGATCGGAGCGTGTTGTCGGACATTCCGACCGTGTGTGGGCTCCATCGGACATTTTCCGACACACAAAGTTTGAGAGCAGGCTATAAAATTTTCCGACAACAAAATCCGATCGCGTCAATTCCGACCGTGTGTGGCCTGTTCCGACGCACAAAGTGCCACGCATGCTCAGAAGAAATTCTGAGACAAAACAGCTCGGTCTGGTAAATTTAGCGTTCGCAATGGATACAACACTTTCGTCATGGTGCAATGTTAAAAATGGTTTAATACAGCGCACTCTCTTCTTCTTTATAATGTGAGAAGAATGAAGTAGTTTTGCTGCTCATATTCACACAGACTTCTCACAAACTTATTTCTTTATTATTTATCGGGATTCCCTTAATATATTTTGGTTTGTCACATCTGACAAAATTTTTTTTTTTTTAAAGGGAGATTTTTTTTTAATTTTAGGTTTGTATTTTTTCCAAGGCTGATCTTTGTTTTATTTTATTTTTAGTTTTACTCCAGAATATTTTTGTGTGTGTTTTGTGTGTCAAGTTACCACAACACCATTATTATCTTGTATTATTTAATCTCAAGGAGATTGTTTGGTGTTGGTGTCCCTTGTTAATTTCACATTGTATATTTGAAATGTACCTGAATCCTCACCAACAAACTGTCCTTTTTGAAGGAAAACACACATAGGCAAGTATAATTGAAACCAAAAATCCTTTATTAAGGGCTCAGAACCAAACAAAGAGGGAAGCAACGCTGGATAAACAGCAGAAATTAGCGAAGCCTTGGACCCCCAGGGCAGACATTAATTCTTAAACATCAAAATTGGTGGCCTGAGGAGTCCATATGTAAGGGAGTGCAGTCTGGTCCAGAAGTCCCAGAGATCCAGAAAGCAGCAGATGACATCTGTGTCCCCATGCTGTGGTACCACAAGAGGTTGCATCTTTTGCCAGACCAGACTGGATCCAGGGTCATCAGTTTCTGGTCTTCCTTCCACGCTTCCTTCCTGGCTGTGGCTGTGCTGTTGGAGATGTGGCAGGAGGAGGAGTAGGACCTGGAGGAGGAGGAGGACTAGTAGGACCTGAAAGAGGAGGAGGAGGAGGAGTAGTAGGACCTGGAGGAGGAGGAGGAGGAGGACCATGTGTGAGGTCACAAATGTGGGTAGCAGATGTTATTTGGGCCCTCAACCCCTTATTGAGAGCTTCAAACATTAATGACTCACACATGAGTTGTTGGCCCTCCTCCATCCGCTGCATTTTACAGGCAATTATGCCAGCAAAGTCCTCCTTGTCATGGTTATGCAATAGAGGTTGTTTGTCAGCATACCTGTTTCCATGTGTTCATCTCCTAAGACCAGCTGTCTCTCACCTGACTGCTTTTATTAACTCTCCTCTAGCATGGCTCCACCCCAGCTCCTATCAGAGAACTCTATATTAACCTCTGCACTGCAGGTCAGCCCTGCTGATCAACCTTTATGTGTTTTGGCTTCCTGTTCCTGCCTGCCATGTGCTCTATATTTATTTCTGTTACCGACCTTGGCGTGTTCTATACTATTCCTGTCTGCTCATGACCCTGACCTTTTGGCGTGTCCCCGACTATCCCTGTTTGCCTGTGACCCTGAACCTTGGCGTGTACTCTGTTGTCCTTGTTTGCTTGTGGACCTGACCTTGGCTTATTCCTTACTATCCTTATCCTTCTGTTGCCTACTGTGGGTGTGAGCTGGGGGACCCTGGGGGTCGCGACCTGGAGCCAGTTGCAGCCCAGTCCATCCTCACCATTAGAGGCTCTGGTGAAAACCTGCTGGCTCTTAGACTCCGTGCCCCAGGGAATCCTACACTCTAACCCCGGTGGGATCCGTGTTGGTGTTCCAGCGACCCTGCCTTCCTTATACCCGGACTCTTATCCGCAGCAGTCAGCCGTAGGGTCCACTGCCTTGCAGTGCACTCCTGATCCCAACGGTGTGCATCTGTCACCTAGCCTCAAGGTGACCTGACAGTTTGATCAGCCATGGACCCGGCTGATGTGTCGCTTGCTGCAACCGATCCATTGCAGGGCATAGTTCGCAGACTCGGGGCCCAGGAATCTAATCAGACTCAGATGATGCGATTCCTTAAGGATCTGGCTTCCCGCTTTGAGCAGCTCCAGGCCTCCTTGGGAAACCTGAACCTGCAGCCTCAAGTACAATCAGCAGCTGCACCTATCGCACCAGTCGCAGCCACACATTCATATTCACTGCCAGCTCCGTCCCGTTTTTCTGGGGACTCCAAGGCCTGCAGGGGCTTCCTCAGCCAATGCACCATTCATTTTGAGCTCCAGCCTCAAAACTTTCTGTCTGATCAGGCTAAGGTAGCCTATATCATTTCCCTCCTCTCTGGTGAAGCTTTAGCTTGGGCTGCCCTCCTGTGGGAGAAGAATGGCCCGGTGGTTTCCAGCCTGCCCGACTTCTTGAAGCTGTTTCGTAATATCTTCGAGGAGCCAGCTCGGGTTTCTTCAGCGGCTAGTGCCCTTTTACGCCTTCGCCAAGAATCTTGTTCAGTGGGACAATATGCGCTTGTCATGAACAGGTGTGACCAGATTGTGTGGACTGCAAAGAGGAAACCAAAACGCATGTAAAGTGAAATAAGAATAATGTTTATTTAAGATAAGTGATATAAATAAACAAACACCCCAAATACAAATAGTGCTCAACCAACCAACAGAAACCCACAGACAACAGATAATATATACAGCCAAAGGGAATTACCAAAATCAAACACGTAAGCCATGCCAGGGTCATACACAGGGGATCAGCAACTGAACAAGGGCAGGATAGGAGAGGGAGATAATGGATGGGATATGGATACAAGGGAATAGGAACACAGGAGGGACAGGATCAGGATGGGATCGGATACAGGCTCAGGAGCGGGCTCAGGTTCAGGTACGGGTACAGGTACAGGTACAGGTTTACAGATACAGGTCAGGGCGCAAGGAAGAAAGATACCAAGGCAAGCCTGTGAGGGCTTGCCGGGTATTTATAAGGCTGTAGTAATTGGCCTCATGTTACAGCTGAGCGCAGAGGGTGCTGTTTGCTCCACACTGCCGGAGTGCACCCGCTGGTGACACCGGTACTATGGCCCAAGGATGCAACAGTGCCACCAGCAGGAGAGTTCTCTTACTACAGGTCCTAGGTGTTGGAAGACACCCACTGGTGGACACTGGTACTGCGATCCAATAGACTGATAGCGCCACCAACGGGTAAACCCTCTCATGACAGTACCCCCCCTCAAAGGAGCGGCCTCCGGACGCTCCAACAAGATGAAATTGTCCAAAGTTCATGGCCTCAAACCGAATAACAGATGAGGGCACATCAGGCTGGGCATCGAGTACATCAAACTGGACAGTGGGTACATCTGAGAAGACAGCGGGCACATCCGAGCAGACAGCGGGCACATCGGAGAAGACAGCGGGCAGGAACACACCAAGCTGGGCAGTGGGCATGGGCACTTCGAGCTGGGCAGCAGGCACGGGCACTTCGAGCTGGGCAGCAGGCACGGGCACTTCGAGCTGGGCAGCAGGCACATCAGGCTGGGCAGCAGGCACGGGCACTTCGAGCTGGGCAGCAGGCACATCAGGCTGGGCAGCAGGCATGGGCACTTCAGGCTGGGCAGCAGGCACGGGCACATCAGGCTGGGCAGCAGGCACGGGCACATTAGGCTGGGCAGCAGGCACATCAGGCTGGGCAGCAGGCATGGGCACTTCAGGCTGGGCAGTAGGCATGGGCACTTCGAGCTGGGCAGCAGGCACGGGCACTTCAAGCTGGGCAGCAGCCACATCAGGCTGGGCAGCAGGCATGGGCACTTCAGGCTGGGCAGCAGGCACATCAGTCTGGGAAGCTGGCACATCAGTCTGGGAAGCTGGCACATTAGTCTGGGAAGCTGGCACTGAGACATCAGGCTGGAAGACAGGCACTGGGACAATAGGCTGGAAATCGGGCACATCAGTCTGAGAAGCTGGCACATCAGACTGGGAAGCTGGCACATCAGACTGGGAAGCTGGCACATCAGGCTGGAAGGCAGGCACTGGGACAATAGGCTGGAAAGCGAGCACATCAGACTGGGAAGCTGGCACATCAGACTGGGAAGCTGGCACATCAGGCTGGAAGACAGGCATCGAGACATCAGGCTGGAAGGCAAGCTTCGAGACATCAGGCTGGAAGGCAGGCACTGAGACAGACTGGGAAGCTGGCACATCAAACTGGGAAGCTGGCACATCAAACTGGGAAGCTGGCACATCAGGCTGGAAGGCAGGCACATCAGGCTGGAAGGCAGGCATCGAGACATCAGGCTGGAAGGCAAGCTTCGAGACAGGCTGGAAGGCAAGCTTCGAGACATCAGGCTGGAAGGCAGGCACTGAGACTTCAGACTGGAAGGTAGGCACTGAGACATCGGACTGGGAAGCTGGCACATCAGACTGGGAAGCAGGCACATCAGACTGGGAAGTGGGCACATCAGACTGGAAGCCAGGCACCGAGACACCTGGCTGGAGGGCAGGCACCGAGACATCAGGCTGGAAGGCAGGCACCGAAACACCAGGCTGAAAGGCAGACACATCAGACTGAAAAGCGGGCACCGACTGGCAAGTGGGCACATCAGACTGAAAGGCAGGCATCGAGACATCAGGCTGGAAAGCGGGAACATCAGAATGGAAGGTAGATACATCAGGCTGGAAGGCAGGCACAGAGACTTCAGGCTGGAAGGCAGGCATCAAGATATCAGACTGGAAAGTGGACACATCTGACTGGAAGGTAGGCACATCAGGCTGGAAGGCAGGCACCGCGACTTCAGATTGGAAAGCGGGTACATCAGACTGGAAAGTGGACACATCAGACTGGAAGGTAGGCACATCAGACTGGAAGGCAGGCACCAAGACTTTGGGCTGGAAGGCAGGCATCAAAACATCAGACTGGGAAGCGGGCACATCAGACTGGAAGGTAGACACATCAGGCTGGAAGGTAGGCACATCAGGCTGGAAGGCAGGCACTGAGACTTCAGGCTGGAAGGCAGGCATCAAGACATCAGACTGGAAAGCGGACACATCTGACTGGAAGGTAGGCACATCAGATCGGAAGGCAGGCACCAAGACTTTGGGCTGGAAGGCAGGCATCAAAACATCAGACTGGGAAGCGGGCACATCAGACTGGAAGGTAGACACATCAGGCTGGAAGGTAGGCACATCAGGCTGGAAGGCAGGCACTGGGTTGGCAGGTTTAGGTGGGTCATCAAGTTCAACTGGCATGAATGAAGGTGGGAACAGGTTGGTTGGTGTGGAAGCAAGTTGGGTTACTGGCAGGATCATGTGAGTGGAGAAGAACTTCCGTTTCTTCTTTGGCTTAACTGCTGGGGATCTGTAGGTGGCTGTAGGACTGTAGACAGAAGGTGAGGCATACTGAAAGGAAGGGCTGGGATATGGCAAGGAAGGGGGAACAGCGGCCAGAGAAAGTTCTTGTGGGGAAGTTGCAGGTATTAGAGAAGAGGCAGGTGGGTTAAAGGCAGGATTGGTGCAGGAAGTAGAAACAGGGCATTGATACCTGGTGGGGAGCAGGGTATATTGGACTGCAGCTGAGGTTGCCAGGGGTGATGGGAGAAAGGACATCTGAGCAGGCAGGTGTTTAGTAGCAGGTCTGGTTTGTGGAGAGCTGACAGAAGCTGGGCGTAACAGGTCTGACCATGCCTGAAGTACAGGTAGCACAAAAGTGGGCTCACATTCCCTCTGTCTGACCAGCGACTGCACTTCATCTATACAATCTTTCAACAACTGTTTGGGACAAACCAAATAATGCTCAAAAAAGGATGCAGAGTCATCCTCCAACAGCCATACTAAGGACGCAACCTGGTTAATGCTGAAGGGGGGAGAAAAGTCATCATGGCCCTTTGGGATACAAGGCAGAGCCAGCTCTGTACACATTCCAATCAAAGGCTGAACATCCTCAAACAGTATACTTCCCTGATCGACCACAGAGTGAGCTAAACGGATTATTTCCAGCAGCTGATCACTGGACCACCCTTTCAATGTCTGGCGGAGATATTCAGAACTCTCTGTTGCCAGCAGAGCATAATAAGAGCATAATAAACAATTATATCTGAATTCATCCCAGCAATGTGAAACAGAACCGAGATGGTTCCCCTGTGCAGCCGCTTCTGGTCAGAGATGGCCTTGGTATACTGTCATGAACAGGTGTGACCAGATTGTGTGGACTGCAAAGAGGAAACCAAAACGCATGTAAAGTGAAATAAGAATAATGTTTATTTAAGATAAGTGATATAAATAAACAAACACCCCAAATACAAATAGTGCTCAACCAACCAACAGAAACCCACAGACAACAGATAATATATACAGTCAAAGGGAAGTACCAAAATCAAACACGTAAGCCAGGCCAGGGTCATACACAGGGGATCAGCAACTGAACAAGGGCAGGATAGGAGAGGGAGATAATAGATGGGATATGGATACAAGGGAATAGAAACACAGGAGGGACAGGATCAGGACGGGATCGGATACAGGCTCAGGATCGGGCTCAGGTTCAGGTACGGGTACAGGTACAGGTTTACAGATACAGGTCAGGGCGCAAGGAAGAAAGATACCAAGGCAAGCCTGTGAGGGCTTGCCGGGTATTTATAAGGCTGTAGTAATTGGCCTCATGTTACAGCTGAGCGCAGAGGGTGCTGTTTGCTCCACACTGCCGGAGTGCACCCGCTGGAGGACACCGGTACTACGGCCCAAGGATGCAACAGTGCCACCAGTAGGAGAGTCCTCTTACTACAGGTCCTTGGTGTTGGAAGACACCCGCTGGTGGACAGCGCCACCAACGGGTAAACCCTCTCATGACAGCGCTTCAGTTCTGTATTTTCACAGCTGAATTGAGCTGGAACAATGAGGCCCTGGTCGCAACCTTTTTACATTGCCTCTCTGACCGAGTGAAGGACGAATTAGCAGGAAGAGCCATCCCCACCGGTCTGGACGATGTAATCTCCTTGTGCAATCAGATTGACATTCGTTTCCAGGAGAGGTCCCTAGAAAAAAGACACCAGCACCCTCTAGGTCCTAGTCAGCCAGAACTCTTCCCCCGTCGCTCTGTGGCGCATCCTCTGCCTACCGAGGAACCTATGCAGCTGGCCCGGACTAGACTAACCTCCGAAGAACGTGCTAGACGCAGAACTCTAGGCTTGTGTCTTTATTGTGGGGGCAAGGGTCATTTTCGTGACTCCTGCTCGCTTCGTCCGGGAAATGCTCAGGGTCTAATAAGTTTGGAAGGTGGAGTATTGGACCCAGAAACATCACATTCTCGTCTTCTTCTTCCGGTGTTCCTCCATGTAGGCTCTTCTCCCCAATCGGTCCTAGCATATCTGGACTCCGGGGCTGCCGGCAATTTTATGGACTGGAGAACTGCTTCTTCTATGAAGCTTACCCTTTCTCCCCTCGCTACACCACTGGTAGTTTCAGCAATTGATGGCACTGTGCTCCCAGGGGGTCCTATACGTTTCCAGACGCTACCTATTAGGATGTCGGTAGGGATACACCACCAGGAGTGGATTTCTTTCCTCATTCTACCCAAAGCCTCTACCCCCATTGTATTGGGCCTTCCTTGGCTACAGCTCCACTCTCCACATGTGGACTGGGTCTCTGGGCAGATCCTGGCTTGGGGTCCTTCGTGTTTCTCGTCCTGTCTTTTCAAGGTGGTCCCCAAGGAGAGTCTTTCCATTGCTACCACATCCGTATCTTCTGATTTTCCCTTGGCATACAGCGATTACCGGGATGTGTTCTGTAAGAAGTCTGCTGAGGTGCTTCCTCCCCACAGATCTTTGGACTGTGCCATTGACCTTGTCCCTGGAGCAACTCTGCCCAGGGGTCGTACCTACCCTCTGTCCATTACAGAGACCCAGGCCATGTCTGAGTATGTCGCCGAGAATCTGGAGAGAGGTTTCATCCGGAAATCCTCGTCGCCTGCAGGAGCAGGGTTCTTTTTCGTTGCTAAAAAGGATGGTATCCTCAGACCCTGCATCGACTATCGAGGGTTAAACGCAGTGACCATCAAAAACCGATACCCCTTACCTCTAATATCTGAGCTATTCCACAGGTTGAAGGGGGCTTCCATTTTCACCAAGTTAGATCTCAGAGGTGCATACAATCTCATTAGAATACGGGAAGGTGACGAATGGAAGACTTAACACTAGGGACGGGCATTAAGAAATCCTGGTTATGCCTTTTGGTTTGTGTAATGCTCCAGCTGTGTTCCAGAACTTTGTCAATGAAATCTTCAGGGATCTACTGTACCAGTTTGTTGTCATCTATCTGGATGACATTCTCATCTTTTCCGAAAATCTGCTTGCTCACAGAAACCATGTCCGCACCGTTCTTCAGCGCCTTAGAGAGAATAATCTCTATGCCAAACTGGAGAAATGTTCCTTTGAATGTCCTGAGGTCATGTTTCTGGGATGTTTTGTTTCTAGTTTGGACCTTCGCATGGATCCCGGAAAGGTCTCGGCCATTACCAACTGGCCCCTTCCTGCTAGCCTCAAGGCCACACAGCGCTTTCTTGGCTTCACAAATTATTAGAGGCAGTTCATAAGGAATTACTCTTCCATTGCCGTGCCTATTATCGCTTTAACCAAGAAGGGTGCGAATGCCAAAGACTGGCCTCCCAAGGCTGTCTCTGCGTTTCACGATCTGAAACAGGCCTTTGTTTCTGGACCTCTCTTGAGGAGACCAAATCCTGGGGATCCATTTTTTATTGAAGTAGACGCTTCTTCGATGGGGGTAGGAGCTGTGCTTCTTCAGTTCTTTGAGAAGAGACGTCAACCATGTGCGTTCTTCTCCAAAAAAATTTCTCAGGCAGAGAGAAATTATGCCATTGGTGATCGGGAACTTCTTGCAATTAAATTGGCATTGGAAGAGTGGCATCATCTCTTGGAGGGTTCCCCTCACTCCATTACGATCTTTACTGATTACAAGAATCTACAATACCTACAGAATGCTAAACGTCTGAACCCCAGACAGGCCAGGTGGAGTCTCTTCTTTTCCCGTTTTAAATTCACGATTACGTACAAACCTGGTTCCTGCAACGGTCGGGCTGATGCGCTCTCTAGGTCATTTGACACTTTGGACGAGGAGTCCACCCCTGATCCTGAGCTGATCATTCCGACCTCATGCATTGTTGCCCATTCCACCACCCTACAATCAAAAATTCCTCCTGGCAAGACCTTTGTTCCCACAGAGCTAAGAGCTAAGATCCTTCGTTGGGGACATGATTCCAAGGTGGCAGGTCATGCTGGGTTCCTCCGATCCTTCCTGCTCATCAGTCGTCTCTACTGGTGGCCTAACCTCCGCTCGGATGTTAAAGAGTACGTTAAGGCTTGTCATGTTTGTGCTCAGTCTAAATCTTCCACACTAGCCCCTGCTGGTCTTCTCATGCCCTTGCCCATTCCTAAGGAGCCTTGGTCTCACATCGCCATGGATTTTATCACCGATCTTCCACTGTCGGAGAATAATACAGCCATTTGGGTGGTAATCGATCGGTTCTCCAAGATGGCTCATTTTGTTCCTCTTCCTGGTCTCCCTTCTGCCTCTGCCTTGGTTCCCATTTTCGTACAAGAGATTTTCAGCCTTCATGGTGTTCCTTCCCATATCGTTTCGGACAGGGGTGTTCAGTTTACGTCCCGTTTTTGGAGAGCCTTTTGCAAATCCCTCAACATTACTTTGGATTTTACCTCTTCTTACCATCCCCAATCCAATGGCCAGACTGAGAGGGTTAATCAGGAGTTGGAGGTCTTTCTCCGTACCTTGGTCTCGGCTCATCACGATGATTGGGCATCACTACTTCCGTGGGCAGAGTTTTCCCACAACAATCATGTCAACGTCAGTTCTCAGAAAACACCCTTTATCACTGTTTATTGAAGACATCCTCAACTCCCTCTTCCTATGACCTGTTCTTCCGACATTCCAGCCTTGGCTACTGTTCAGGAATCATTCAATTCCATGTGGGCTGACGTTCATGATTCCCTCCAGAAAGCTGCCAACAAATTCAAGAGTTTTGCTGACCGTCGCAGGCGTAAGCCGCCTTCTCTTCAGCCAGGAGACAAAGTCTGGCTCTCCACCAGGAACATCAAACTCCGGGTTCCTTCTCTCAAATTTGCCCCAAGATTCATTGGTCCGTACACCATGACTTCTAAACTGAATCCGGTTTGTTTCAAGCTCCAAATTCCCAAAAGCTTCAAAATCTCTAACTCCTTCCATGTTGCCCTTCTGAAGCCTTTAGTCCTCAATAAGTTCTCTCGTCCTCTCTCTACCGCAGTGCCGGTCTCTGAGGATAATCAGGAGTATGAGGTTAGCCAAATTTTGGATTCCCGACTCTGTAGAGGCATTCTCCAGTACCTCGTGCATTGGAAGGGGTTTGGTCCTGAGGAGAGGTCGTGGATCAAGGCTTCTAGGTCTTTGCACCTCGTCTGTTGAGGGAGTTTCATTTGAAGTTCCCCTCTAAACCTGGTCCCAGGCGGGGAAGGGGGAGGCCTCGTAAGAGGGGGGGTACTGTCATGGTTATGCAATAGAGGTTGTTTATCAGCATACCTGTTTCCATGTGTTCATCTCCTAAGACCAGCTGTCTCTCACCTGACTGCTTTTATTAACTCTCCTCTAGCATGGCTCCACCCCAGCTCCTATCAGAGAACTCTATATTAACCTCTGCACTGCAGGTCAGCCCTGCTGATCAAACTTTGTGTGTTTTGGCTTCCTGTTCCTGCCTGCCGTGTGCTCTACATTTATTTCTGTTACCGACCTTGGCGTGTTCTATACTATTCCTGTCTGCTCATGACCCTGACCTTTTGGCGTGTCCCGACTATCCCTGTTTGCCTGTGACCCTGAACCTTGGCATGTACTCTGTTGTCCTTGTCTGCTTGTGGCCCTGACCTTGGCTTATTCCTTACTATCCTTATCCTTCTGTTGCCTACTGTGGGTGTGAGCTGGGGGACCCTGGGGGTCGCGACCTGGAGCCAGTTGCAGCCCAGTCCATCCTCACCATCAGAGGCTCTGGTGAAAACCTGCTGGCTCTTAGACTCCGCGCCCCAGGGAATCCTACGCTCTAACCCCGGTGGGATCCGTGTTGGTGTTCCAGCGACCCTGCCTTCCTTATACCCGGACCCCCATCCGCAGCAGTCAGCCGTAGGGTTCACTGCCTTGCGGTGCACTCCTGATCCGCACGGCGTGAATCTGTCACCTAGCCTCAAGGTGACCTGACACTCCTCCACAGTGTGGGGGGCTCCCAGGGCCCCTGTAGCCTTCCAAAAGAGGCCTATGGCAGCCTTCTCTAGGGTACTCCTCTTCAGGCCACTTTCTCTTTGCGGGTGTAGGGGAGGGACCTGCATATCAGGCAGCCTGCTCGGCCCAGCCACCTCCTGGCTGAGACTTCCCTGTGTATGAAAAAGGGACATAGTTGTAATGTTTTGCATCATCAATCACAATCATAAATTAGTACTCCAAACTAACATCTAGTTAACATCATTGATTGGACAACCAGAAATATTTAGAGGAATGCTATACCTGGCTCAAGCTGGGCTCCTCCACATGTTGCTGTCTGGAAGGCCCAGGTTGGGCGTCAGAAGCCTCAGCTAGGGGGGAAGGAAGCATGGAAGGAAGACTGGAGAATGCTGGCCTGGGTTCAGTCTGGCCTGCCAGAAAATGCAGCCTGTCATAGTACCACATCCTGGGGACATAGATGTCATCTGCTGCTCCGGATCTGTGTGAATCCTGGACTTTCTTGCGCTCCCTTACATATGTGCTCCTCAGGCCACCAATTAGCATCTTCAAATATGTGATGTCTGCCATGGGGATCACCTGCTTCACAATTTCCAACAATTGATCCAGCGCTGCCTTCCTCTTTGTTTGGTTCTTATAATGTGGGTGGTTGATCTCCCACAGACAAGGCAGCTCCCTGAACATGTCAATGAATATTGCCATGAAGTCGGTATCGTTCAAGATATCCATTTTTACTGCAAGACACAACACAAGACAAACCCTAATTCAGCCAAAACTATCCTAATCTTGTTACAATATAGGCCTCAATCTAGAAGCAGTATAGGCCCAAGTTTGGCTCTTACCTTCGTTATTACGATCGGCGCCTCTGATGCTCCTTCCTCCGCTCACAGATCGTACGTAATACGCACGCGTGTTACGCTTTATACCCACTGCGTATGCGTGCAACTCCGCCCGCCCCTGACGTTCTTTCTAGTCTATTCCCCGCCCCTTTTCGTTCTGCGCAGTGGGGGAAGAGCACATGGAGGAGACACAGCAGATGCGTGTTAATTACTGGAACGAGGAGGAGGAGGAGGAAAGCCCGGATCCGGACACGTCCCGATCCAGAAGGAGATTTAAGGCCTCAAATATGTCCTTTGGGGAGATGTTGGTGATGGTCGACATCCTGAAGAGGGCCGACTATGATGGAAAGTATGGACCTTACCCCAACCCCAATGTCAGAAAGGCCAAGATCATGGCGAAAGTAGTCAAGAGTCTGCACCGGAATTTCGGGGTACGACGATCGAAAGATCAGCTTAGGAAACGGTGGTCGGACATCAAATTACAAGAACATGAGCAGTACAGAAAGATCCGGAGAGTGCTGCAAAAAAGTAAGTAGTTGTGCTGTGTTCCTATTCTTTATGTTTATTACGTTCGTGCTGCTCCATGGGCTTTTCTTAAAAGTGTACATTTTAAAATGGCAATTTTCATGTTCATGGGCACATTATTCGTTCGTATCAAACATTTTTCTTTCGGCCTATAAAACACCATTGTTTTGGCCATATGCATTTGGTTGTGTAGATGGCTTTGTTACTAGAATGAAATGCAAACTAGATTCTGTGTAAGGAGAGGACACTGAGCAGCTCTTTTCACATCTGGACACTGGAGCACTAGTGTGGGACACCAGAACAACATTTTTATTAGGGGGGGCACACAGGTGCTCCAGTGTATACTATAGGGGGGTCTCCATCTGTGAAGCTTGTACTAAACAGGTAAAGTATTGCAGCTTGACAAAGGACACTAAAAATGCTACATTTTGGAACTCTGCCAAAATTGACAATTGTACCCCACTTCCAAGCAATGTTTCCTATTTATAGTTCTGCCATCAAATAGTGTGTAAAGTATACCATTTTTGTTTTACATAGGGGAGAAAAGACTCGGAGGACACCCCTCATCCGAGGAGACCACAGACCCCCCACCTCTGGAAGAAGGGGAAATACCCCCAACACAAGAAGAGCAGGAGGAAGAAGACGTGGTGGAAATAGTCACCACAACAGGTGAGTGTCTGCGACCACAGGCTCAGGTAAGAGATGGATGCCGGCATATTTTTGATACCTGTTTTTGTTTGGTTTCTCTCTTTTTAGGTGATTGTGATGTTGTGGATCCAGATCCTTTCACATCAGAAAGTGCCCAGATTCTGATCGGGGAGATCATGGGGTGTAATTTAGCATTGGAAAACCTCAAGAAAAACATCAATGATGTTATTCAAAAAAATAAGAACATCATTGATGTTTTGGGGCGAGTTTAAAACCCCTCCAAATCACTTTCTTCTTTTGTGTGCTACAAAGTTCAAAATGTTTTAGCGATTTTTAGAAAAGCAAAATTTGGAGGATGCACACAGTGTGCCAACATGTGCTATCTGCCATCACGGGAGATCAATGTAGGCGTTTTGGGGGTGTAACCCCTTCCTCAATAATAAAGTAGCTGAGAGGAAGGGGTTTCTCCCCCAAAACACGTCCCTTGATCCCCCGTGATGGCAGCTAGCACATGTTGACATTGGGAAATTTGTGTGCATCTTCCAAATTCTGCTTTTCCTGGGGTGACTTCACCCCATCTGAACGCAATATCAAACACAGTTCCTAAATAATCATGTCTGATATTGCCTTCAAGTTCTACCTAATGTGAACTTTGTAAGTTCAAGATTTGTGTCTTTCTTGTTGGTTTTACACATGCCTGTTTTATCTTAAATGGACATTTCTATTTTTGATAATGCCACCCCAAAAATTGTTATACAACAAACATGTTGTTTTGTTTTAAAAACCTTTTCTAAATGCACATGTGATTGTGCAGGTATTAAAAAGATTGTTAATCAAGAATGTGTGGATTATTGTCTCAACGCTACAACACTTTTGTGGTGATGTAATTGCTGCTTTCTGTGAAAATGGGGGTTATTTCCTAAGGGCAAATCCTCTTTGCACTACAAGTGCAGTTTCAGTGCAGTTTCAGGTGCACTTGTAGTGCAAAGTGTCTTTGCCTTTAGTAAATAACACCCAACAGTGCTTTGTATAAGGTTACACAATCACGCCATTTTCAGGACTCCACACATTTCTGTCAGGGTCAGCTAAAACAAACACAAGCAGTAAATGTCACCAAAGATTTGCTTTTTTTTTTTATTTAATAAAGGCTTCACAAATTGTCTGGCATATTGATGGCCCCCCTACCCGCAAAGAACTCAAGGTATCTTAACCGGACATCACGGGCACTCAGGGAGGGCAAGCCAGGACGGCCACTTTCAAGCGCCGTCAGGGTTGTTTAATTTATAATTCCGGCCTCAGGTCCAACTGAGCCAGCATAGTTGGCCGAATGTTGCCGTAAAAAGTTATGTAGAACACAGCACGCCAGGATTATATGATTAGGTTTATACTCCGCCATATGGATGGGTGTAAGAAACAGGCGGAACCGGCTGGCCATGATTCCAAATGTGTTCTCCACCACTCTTCTGGCTCTGGCCAGCCGGTAATTAAAAACCCTCTGTTTCGGGGTGAGGGTCCTCATCGGGAATGGCCGCATAAGATGGTTCCCCAGTGCAAATGCTTCATCCACAACGAAGACAAATGGGAGTCCTTCCACATTCTCTTCTGGAGGTGGCAAGTCCAAGCTGCCATTCTGGAGACGCCTGTAAAACTCCATCTGGGCGATGACTCCACCATTGGACATCCGGCCATTCTTCCCCACGTCCACATACAGGAAGTCGTAATTAGCTGACACCACCGCCAACATCACAATACTATTGAACTCCTTGTAATTATAATAGTACGACCCCGAGTTGGGTGGTGGGACGATGTGGACGTGTTTCCCATCAATTGCCCCTCCGCAGTTAGGAAAGTCCCACCGCTGGGCAAAGTGGGAGGCCACAGTCTGCCATTCCTGTGGCGTGGAAGGAAACTGTCCATACATCTGACCACAAAAGAGATGGGTATAGTGTGTATGGGTTTGGCAAAGTCAGCAGATAGATGATTGAGGATAGATAGAGAATTGGTATCAGCTGACTTAGCAGTTGGGGGGAGGGTTAATAAAAATGATTTGGGGACACTACAAAAAAAGCCTCTGGCACTCTGCCTGAATTTAAAGCACAGATCACATTTCTAAACATTTTAGGGGTGTTTGGGGTAAAACACTACTATGGAGCTGATAAAATACATTGTTAAGTGACTACATGAGGTGAATATAGGGGCAGGAGAGCATGCTGGGGAGGTAAGTGAAGGCAAATATGTATGAAGGACAAAAAAAAAACCCATAAAATTCAAGCATGCATGAGGAGAAAGGGGACATTCACAGCATATTACAATCATGGTAATTAGGGAATGAGGAAAGAAATACAATATATTAGCAAACATTCAATACAATAAAATGTGATATAAAATGATAAAAATCTTACCTTCATATACTCCTTCTGCAGGACCTGTATGATGGCAGAACAGGTCTCTGGGATAATGATACCCAGAGCCTGGGAGGAGATGCCTGTCGAGAACTTCAAGTCCTGAAGACTTCTCCCTGTCGCCAAGTACCGCAGGGTAGCGACGAGCCTCTGCTCCGGAGTGATGGCTTGCCTCATGCAGGTATCCTGCCTGCTGATATAGGGGGTCAGCAAAGCCAACAAACGTTGAAATACGGGGTCCGTCATCCTGAGAAAGTTCCTGAAATCATCAGGATTATTCTCACGGATCTCACGGAGCAAAGGCATATGACAGAACTGGTCACGCTGAAGCAACCAATTCTTGGTCCATGAACTCCTCCCCACCCTGTTCATGGACTGGACTTGTGTCAAGGTCAGGACCCCAACACCAAGCCCCCGCACAGCACGAACTCTACGAGGAGTACGTATACACAACATGGCTAGAAAACGGTCGGCTGCTCAGAACGAAGTAACAGAACGCACTGAAGAACAACAAGGCCTGTGAAGAGCGACCTGAAAAACAGCAACGAGCGGACAAGATCGCACAGAAAACTCTGATACGAAATGACTGCACGCACTGAAGAGCAGATACAAACCCACAAGCACAAACTGAACCGCAGAAAACGATCTGAAAGCCAAGAGTCTGAAAAAGCGTGAATCGTCTCTCACCAAACTTTTACTAACACGAGATTAGCAAAAGGAGCCCAAAGGTTGCCGCGCTTGGTTCTGAACTGGCCTTTTCTAGTCTCGTCGTACGTAGTTGACGTCACCACGTTGTTGGCGATCGGAAATTCCGACAACTTTGTGCGACCGTGTGTACGCAAAACAAGTTTGAGCCAACATCCGTCGGAAAAAATCCTAGGATTTTGTTGTCGGAATGTCCAATCAATGTCCGACCGTGTGTACGGGGCATTAAGGGCACAGGGATTTTAATTAGTTCACCTAGTTCTTTTGATTTAGATAATATGTGTTTCCAAGCTATCAACGTGGATTTAACAGTGATGAGTTTTGGTATTACAACTTTAGGAAGCAAAGCATACGCTATAACTAATGCACACATGTCATTGCCCTTAGTGACTTCTTTTTCAATATTTAACCAAAGTTTCTCGTCTGAATTAGAAAACCAAAATTTCATTAGATCAAGGAGTGACGCATAGTAATTTTGTTAAATATGTGGGAGATCCATTCCACCTTTATTCTTAGTAGTGGTAAGAATTGAGAAGGCTACTCTAGGTTTTTTATCATTTTTTAGGCTTTAGATTCACCTGGTTGAAAAATGTATCATTCACCTGGATGGGAAGCGAGTGGAAATAATAAAGAATTTTAGGAAGGGTCTGCATTTTAAAAGCCGCTATTTTCCCTACCCAGGAGAGTTGTGTTTTATGGAAAGATTGGAGACCCTTATTTATATTTTCTAGTAGTTTAGGGAAATTTAGCTGATGGATAGGTAAGTTGGATCCCCAAATAAGGAATGGAGGGCTGGTCTCAATTGTAGGTCGTTTTATTTTTAAGGGTCATGTAGCTTTTTTGGGTATATTCAAAGGCAGGACATGACATTTGTTGCTATTAATTTTGTAGTATGAGATTTTCCCAAAGGATTCTTTTTTTTTTTTCCTTTTAAAAGTATTTATTGAAGTAAAATAATAATGCCCCGTACACGGTCGGATTTTCCGATGGAAAATGTCCGATCAGAGCGTGTTGTCGGAAATTCCGACCGTGTGTGGGCTCATTCGGACATTTTCCATCGGATTTTCCAACACACAAAGTTGGAGAGCAGGAGATAAAATTTTCCGACAACAAAATCCGATTGCGTCAATTCCGACCGTGTGTGGCCTGTTCCGACGCACAAAGTGCCACGCATGCTCAGAAGAAATTCCGGCACGGAACAGCTCGTTCTGGTAAAACTTAGCGTTCGCAATGGATACAGCACTTTCGTCACGCTGCAATGTTAAAAATGGTTTAATACAGCGCACTCTCTTCTTCTTTATAATGTGAGAAGAATTAAGTAGTTTTGCTGCTCATATTCACACACACTTCTCACAAAGTTTTATTTTTGTTTTTTTATTGGTATTCCCTGAATATATTGTTATTAGTTGTCACATCTGACATAATTTTTTTTTTTTATTTAATTTTTTTTGGGATTTTAAGCCTTTTTTTTTTTTTATTTAATGTTTGTATTTTTTCAAAGGCTGATCTTTGTTCAATGTTATTTTTATTTTTACTCCAGAATATTTTTGTGTGTGTTTTGTGTGTCAAGTTACCCCAACACCATTGATATCTTTTATTATTTAATCTCAAGGAGATTGTTTGTTGTTGGTGTCCCTTGTTCATTTCACATTGTATATTTGAAATGTACCTGAATCCTCACAAACCAACTGTCCTTTTTGAAGTAAAACACATAGGAGAGTATAATTCAAAACAAAAATCCTTTATTAAGGGCTCAGAACCAAACAAAGAGGAAGGCAACACTGGATCAACAGGAGAAATTAGCGAAGCCTGGGACCCCCACGGCAGACATCAATTCTTGAACATCAAAATTGGTGGCCTGAGGAGTCCATATGTAAGGGAGGGCAGTCTGGTCCAGAATTCGCAGAGATCCGGATAGCAGCAGATGACATGTGTGTCCCCAGGCTGTGGTACCACAAGAGGCTGCATCTTTTGGCCGACCAGACTGGATCCAGGGTCCTCACTTTCTGGTCTTCCTTCCACGCTTCCTTCCGGGCTGTGGCTGTGCAGTTGGAGATGTGGCAGGAGGAGGAGGACCTGGAGGAGGAGGAGGACTGGGAGGACCTGGAGGAGAAGGAGGAGGAGGACCTGCAGGAGGAGGACCATCGCAAAGGTGTGTCTGAGCTGTAATTTGGCCCCTCATACCTTTGTTAAGAGCCTCCAATATGAGGGACTCACACATGACTTGTTGTCCCTCCTCCATCCTCTGCATTTTATATGCAATGACGGCAGAAATGTCCTCCTCCACGGTCTGTCGTGCTCCCAGGACCTCTGTAGCCCTCCAAAAGAGTCCTCTGCCAGCCTCCTCTAGGGCACTCCTCCTACTGCCACTTTCTCTTTTCAGGGGGGGTGGAGGGACCGGCATATCAGCCAGCCGGCTCGGCCCGGCCACCTCCTGGCTGAGACTTCCCTGTGTATGAAAAAGGGACATGGTTGTAATGTAATCAATCACAATCAAAAATTAGTACTCCAAACTAACATCTAGTTAACATCATTGATTGGACAAGCAGAAATATTTAGAGGAATGCTATACCTGGCTCAATCTGGGCTCCTCCACATGTGGCCTGGAAGGCCCAGGTTGGGCGTCAGAAGCCTCAGCCGGGGGGAAGGAAGCGTGGAAGGAAGACTGGAGAGGGATGGCCTGGGTTCAGTCTGTCCTGCCAGAAAATGCAGCCTGTCGTAGTACAACATCCTGGGGACATAGATGTCATCTGCTGCTCCGGATCTCTGTGAATCCAGGACCTTCTTGCGCTCCCTTAGATATGTACTCCTCAGGCCACCAATTAATATCTTTAAATAGATGATGTCTGCCGTGGGGATCACCTGCTTCACAATTTCACACAATCGCACCAGTGCTGCCTTCCTCTTTGCTTGGTTCTTGAAATGGGGGTGTTTAATCTCCCACAGACAGGGCAGCTCCCTTAACATATCTAGGAATACTGACACGAAGTCATTGTCTTTCAGTAGCATATCCATGTTCACTGCAAGACACAACACAAGACAAAGCCTAATGTCAGACAAAACTCTCCTAATCTTGTTACAATATAGGCCTCAATGTAGAAGCAGTATAGGCACAAGTTTGTCTCTTACCTTCGTTCTTACGATCGGTGCGTCTAATGCTCCTTCCTCTGTTCACAGATCGTACGTAATACGCACGTGTGTTACGCTTTATATACACTGCGCATGCGTGTAACTCCACCCGCCCCTGACGTTGTTTCTATTCTATTCCCCGCCCCTTTTCATTCAGCGCAGTGGGGGAAGAGCACATGGCGGAGTCACAGCAGGTGCGTGCTAATTACAGGAACGAGGAGGAGGAGGCGGAAAGCCCGGATCTGGACACGTCCCGATCCAGAAGGAGACGTTTTAAGGCCACAAATATGTCCTTTGGGGAGATGTTGGAGATGGTCGACATCATGAAGAAGTCCGACTATGACGGGAAGTATGGGCCTTACCCCAACCCCAATATCAGAAAGGCCAAGATCATGGCAAAAGTGGTCAAAAGTATTCACAAGAATTTCGGGGTACGAAGATCGAAAGATCAGCTCAGGAAGCGGTGGTCGGACCTGAAATTAAGAGAGCCAGAGCAGTACCAAAAGATCCGGAGAGTGCTGCAAAAAAGTAAGTAGTTGTGCTGTGTTCCTATTCTTTCTGTCTTTATTACGTTCGCGCTGCTCTATATGCTTTTCTTAAGTGTTCTACAGTTTAAAATGGCAACTTTAATGTTCATGGGCCCATTATTCGTTCGTATAAAACATTTTTCTTTCGGCCTCTAAAACACCATTGTTTAGGCCACATGCATTTTCCCACATTTTTTTTGGGCCTACTTGAATGCCAAATATTTGTTTGTGTAGATGGGTTTGTTACTAGAATGAAATGCAAACTAGATTCTGTGTAAGGAGAGGACACTGAGCAGCTGTTTTCACATCTGGACAATGGAGCACTAGTGTGGGACCCCAGAACACCATTTTTATTAGAGGGGCCACACAGGTGCTCCAGTGTATACTATAGGGGGGTCTCCATCTGTGAAGCTTGTACCAAACAGGTAAAGTATTGCAGCTTGACAAAGGGCAATAAAAAAAATACATCTTGGAACTCGGCTAAAATAGACAATTGTACCCCACTTCCAAGCAATGTTTCCTATTTCTAGTTCTGCTTACAAATATCTGTGTGCTAATTATACCATTTTTGTTTTACATAGGGGAGAAAAGACTCAGAGGACACCCCTCATCCGAGGAGACCACAGACCCCCCACCTATGGAAGAAGGGGAAATACCACCAACCCAAGAAGAGCAGGAGGAAGAAGAAGATGTGGTGGAAATTGGCACCACAACAGGTGAGTGTCTGCGACCACAGACTCAGGTAAGAGATGGATGGTGGCAGATTTTTGATACCTGTTTTTGTTTTGTTTCTCTCTTTTTAGGTGATCGTGATCCAGATCCTTTCACATCAGAAAGTGCCCAGATCCTGATCGGGGAGATCATGGGGTGTAATGTAGAATTGCAAAACATACAGAAAAAAATAAATGATGTGATTCAAAAAAATAATAACATCATTGATGTTTTGGGGCGAATTTAAAACCCCACCAAATCACTTTTTGGATTGTGGTCCAATCTTTTAAATCATTTTGCAATGTTTTGAAAAGCCAAATTTGGAGGATGCACACAGTGTGCCAACATGTGCTATCTGCCATCACGGGAGATCAATGGACGCGTTTTGGGGGTGCAACCCCTTCCTCAATTATAAAGTAGCGGTGAGGAAGGGCTTGCTCCCCCAAAACACGTCCCTTGATCCCCCCGTGATGGCAGATAGCACATGTTGACATTCGTAAATTGGTGTGCATCTTCCAAATTTGGCTTTTCCAGGGGTGATTTCCCCCATCTGAACGCTATATCAAACCCAGTTCCTAACTACTGATGTCTGATATAGCCTTCAGGTTTTACATAATGTGAACTTTGTAAGTTCAAGTTTTTTGGCTTTCTTGTTGGTTTTACACAGGCCTGTTTTATCTTAAATGGACATTTCGATTTTTGATAATGCTACTCCTAAAATTGTTATACAACAAACATGTTGGTTTGTTTTAAAAACCTTTGGTAAATGCACATGTGATTGTGCAGGTATAAAAAAGTTGGTTAATCAAGAATGTGTGGATTATTGTCTCAACACTACAACACTTTTGGGGTGATGTAATTGCTGTTTTCTGCGAAAATGGGGGTTATTTCCTAAGGGCAAATCCACTTTGCACTACAAGTGCAGGTTCAGTGCAGTTGCAAGTGCACTTGTAGTGAAATGTGTTTTTGCATTTAGTAAATAACAGCCAACAGTGCTTTGTATAATAAGGTTACACAATCGCGACATTTTCTGGACTCAACACATTTCTGTCAGGGTCAGCTAAAACAAACACAAGCAGTAAATGTCCACAAAGAATTTCTTTTTTTGTTTTATTATAAAAAGGCTTCACAGATTTGCTGGCATATTGATAGCCCCCCTAACCGCAAAGAACTCCAGGTAGCGTAACCGGACATCACGGGCACTCAGGGAGGGCAAGCCAGGATGGCCACTTTCAAGCGCCGTCAGTGTGGTTTGATGTATCATTCCGGCCTCAGGCCCAACTGAGCCAGCATAGTTGGCCGAATGTTTCCTTAAAAAGTTATGGAGAACACAGCACGCAAGTATAATATGGTTCAGTTTATACTCCGCCATATGGATGGGTGTCATAAATAGGCGGAACCGGCTGGCCAGGATTCCAAATGTGTTCTCCACCACTCTTCGGGCTCTGGCCAGCCCGTAATCAAAAACCCTCTGTTCCGGGGTGAGGGTCCTCATTGGGAATGGCTGCATCAGGTGGTCCCCCAGTGCAAACGCTTCATCAGCAACGAACACAAATGGGAGTCCTTCAACATTGTCCTCTGGAGCTGGCAAGTCCAAGCTGCCATTCTGGAGATGCCTGTAGAACTCCGTCTGGGCGATGACTCCACCATCGGACATCCGGCCATTCTTCCCCACGTCCACATACAGGAAGTCGTAATTAGCCGACACCACCGCCAACATCACAATACTATTGAACCCCTTGTAATTATAATAGTACGACCCCGAGTTGGGTAGTGGGACGATGTGGACGTGTTTCCCATCAATTGCCCCTCCGCAGTTAGGAAAGTCCCACCGCTGGGCAAAGTGGGAGGCCACAGTCTGCCATTCCTGTGGCGTGGAAGGAAACTGTTGAGGAAAAAACAATAAACATTACTATTTTTTCTCAGAAACATGGCAAGCAGATTAGACACAAACATTATGGGGCAACCTCATAGTTACATAGTTACATAGTAGGTGAGGTTGAAAAAAGACACAAGTCCATCAAGTCCAACCTAACCCTAACCTCCAGATAGCATTTATTAAGGGGAATTTAACAACGCCAAAGTATAAGGTACACCTATCATATTCCCCCCCCCCCTCATGGGCCATTTCTAACATTATAGGGGGTGTGTGGAAATCTTGGACAGGTAACCCTCTTCACTTAATTGAGAGATGAATGCCTAAATACAGGGTATTACTTGGAACAGCCCCTCCTTAGTTACACTATTGGCAGCCCACTGGACAGGTAAGAAGTGTCATGATACAAAGATATAAATACACATTGTACACATTTGAGGACATTTGGACATTCTGCTATTACCTATCAAGATAATAATAGGATACAAAAACTTTAAACAGTACCATTTGAAAGTATACAGGCAGGCCCTTGCACTACATGCTTTGGGGAATTCATCCATAAATCTGAGCACTAAAGAGGTGGGTATAGTGTGTATGGGTTTGGCAAAGTCAGCAGATAGAGAATTGGGATCAGCTGACTTAGCAGTTGGGGGGAGGGAGGGTTACTAAAAATTATTTGGGGACACCACCAAAAAAAAGCCTCTGGCACTCTGCCTGAATTTAAAGCAAAAATAAAATTTCTAAACATTTTAGGGGGTGTTTGGGGTAAAGCACTACTATGGAGCAGAAAAAATACATTGTTAAGTGACTACATGAGGTGAATATAGGGCCAGGAGACACCATGCTGGGGAGGTTATTGAAGGACAATCTGTATGAAGGACCTAAAATAATAATTACATAAAAATCCAGCATGCATGAGAACAAAGGGGACATTCGCAGCATATTACAATCATGGTAATTAGGGAATGAGGAAAGAAATACAATATATTATCAAACATTAAATACAATAAAATGTGAGATTAAAGGATAAAAATCTTACCTTCATATACTCCTTCTGCAGGACCTGGATGATGGCAGAACAGGTCTCTGGGAAGATGATACCCAGAGCCTGGGGGGAGATGCCTGTCGAGAACTTCAAGTCCTGCAGACTTCTCCCTGTTGCCAAATACCGCAGGGTAGCGACCAACCTCTGCTCCGGAGTGATGGCTTGCCTCATGCAGGTATCCTGCCTGCTAATATAGGGGGTCAGCGAAGCCAACAGACGGTGAAACACGGGGTCCGTTATCCTGAGAAAGTTCCTGAAATCATCAGGATTATTCTCACGGATCTCATGGAGCAAAGGCATATGAGAGAACTGGTCACGCTGAAGCAACCAATTCTTGGTCCATGAACTCCTCCCCACCCTGTTCATGAACTGGACTTGTGTCAAGGTCAGGACCCCAACACCAAGCCCCCGCACAGCACGAACTCTACGAGGAGTACGCATACACAACATGGCTAGAAAACGGTCGGCTGCTCAGAACGAAGTAACGCACTGAAGAACAGCAAGGCCTGTGAAGAGCGACCTGAAAAACAGTAACGAACGAACAAGAATACGAATGAACAAGAATACAATGACTAAGTCACGCGGAACTTGCTTGCACGCACTGAAGAGCAGATACAAACCCACAAGCACAAACTGAACGGCAGAAAACGATCTGAAAACCACGAGTCTGAAAAAGCGTGAATCGTCTCTCACCAATCTTTTACTAACACGAGATTAGCAAAAGGAGCCTAAAGGGTGCCGCGCTTGGTTCTGAACCGACCTTTTCTAGTCTCGTCGTACGTGGTGTACGTGACCGCGTGGTTGGCGATCGGAAATTCCGACAACTTTGTGCGACCGTGTGTAGACAAAACAAGTTTGAGCCAACATCCGTCGGAAAAAATCCTAGGATTTTGTTGTTGGAATGTCCGAACAAAGTCCGACCGTGTGTACGCCCTATAAGTATAACAATTCTCTTCCCACGCAGGGGATTCAAAAGGACAAATGATATTATGTATGTGGATAATAAACATCCAAAAATAAATAAGAGATACAATGTAAGGGTATTATACATACATATAGCTTCTATGCATCAAGGACAAACAGAGAAAAAGTGGGAGCCATGCTTGATATGCGAACTTAAACTACCATCCGCCTTGAAATCCAGACACCCCATATGGGATCATGCTGTGTCCGGGCTTCAACGGCTGCTGGCCCTTGGATGATAAGCATGTCATAGAGTAGTCATAATGTATGTGGTAAGACATATGGGCTCCTTATGATAACAAAATGCTTAGAATTCTTCCTCTCTGAGCCTGTAACTGTTCTGCTAAACTCTGAACTTAAACAAAAGTGGATGACCAAGTTAAAAAATACTGCAGGAAAACCAAGCAAAATGTAAAGACAAAAGAGATTATTGTTATAAATCTTGCTTCACAGCCCACCATTCTGATCCGGTGGGAGAGAAGAGTATAGAGGAGGAAGTAAGGAGAAGGAGAGAGATAGAATAAGGAAGAGATGAAAAGGGGGTACAAGAAAGGTGGGGGAGGAAGGCATTTGCTTCAAGGAGAGCTGGAGAGAGGTGCGAGGCATCTGTGTGGAGAGACCTAAAAACAAAGTTATGGTTGAGGTCGGGATTAGAGGGTCACGCCAATGTGATGGGCCCATGGTTCCCATATGTGTTTACATTTTTCTGTCTTATCTAGGATGATGTTGGATATTTTTTCTTGATACATGATCCAGGAGACTTTCTGTTTGGTTAGGTGGAAGAAGACCTTAGGAGATTTCCATGCCCGAGCTATAGTAAGTTTAGCTCCAATGAGAATATAGTGGATTAGAATTTGGTCATATTTAGGAAATTTGGGGACTTTTTGGTAAAGAGTGCTATTGTTGGGGTTTGTGGGACCGCCTTGCCAGTGACTTTGCGAATTAGATTGAAAATTTTGTTCCAATAGCCTCTAATTCTTGGGCACTCCCAAAAAGTGTGTAGGAGGGAGCCCAGGTGGCCACATTCCCTGAAACATAGGGGGGAGGACCGTGGGTAAAATATGGCTAATCGAGTTGGGACCAGGTACCATCGGGACATAATCTTAAGGTCTGCTTCGGTTAGGGAGACATTTAGGATCCCCTTGAAGGCAGAAGCAAAATAAGAGTGCCAGGTGTCTAGATTCCACTCAAATCCGACCTCACGTTCCCAGTTCAGCATATAAGTCGCTTTCTCTCATGGTTCGGCTAATGCCAAGTAAATAAGGGAGATTCCCCCCTTCATGTCCATGGTTGAGGAACACCATTGCTCGTACGGAGTGATAGTCAAGGGGAGAGGTTCCTGGGAGGAGATCGAGTGTAGGAAATGATTTATTTGGTGGAAGCGAAACTTTTCTGAGTGGGGCATTTCTAGTTTTGATGTGCAGTAGGTCAATTTGAGCGGACCATTAGAATTAAAGAAATGTCCTATTCTATATAAGCCCTTATCAAGCCTCCACTGGAACGCCTTTATGTTCATACCTGGTGAGAATAGGGGATTATTAAAGATGTGAGCTAGGGGGTGCCACTTAGATGTTATAATGTTTACTTTATGTAATGTGTCACACAATGCAAATGAATGTGAAAGGGAGGGGGAGAGGATTGTTGGCCTAGATTTATGGGGACACCAGAGAAGATAGTCTATAGTAAAGTTGGGTATAGCTTGTCTTTCCATCTCTATTCATTCTGGCTTAGGACCTCTAGAATAAATGGCTGATATTTGGCTAAGATGTGCTGCCTGGTAGTACCACCAGAGATTAGGCAGTCCAAGACCCCCTTTTTTCCTTGGTCTGAAGAGGGTCTTTTTAGGAAGCCTGTGATTTGATTTACTCCAGATAAATTGGATGATCGAGGATTGTAAATTGTGGATATGTCATTTGGGGACAGGAATGGGAAGGAATCGGAAGAGATATAGAATCCGTGGGTGGAGAGTCATTTTGACCGCATTTAATCATCCTAACCAGGACAATTTAAGCAGTGACCATTGTTCGAAATCAGATTTAAGCTTTCTGAACATGGGCGGGTAATTAGAATGGTATAATTGGTCTATTTAGGGGGTTAACTTTATGCCTAGATATGGGATGGAGGTCGAGCTTCAGGCGAAGGGGATATGGTTCAGGTAAGCTTTCCACTAGGAGCGAAGGGGTGGATATGGTGAGGGCAATAGATTTAGCCATATTCACTTGAAGGCTCGAAATCTGTCCAAAATTTTTAAGAAGTGATAGGACATTGGGGGTGGAAAGGAGAGGGGATGTGATGAAGAGGAGGACGTCTACCGTGAAAAGAGCGCATTTGTGCGTTGACTGACCACATTTAACGCCATGAATGTCTGGGTGGTGTCTTATTGCAATAGCTAAATTTTCTATACCTATGGCAAAGAGAAGAGTGGATAATGGGCATCCTTGTCCAGTGCCTTTGGTTATGGGGAAGGAGTCTGATAGGTGTCCTTGTATTCTGATCTGGGCCTTGGGCTGGGAATAGAGGGCTGCAAGGAGATTGATGAAATGTGAACCAAACCCCCACCTTTCTAAAGTGCCAAACAGATAAGGCCAAGTGACAGTGTCAAAGGCCTTTTGAAGATCTATGGATAAAAGGTAACCTTTTTGAGGTGGATTGCCATCCCATTTTGACTTTAGCAGGGAGATAATGTTCACTGCCCTCCTTATCTGATCCGGGCCCTGTCTCCCCGGTATGAAGCCCATTGGATCCCTATTAACATCGGACCCTATAAAGGAGCCTAGCCTGTTGGAAAGAATTTTCGTCATAATTTTTAGGTCGTTGTTCATAAGAGATATAGGTCTGTAGTTGCTTACTTGGCTCTGGTCTTTACCCGGTTTCGGGATGACTGAGATGTAAGCTAAATTAGCCGATGCGTCTAATGGTGAATCTTTATTGAGGGAATTGAAGAACCGGACCAGATAAGGAGATAATACTTCGACAAATTTCTTATAATACACTGTCGAAAAAAACGTCTGGGCCTGGGGCTGATCCTTTTTTAATGTTTTTTATAACCTCCTTAACTTCCTCTACAGAAATAGGGGCTTCCATTAACAAGCGATGGGAGAGATTTTAAGGAGGGGGATTCTGTCAAGAAAGGTAGTAAGTTTGTGGGTATTATCGGGGTTGGGGTATGAGTATAGTTTAGAGTAGAATGAGTGGAATGCTTCTAGTATTGCTTTGGGGTTTTGGGTTAAGGAGCCTGACAAGGATTTAATTTTGGGTAAGGCTTGAAATCTGTGTTTGGGTGAGAGTTTTGAGGCAAGCTGGGGTCCAAATTTGTCAGAGTTGAGGTAGAATTTACCACTTACCCACTTTAAATGTTTTTCCGCGCTAGACGTGACAGCAGTGTTTTGTTCAATCCTGGATGCGTCTAATTTAGCTAGTGAGGAGGAAGGGGGGTGCTGTTTATGAAGTTTACATGTGGATTGGAAATTCTTTTGTAGGTTTTTAAGGTCCATTTGTTTTTCCCGTTTCAATTGTGATGCTAGTTGTATGAGGTTGCCCCTTACTACTGCCTTATGAGCTCCCCATAAAGAGCTTGGAGAAATATCTGGTGTATCATTAAAGTGGAAATATTCCATAATATCTTTTTCGATCATAGTACAGTGTACCGGGTTAGAGAGGAGAGCGCCACTGTGGAGGGCTCGCTTTGTTTAGGAAACCGCAAATTTTAATAGAAACTAAGGAGTGGTCAGACCAAGGGACGTCACTTATGGTTGCTCGAGATGCTAAATGTATGTCAGAAGTGTGAAGAAAAATGTGGTCTATACGAGCGTAAGTTCTATGTGGAGCTGAAAAGTGAGTATAGTCTCTGGCATTGGGGTTTAATTCTCTCCATACGTCTATCATTCCTAGGGAGTGTAGAAGCTGAGCAATAGAAGGCTCTGCTTGGGGGGGTCATTTGAGTTTGGAATTGCTTTGTGCTGATTTGTCAAGTATATAATCGAAGACAATATTCGAATCCCCTCCCATGATCACCTTGCCCTCCAGGTGAGGGGAGAGAGGTAAGCATGGTAGAGAAGATGGAAGCCTGTCCTTTATTAGAGGCATAGTATGATATAATGGAGAAAAGTGTGCCGTTTATATGGCCTTTTACAAGTATGTATCTTCCCTCCTCATCCCTAACAGTTTGGGTTAAAGTAAAGAGAGTGCGTTTGGATATGAGGACAGCCACACCTCTTTTTTTATCATCAGCGTTGGCTAGAAAGAAGATGGGGTAGTTACGGTGTATGGATGGATTAAAGCTCTTTGGGAAGTGGGTCTCTTGAATGAGGATGATGTCCAACCCCTTCGAGTGGTAGCTATGGAAGGCCTTACGCCTTTTTACTGGGGAGTTTAGGCTTTGCGTGTTGTGAGACGCTATCTTGAGGAATGACTGTGAGGGAGGTTCGTCAGCCATGGGCATTGTAGGGAAAGTTCGCCAATAAGAAACTTTTTCTTACCCGGTCTAGAGGAGTGGGTCCATCCATCTGGGGAGTATGATTCCAGCTTCGGGATTCAGGATGCCAGGCACGACCAGCTCTCCTTGAAGGCACCTGGGAGGGGGAAGAAAGAAGGGCGGGGGAAGAAAGGACAGTCCAGGAGGAGAAAAGAGAATAGAAGAAAATGAGAGAGATTGAGTCCAGCATACAAAGTACCCTGGACCCTTTGATTGCAGGATCAGAACCTGCACTGAAACCCTAAAAAACAAAGGGTTCAGAAAAAAAGCAACCCGAAATAGGGCTGCAAGTCTATTGTCGCCAAGGGATCAAAACTCCTCTCGGCTACAACAGGTGGAGTGGCATTCAGCCCCACTCCGGCCGCAGGGCATCTTGAAAAAACAAATATGGGGGGGGATTCCCCTATAGCAATTACTTACTTTACACTAACAGAAGTAACATTAAATGAAATTAATTTGCCATCTCAAAACAAAGGGGAGACAAACATTGTAAACTGAAGTAAACCAACCAATAGAAATAATAAGGTGAAAGACCGGCATCACATCTAACCGTACATTCCTGTGATGAAGGATCAAAATATCGGGAGAGGGTAAGGAGGGAGGGGGGAGTAATAGGGGAGGAAAGGGAAGAGGGATAGGGAAGAAGGGGGTGGGGTAGGGTAAAGCTTTGAGGGGTTTGGAAGTGTCTTGAGCTGAAACTTCTTCTTGAGTTGCGAAATTTGAAGTTTTGCAATCTTCATATAATGGAGGGATACGTTGCCGAGAGTGCGTCAGGGTATCATGGCAGAAAAAGCCGCAGGTGGATGAGGAGGATAAATACAGTAGGTCTTAAAAAAGACCGGGCGTGTGTAGGAGAAGCTTCTACACCAACAAGGGTTTCCGTTGAAGTGGAGAAGATAGGGACTTGGCCCTAGTGATCAAATGACAACAGAGTTCATCTGGGGGGCATGGAGTCACGTTGTCTCTTTGTTTGCTGTTTCACCCACAATGGGGTAAGAGGCCTGTTTGGTGGAAGCCTTTTGGATGAAGTTGGCCGATTCTCTGAATTGTGGGGGGGCAGGCCCTGAGAAATGAGCCTGAGTTGGAGAAGTATGTGCTCGCCCGAATGGAAATTCAAGAAACTGTAAGATTTTTCTCTGTAATGGAATTGCAGGCGGAAGGGGAAGGCCCATCTATACTTGATCATCTTCTGTGATAGAATGTCCAGAAGGGGTCTGAGTGATCTTCTTTTCTGAATCGTGGTAGGGGAGATGTCAGCAAAAATTTGGATTTTATTACCAAATAAAGTGATGTCATCCTTAAAGTGAGATCTTTTCATTATGTCTTCTTTTACTCCGTAAAAGTGTGGCTTAACCACTATAACCTGGGGAAGACCGTCTTGGCGGGGGGGCTGGAGCACTCTGTGGGCCCTGTCCAATTCAAGCTTATGGTCTGGGATGTCAGGGATGATTTCTTTGATTAGAGATTTGATGGTGTCAGAGATATCAGTATTGGCTTCAGGTATTCCTCGTACGTGAAAGTTATAACGTCTGCTTCTATTCTCTAAATCTTCAATTTTAGACAGAGCATTTTCAAGTTGATCCTGTAATGAATGGATACAGGTAGCATTCTGGGTGGTGCATGCTGCAGATTCGTCTACAGCCTGTTCAATAGCATGCATTCTGGCCCCTAGACTCTGAAGGTCTGCTTTAATTGAAGAAGTGATTTGCATTGTATTTTGTGCTAGTCCTGCAACCAGCATGTCAGAAAAGCTGCTGAGAAGTTGAACCATTTCTGGGGGATGATTATGTGGAATGGGAGAGGCCTGTGGGGAATCAGCAATGCTGTCGGGAGAATTGAGTAGGGTAGAATAAGGGTTGCCGTTCTGCATTCTGCTAAGGAGAGATTCAGTAGAAGCAGGGGATGCCAAATAGCCTTGGGCGCCCAGGAAATTACTCACATTTGCTGTGGCAGGTGTAGGTAGTGCCAGAGGATTCGCAGGGCCTTGCTGGATCACAGTGTCCCCGCATGGAGAAGTTGTGGTCGCCATCTTGGGAAGCACAGGGGAGGCTGAGCCAAAGTTCAATTGCCGGTTTACGTCCTTCTTCGGCTGGGTTCTGGACATTCAGGCTGGTGCCCGGGACTATTGGGGTGCGATATCTGGTCTTTTCGCTGGGATCCGCTAATAATAGCAAGTATGCTGTGCTCTGGAGCGCCGGAGCGGTGCAGAGCTCCCGGTTAGCGTGGCGCTCCGGAGATCCCGCACATGCGCACTCTCTCCCAAAGGATTCTAATAGGGTTGTCCCGATACCGATACTAGTATCGGTATCGGCACCGATACCGAGCATTTGCCCAAGTACTTGTACTCGGGCAAATGCTCCCGATGCTTCCCCCGATACCTGGAAGACAGCTGTGATCGGCGCGTGGGGGAGTTAAAAGCTTCTCCCCCAGCGGCTTTCACCAGCTTTAGTGACATACAGCGGTGATCGCTCACAGCTGACTGTCACTGCATCCTCCTCCGTGCCCCCTCCTTTCCTCTGTGCCTCTCCGCTGTCCCCCTCCGTTCTGCTCTCCTTATCTGTCCCCTCCATTCCTCTCTCCTTATCTGTCTCCCTCCGTTCTCCCCCTCCGTTCCTCAGTCCCCCTCCTCCTTCCTTTGTGTATGGATAGAGTCAGCTGACTCTGTCCATTCACAATAACTGAAACATTGTAATCTCCTGTGATTACGATGTGTCAGTTTATGAATGGAGAGAAGCTGCTGTCTTCTCTCCATTCATTCTCAGTGCAGCTGAGGCTGCAGAGAAAGGGACTGGGGAATCTCTATCCTCTGTCTCTTTCTCTGTCTCAAGGGGGAGATATCAGAGGTCTGTTAAGACCCCTGATATCTCACCAAAGCCCCCCAAAAGGGCTGATTAAAAAAAAAACAAAAAAAAAAACAATAAAGAATAAAAAAAATATTATTGTAAAAAATAAAAGTTGTAAATAAAAAAAAAAAAAAAAAAACACACACATACACCGTTCACCCCCCCCCCCCAAAAAAGCAAGCACTGTTAAAAAAAAAAAAAAAAAACACTGTCACGTGACATTTTAAAAAAAAGTATCGGTAATCGGTATCGGCGAGTACTTGAAAGAAAGTATCGGTACTTGTACTCGATCCTAAAAAAGTGGTATCGGGACAACCCTAGATTCTAATATATTTTGCACATTGGTGAGAGAGGTTTCAGGATTTGATAAGGAAAGTATTATATCATCGGCGAACAATACTAATGTGTGTTCAATATTGCCCACTTTAATACCTGTAATTGATTCATTAGAACGGATTAGTTCTGCCAAAAGTTCTATTGCCAATTATAGGCGAAAGAGGGCAGCCCTGTCTTGTGCCATTAGAGAGGTCAAAACTTTTGGACAAATTTCCTGAAGTGAATACTTTAGCAGAGGGCTTCATATAGAGGGACATTATGGCTGAATGAGCGAAACCTATAAATCCGAATTTCATAAGTGTTGCCGATAGATAGCCCCAATGAACTCTATTGAATGCCTTCTCTGCATCTAAAGCAAGAAGCAGAGAAGGCACGCCACTATTCTCCACTTGTTGAATCAAATTAATCATACACCTTGCTCCATCAGGGGCCTGCCGACTTTTAACAAAGCCCACTTGATCCAATCCGATAAGATAGGGAGTCATTTCCAACAGTCTACTAGCTAGTATTTTAGCATAAATTTTAATGTTGCAGTTTAACAATGATATTGGCCTATGATTTACCAGTGAAGTAATATCTTTACCAGCTTTCGGTATTCTTATTATAATAGCTTCCAACATTTCCTTTGGGAATTTATTACTACTGGAGGCTGTAAAATTGTACAATTTAGTCCGGTGTGGTACTAAAGTAGTGGCAAATGTTTTATAATATTCACCAGAGAGGCCGTCGACACCTGGTGCCTTATTAATTGGGATGTCTTTAATGGCCTTTGATATTTCCTGTTCTGTAATCGACTTATTTAGATTGGATTCAAGGGTAGCAGCATCAATCTTTGGAAGATTGATATTATCTAGAAATTTTGTTATGTCCTCTGATAAAGGTTGGGGAGTATTCTTATCCTCCTTTAGATTATAGAGGAGTCCATGATAATCTGAGAAGTTGTTCGTTATATCTTGGGGATTGTAAATGACCCTTCCATTGTTATGATGGACCATTTTGTGAATTCTACGTTTGATTTGTTGTTTTCGAAGTTGGGAGGCTAACAACTTCCCTGCTCTGTTACCTTGTGAATAAAAGTTAAGTTTTAGTTTCTTAAAATATTTATTGTGGTTAGTTACTAGAGTAGCTCTTAATTCGTTTCTACAGTTATTAAGTTGGTGTAATAACTGTGGGTCATTAGGTTGCTTTTTATGATCTTTTTCTAGAGTTTTAATATCCCTCATTAGTTTATCTATAGCGGTAGCTTTCCTCTTTTTCTCCCTAGAGGCTAGATGAATTAGAAAACCTCAGAATCATTATTATTTACCATAAAGAACTCCTGTAGCTTTTCTTTCATCGCAGACATGTACTTCTCTTGTGATAAAATATAAGTATTATTTCTCCATAGAAATGTGTTGTTGCATTTCTGGTCCACCTGTATTTCTAATGTAATTGCTGCATGGTCTGACCAGGTAATGTTATGAATTTTGGTGTCTATTGTTTTTTGTAACAGAGTTTTGTCTGTGATGAAAAAATCTATTCTTGAGTAGGTTTTATGTGCATTGGAAAAGAATGTATAATCCCTTTTCGGTGGAGTGAAGACACCTCCAAGGGTCATACTGGTCTTCTTGAAAAAAAAGATCACTTAGTCCCAATATGATGGTGTGGTTCTTCTTGGTCGAATCAATATTTGGTTCCATAGGGGCATTAAAGTCACCACAAATGATAATGTTACCATTTTGGATTTTTACGTATTTTTTTCAATATTTTCCGTATGAATTGGTGAGGATGTGTGTTGGGTGCATAGACATTGGCAATTGTATATGTTATGTTGTCTATGGTAGCCACTAATATAAAAAAAATCTTCTGTGGTCGTCTGTTTGTATATCCAGCATCTTAAATGTTACGGTGTCTCTTACTGCAATAATTACTCCTTGTTTCTTTTTGTGATTGTCTGAGTTGATATTTGTTGTGAGTGAACTACGGTGAGCTGTTTATAGCAAAATGTGATTCCTGGACGCATACTATGTCACTTACAAACTTTAAGGCGTCAGTCCATAGAGCTTTCCGTTTGTGGGGACTGTTGAGTACTTTTGCGTTTAATGATAGTAGTTTAAGTCCCATTAATGTGAAACCAATAGATGACAAAGTGTCGCGTTGCTATTCTTAGGATAAACCAGATTATTCCAGTGAGGTTATGCATTATATAGCGGAATGTTGGAGAGAGCTGAACTTCCTCTTTTGAAGTGTCGTAAGTAAGTTGAAACGTCACTACGTTTGTGTTTGTTGGCTGAAAATGTTCTGCCGTGTGTATGCATACCAAGTTCATGTCCAACACCCTTCGGACCAAAATCCACGGAAAAGTCCTATGGAAGTCCGATCGTGTGTACGAGGCTTTACACAGATTCCCTATTCCAAAAATACTTAATTGTCAACATCAGCATCAGGGACCAGATAGCTGCTGCTAATGCAGGAATGATTAATTTTGATAAATGTCAGCCGGTCAACAGAGTCTGTGGACAGATGCGCTCTTTTATCTGTCAAAAAAACCTCTAGCAGCACTGAATGCCCATTCAGAAAGCACGCTGGGTGCAAGGCAGACCGGCAGCTCAGTTGCATACTGGGTAAGCTCTGGCCAGTGGTCTATTCTCATGACCTAGTAACCTGGTGGATCGTCAACTGGAAAGCTCTCCATGTCTGTTTTGGCACCTAGATAATCTTCCAATCATATGAAGCAGTCACTGCCGATGGGATGTGGAAGCTGACAGCCCTGGGCACCGAGGGCTAAATTTTTTTTAAATGCATTACTGAAGCAGCCCCCTTCTCCACTGCTCCTCTCTTGACCAACAGAAGCCTCAAAACTAGCTTTTCCATGAGACTGTAACCTACCAGAGTCTGGAAAGGCATTAAATAATTTCATGTTTAAGGTGTCCTCAAGATATTTCATCCTCTGCTCCCTCAGTGGGGACGGGATGAGTCCTGAGACTTTCCTCCCAATGGGGGCACCCAATCAGCCTCGTTCCCAAGCTGTGGCTCAGGTAAGTATTGGGGGGGCTGCTGCACAGAAGAGGTTTCTTTTTCATACATCACGGGACACAGAGCCCTGTTAATTACTTAGTGGGTTATATGTCACCATCAGGTGATTGGACACTGGCACAACCTAATTAGAAGAGAAGTTCCCCCTCTATATAACCCCTCCCATATAGAGAGTACCACAGTTTTTTCGCCAGTGTCTAAGGTGTTGGTCACAGTTAAGAATGTGCTAAGAAGAAGCTCTGCTGAGGATCCCTGCGGGGGTTAAGGAGCTACACAACCGGATCCATCCAGGAGAGCCAGAAAAAAAGGGCAAAATGGATGGTACCCGTACCTCATTGAAGAGCAAGGTTTTGCCTGTAATGTCTCTCTTGTAGGACTGGACTCTGGGATCCAGCACTTTGGGCACGTATTAAAAAATGCTAATTTCTGGTTTCTGGCAGAGTGCTCTACAGGTCCAGGGAAGAGGCCTCCTTTAAGTAGGAACCCAGAACCCTGAAGGTTGGCACAACACAACCCGCCGTGATGGGTGAAGGTTGGATCTGTCTGGTCTTCAGCAGTATCCTGTGGTGGGGATAAGGTAAGTGAAGACAACCTGAGAAATTCCTGGGGTTCTCTTCTGTGAGTAGTTGCATGTCTTACCTGTTTTCTGCCACTAGAGGGAGTAAAGAGACATAGTAAAGAGACTTAGTGTTTTTACTTACATGCTCTCCAGGATGAAAGCTCAGTGCAGCTGGTCCTTTGATCTGCTCACCTCTTCCATGGGCCCCTTCATATGCATGCCAGCATTTAGGTCTGTGGGAGGAGGAGCTTGTATATTCATTGTTGCTGTACCTCCGCCACAGTCGTCTGTGGCTGAGGTACATACATGACGTGCTCATGATATGGGGGGGACACCCAACAGGAACTGTTGCAATTCATGGAGGAACTTAACATTAATGACCACAACATCAGACTTACCTTTGCTGCTCATCCCCATACCATCCCTTTCCTTGATCTAACCATAGGAATGGAAAATGAACTGATCTCTACCAAAACCCATAGGAAACCCACCGCAGCTAACACTCTATTACAGGCCACAAGTGACCATCCTAAATCCCTGATTAAGGGAATACCAGTTGGCCAATTCCTTAGAATCAAAAGGAATTGTTCTCACCAACAAGACTTTGATGTTGAAGCTAGGGACCTTTACGGTAGATTTAGAGAGAGAGGTTACTTCCACTCATGTATCAGGGAGGCCAAAAAGAGGGCCATATAGAGAGACAGACAGAAACGTCTTGTCAGGAAAAAAGGCCCACTCTCTGAACAGGTCACAGGATCCAATCAGGATCATCACTAAATTTGGTGCCCAGTGGGACCAAATTAAGGGGATATTGAGTCAACATTGGCACATTTTGGCCGAATCGCCCATACTTGGAAATACAGTTGGCGACCGTCCTCTCCTCACTGCCTGTCGCTCTAGGAATCTCAGAGACAGTCTTATTCACTCTGAATACCAGAGATCTCCTACTCCCAATTGGCTTACCCAACTTCCACCTCTTAAGGGCATGTTTAGATGAGGTAGGTGCTCGGTCTGTAAATATGTGGAACGAATGGACGTGTTCACAGATTCTGATGGGAAAAAACAATTTAAAATATATAATTTTATTAATTGCAATACCACCAGAGTAATTTATATGCTTACCTGCCCTTCTGGCAAGAATTACGTGGGTAAGACTAAGAGACAACCTAAAATCAGAATTGGTGAACACATCCAAAGTAACCTCAGTAAGGATGATGAACGTCCAATTTCATTAAATTTCATTAAATTTCTTTCAAGGGCATTTACAGGCTGAATCTCCCATTGAGAAGGGGGGATTTTGACAGAATTCTGTACCAGAAGGAAAAAATGTGGATATATAATTTAAACAGCATGCAACCTCGAGGGTTAAATAATGAATGTAACCTCTCTGTATTTCTCATGCCCTAGGTTTGCATAGCAATATATAAATCCATTTCATGCCTTTCCTTTCTTTCGGTGTCAGTTCCAGAAGGGTTTTTTTTCTTTTCTTTTTGCCTGGCCTTTTTTGTTTTTGTTCGTTTTGTTTTGTTCTATATTGCTTTATTTTTTAACTTTATTTTTTTCTCCATCCCTTCCCTACTTTCCAACTGTTATTGTCCATATTCTCTGTTATTTTGATCTTTATTTCTTATTCACTGCTATTGAGGATTTCTGCACTTCCAGATCGTCCCGCCGATTTTGCATTGTTCGTTGTGTATGTTTGACTGTCAACTAGTTGCGCTGTTACCTAGACAACCAGATGCTGACCCGACTACGTAGTCTGACGCTCTGGCTATTTAAGGATGTCGTTCTGGCTACAGCTCATGCTCTGAAGAAACCCAGGTGATGGGTGAAACGCGTCAGCATGACACCATCACGCTCCCTATAGCGTACCCACAGATCCACCCACACGCCAAGGGGATACCTCTGTCATCTCCACGAGTGCCCCAGGAAAGCCCCGGAACTCTGTGACGGCCGTGTCGTCTGGGCTATTTCATTGCTCCACTCAACATCTCTCTACCTGACCGGCACTATCTGGACTTTATTGATGATAACCTGCACAAGGAAGGAAGTTATCCTGATTAGCGGCGGGGAGACTGAACAAGCAGGAACTGCTCATCCACCCGTTCGGGGATGTGTTCCAGTGTCTACACAGCGGTGAGATCTTACATTTTACACCTCCCAGTTGGGATGGTACTATACACATAATCATACCGCTCTCTTCTGAGACACTCACCTACTTGCCGATACAGGTATTTTTGAGTCTGCTGTAGCTCCCAAGCAATCACAGCCTTACTACAGGAACTTCCCTCCAGTGTATTTTTCTCAATTGGTCCTGCACTGTTACAGTGAGCTCTGCATTTAAGGACTATGCTCTATCTGCACCATCAGTCAGTCAATTGCACTTACTGACACTCACTGGTTCTCACATAGTGGATAAGAGGTACACATGATTGAACGGCTATCCACACTCTCCTCTGCTCCATTTTTCCCACCTTGGTGCTATTTGAAGGACTATCATCTTTTCCCCTTAGATGACCCAATAGCCTCCATCATACTCATTAGTCATTAATTGGGGGGTCTGTATGGATTAGTGTGCCGTGGCCATCTGTGTGTGTGTGTAGACAAAGTTGTCTATTTTAATGAATTGTTGGTGGTACTTTTTTAACCACTTGACCACTGGGCACTTAAACCCCCTTCCTAACCAGGCCAATTTTCAGCTTTCAAACTTTGAATGACAATTACTCAGTCATACAACATTGTACCCATTTGAAATGTTTGTCCTTTTTTTTCACACAAATAGAGCCTTCTTTTGGTGGTATTTAATCACCGCTGGGTTTTTTATTTTTTGCGCTTTAAATCAAAAAAGACAGAAAATTTGGTAAAAAAAAAAATTCTTTGTTTCTGTTAAAATTTATTGCAGAGTATTGGCGAGTAGGGATGAACCGAACACCCCCCGGTTTGGTTCGCACCAGAACCTGCGAACGGACCGAAAATTCGCACGAACGTTAGAACCCCATTGACGTCTATGGGACTAGAACGTTCAAAATCAAAAGTGCTCATTTTAAAGGCTAATTTGCATGGTATTGTCCTAAAAAGGGTTTGGGGACCCGGGTCCTACCCCAGGGGACATGTATCAATGCAAAAAAAACTTTTAAAAACGGCTGTTTTTTTGGGAGCGGTGATTTTAATGATGCTTAAAGTAAAAAAAAAAAGTGAAATATTCCTTTACATATCGTACCTGGGGGGTGTCTATAGTATGCCTGTAAAGTGGCGCGTGTTTCCCGTGTTTAGAACAGTCCCTGCACCAAATGTCATTTTTAAAGGAAAAAATCTCATTTAAAACTGCTTGCGGGTTTAATGTAATGTCGGGTCCTGGCAATATGGATGAAAATCAGTGAGACAAACGGCATGGGTACCCCCCAGTCCATTACCAGGCCCTTTGGGTCTTGTATGGATATTAAGGGGAACGCACCACCCAAATTAAAATAAGGAAAGGTGTGGGGCCACCAGGCCCTATATACTCTGAACAGCAGTATACAGGTGGTGCAAACAAGACAGGGACTGTAGGTTTGTTGTTTAGTAGAATCTGTTTGTAATTTTGAACGGGTACATTTTAAACGTGTTTAGCTCCAGCCAAAAAATCTTTTTTAAGCTTTTTGGAAAACATAGGGAAGGGTTATCACCCCTGTGACATTTGTTTTGCTGTCTTTCCTCCTCTTCAGAAGATTTCACCTCACTTTTGTCCCAATGACAAATGTTTTTTGAAAATTTGGGGTTTTTTGTGGAACAAGGATTGGAAAGCATCATTGGAAAGGAGAAATGTTTTTCCCATATTAACTCTTACAGGAGAGAATTTCCCTTCCTAGGGGTAGATTTCATCTCACTTCCTGTTGTCTCCTTCCGTTTGCAAGTAGGAGTCGTTTGTAAGTTAGATGTTTGAAAGTAGGGGCCTGCCCTATATACTCAGCAGAAATTTGGGCCTTAGGTGTTGTTGTGGCCACAACACTGTAAGCCCTCACAGGGCCCTGCTGTGAAATATTAGATCAAGAATTGTTGAACAGGGGCAGACAAACTGGGCCTTTGGTGGTGGTGGTGGTGGTGCTGGTGCCACAACACTGTATGTCCTCACTCGCTCTTGGTGGGTGCAGAAATGGGCCCTGCTGTGAAATATTAGATCAAGAATTGTAATTACATGCCCCTGTTGAACAAGGGCAGAAAAATTGGGCCTTTGGTGGTGGTGGTGGTGCTGGTGCCACAACACTGTAAGTCCTCACTCGCTCTTGGTGGGTGCAGAAATGGGCCCTGCTGTGAAATATTAGATCAAGAATTGTAATTACATGCCCCTGTTGAACAGGAGCTGAAAAATTAGGCCTGAGGCACTGGTTCTGGTGCCACAACACTGCAACCCCTCACAGACACTCTAGTTGGAACGCAGGAACGAGCCCTGCTGCAAAGTATTGCATCAAAAATTGTAATTACACGCCCCTGTTAAACAGGGGCAGAAAAATTGGGCCTTAGGCACTGGTGCTGGTGCCACAGCACTGCAACCCCTCACAGACACTCTAGTTGGAACGCAGGAACGAGCCCTGCTGCAAAGTATTGCATCAAAAATTGTAATTACACGCCCCTGTTATACAGGGGCTGAAAAATTGTGCCTTAGGCACTGGTGGTGGCGCCCAGAACCAAAAATGTTCTTACAAGCTATCAGCGTGATCATTGAGGAGGAAGAGGATAATTACTCAGGGATAGTCACTCAGCATCAGCATAGGCAGTCTTTGAAGGGATCTGAGATTTCAAAAAAAATTATTCGGTTACATCAGCATCAGGTACTTGGTAGCTGGTGGTGATCCAAGACTGATTCATTTTGATGAAGGTCAGTCGATCGACCGAGTCGGTGGACAGACGCCCCCTGTGATCGGTTACCACGCCTCCAGCAGCACTGAATCTGCGTTCCGAAAGAACGCTGGATGCAGGACAGGCCAGTAGCTCAATTGCATACTGTGCAAGCTCTAGCCAGTGATCCATCCTCAAGACCCAGTAACCCAGAGGATTTTCGGTGGGAAAGGTGTCCAAATCTGATCTTGCCCCTAGGTATTCCTGCACCATGTAAAACAGATGCTGGCGATGGTTGCTGGAACCGATCATACCTTGGGGCTGCGGACCAAAAAATTGTCTGAACGCATCGGTCAGACGGCCACCTTCTCCACCGCTCCTTCTTTGACTGACCGAAGCCTCAGCAACACGTTGTCCAGAAACAGGAGTTTGTAACCTCCCAGTCTCTGGGAACGCGTTGCACAGACCTTTCTGCAAGGCCTCCCGAAGATGTTTCATCCTCTGCTCCCTCTGCGATGGCAAGATAAGGTCCGCAACCTTACCCTTGTAACGTGGATCAAGGAGGGTTGCCAGCCAGTATTGGTCCTTCTCCTTGATACCACGAATACGAGGATCCTTACGCAGGCTTTGCAGGATCAGGGAGGCCATGCAGCGCAGGTTTGCTGAGGCATTCGGTCCGGAGTCCTCTGGGTCACTAAGGACGACATGGTCCGCAGCCACCTCCTCCCAGCCACGTACAATTACATGTGTTTCTTGGGACTGATCTCTTAAAGACTGCTGCTGATGCTGAGTGCCAGGCTCCACCTCCATACTGACACAATCTTCCTCGTCCTCTTCCTGTGTGATCGGCGGGCACGCAGGAACACTGTCTGGATAAAGAGGGCCTTGAGAGCTAAGGAAGTCCTCCTCTTCCTGCCTCTGTTCTGCCTCAAGTGCCCTGTCCATTATTCCACGCAGCGTGTGCTCCAACAGGTGGACAAGGGGGACAGTGTCACTGATGCATGCACTGTCACTGCTCACCATCCTTGTGGCCTCCTCAAATGGTGACAGGACAGTGCATGCATCCCTGATCATGGCCCACTGGCGTGGGGAAAAAAAACCAAGCTCCCCTGACCCTGTCCTGGTGCCATAGTCACACAGGTACTCATTGATGGCCCTCTGCTGCGTGTGCAGCCGCTGCAGCATGGCCAACGTTGAGTTCCACCTGGTGGGCATGTCACAGATTAGGTGGTTCTTGGGCAGGTTAAACTCCTTTTGGAGGTCCGTCAGCCGAGCACTGGCATTATATGACCGGCGGAAATGCACACAGACTTTCCTGGCCTGCCTCAGGACATCCTGTAAGCCCGGGTACCTGCCCAAGAACCGCTGCACCACCAAGTTAAGGACGTGAGCCAAACAGGGCACATGGGTCATTTGTCCCTGTCGGAGGGCAGAGAGGAGGTTGGTGCCATTGTTGCAAACCACCATTCCTGCCTTAAGTTGGCGTGGCGTCAACCACCTCTGAACCTGCCCCTGCAGAGCTGGCAGAACCTCTGCCCCAGTGTGGCTCCTGTCCCCCAAGCACACCAGCTCAAGCACCGCATGGCATCTTTTGGCCTGCGTACTTGCGTAGCCCCTTGAACGACTACGGAGCACCGCTGGTTCCGAGGACAAAGCACAGGAAGAGGCCATGGAGGAAGAAGAAGAGGAGGGGGTGGAGGAGAGAGGTGTGTCACAATCATTAGCATTTTGGAGGCGTGGTGGCGGAACAACCTCCAACACTACTGCACCTTGTCCTGCATTCTTCCCAGCTGCCAGCAGAGTCACCCAATGCGCCGTGAAACTGAGGTAATGTCCCTGTCCATGCCTGCTGGACCATGAGTCAGCGGTAATATGCACCTTACCGCTGACCGCCCTGTCAAGCGAGGCATGGACATTGCCTTCCACATGCCGGTAGAGAGCCGGAATCGCCTTCCGTGAGAAAAAGTGGAGTTTGGGTACCTGCCACTGAGGAACCGCACATTCCACAAACTCACGGAAGGGGGCAGAGTCTACCAACTGAAAAGGCAGCAGTTGAAGTGCTAGCAATTTTGCCAAGCTAGCATTCAACCGCTGGGCATGTGGATGGTTGGGAGCAAACTTCTTTCGGCGGTGCAGCAGCTGGGGCAGGGAAATTTGCCTGGTACAATCTGACGTCGGTGTACCAAAAGCAGATTGCCCACAAGTACTTGGCTGTGACACACCTAATTCTACACCTTCATTCCTCTCAGTGCAGGTCTCAGAGAGGACTGAAGGTCTAGTGGGGTTGGAAATCTCAGCTGATGAGGAGCAAGGAGAGGTCCTCTTTGTTCTTTGGTGTGGGTCTTTTAGATACGCTTGCCAACGAACTGCATGGCAGGTCAACATATGTCTGGTCAAGCATGTGGTACCCAAGCGGGAGATGTTTTGGTCACGCGAGATACGCTTGAGACATATGTTGCAAATAGCAGCGGTGCGATCTGATGCACTCGTCTCAAAAAAGGCCCACACCAAAGAACTTTTTGAATAACGCGCAGAGACTGCAGCGCCCTGCACATGTGGAGCTTTGGGGTGTGATGCAGTCAATGTGCTGCCCTTAGGCTGGCCCCTGGAGGGCATCCTGCCTCGTTGGTGATGTGCCACCTCCTCCTCCTCCTCCTATCTCCTATCAGGCACCCACGTTGAGTCAGTGACCTCATCATCCCCTCCCTCCTCATCACTGGAGCAAACCTGGCAGTATGCTGCAGCAGGGGGAGCATGACTGCCAGATTGCTGTCCTTCTTGGGCACCCCCTCTGTCCGTGCTCATGTTACTGCCTTCATCGAGCTCAGTATCATCATCAGAGCCTTCCAAACGCTGGGCATCCTCCTGGAGCATGTACCCAACACTGTGGTCAAACAGTTCGAGGGACTCCTCAGGAGGACGAGGGAAGAGGCCGCTGCTTTGCCAGACAAAGTACCCTGGGCATGGGTGAGAGAGGATGAGGAGGATGAGGACGGCTTGGTCATCCACTCGACCAAGTCTTCCGCATGTTGCGGCTCAACACGGCCAGCTGCCGAAAAAAAGGCCAAGCGTGTCCCACGGCCACGTGCTGATGAGGATGCACCATCTCCACGACCAGCACTAGACACAGAGCCTGCTTGCCCTCTCTTATTGGCTTGTGACTGTCTGCCTCTCCTTCTTGGCCTTTCAGACATACTAATGGCCTGTAGCTGAACTAAGCTGGGATATATATATATATATATATATATATATATATATATATATATATATATATATATATATATATATATGTGCTGATACTGCAACTAGCAAAATCAACTGCGTGCCTGTAGTATGAGAACACCACCAACCTTCTACAGGTAGCTTTAGCTGAACACTGTGAACAGGACGCACCCCACTAACTTGTAGGTTTAGCTGAATACTGTGAGCAGGACGCACCCCACTAACTTGTAGGTTTAGCTGAACACTGTGAGCAGGACGCACCCCACTATCTTGTAGGTTTAGCAGAACACTGTGAGCAGGACGCACTGCACTAACTGTAAATAGTCTAGCTGCCTGACTGTGGTACTAATAGGATCAAAAGAACACCAGTAATTTTCTTCAGGTAGCTGTATATACTGTAACAAGACAAGCCTGCCTGTCAGTAAGAAGATAACAGAAACGGATCTAGCTGAACACTGTGAGCAGGACGCACTGCACTAACTGTAAATAGTCTAGCTGCCTGACTGTGGTACTAATAGGATCAAAAGAACACCAGTAATTTTCTTCAGGTAGCTGTATATACTGTAACAAGACAAGCCTGCCTGTCAGTAAGAAGATAACAGGAACGGATGTAACTGAACACTGTGAGCAGGACGCACTGCACTAACTGTAAATAGTCTAGCTGCCTGACTGTGGTACTAATAGGATCAAAAGAACACCAGCAATTTTCTTCAGGTAGCTGTATATACTGTAACAAGACAAGCCTGCCTGTCAGTAAGAAGATAACAGGAACGGATCTAGCTGAACACTGTGAGCAGGACGCACTGCACTAACTTTAAATAGTCTAGCTGCCTGACTGTGGTACTAATAGGATCAAAAGAACACCAGTAATTTTCTTCAGGTAGCTGTAAATACTGTAACAAGACAAGCCTGCCTGTCAGTAGGAAGATAACAGGAACGGATCTAGCTAAACTGAATACACTGTATATATATATATGCAACACCTGGGATGCATATATATACACAATACACTGTAAGTGCAGCTAACTGGCTGACTGTTCTGCCTAATCTATCTAACTCAAATCAAATGTCACTGTCTGTCTCTCTCTCTCTCTCAATGAACGCCGGGACACACACTACACAGGGCCGCCGTGCAGGCGGCCTTATATAGTGTGGGGCGTGTACTAAATCCCCAGAGCCATAATTGGCCAAAGCCTCCTTGGCTTTGGCCAATTACGCCTCTCTGTTCAGGCGGCGCTGTGATTGGCCAAGCATGCGGGTCATAGTGCATGCTTGGCCAATCATCAGTCAGCAATGCACTGTGATGCCGCAGTGAATTATGGGCCGTGACGCGCCACACGAATTTGGCGCGAACGGCCCATATCGTTCGCAATTCGGCGAACCACCGAACAGCCGATGTTTGAGTCAAACATGGGTTCGATTCGAACACGAAGCTCATCCCTATTGGCAGAGTATTGGCGAGTATTGGCGAGTATTTGCAGAGTATTACATAGTATTACATAGTATTGCATAGTATTGGCAGAGTATTGGCAGAGTATTGGCAGAGTATTGCATAGTATTGCACAGTATTGCAGAGTATTGCAAAGTTTTGCAGAGTATTGCATAGTATTGCAGAGCATTGCATAGTATGGCTGAATATGGCAGAATATGGGCACTGAACAGTGCTGTGGGCTGGATCTGTAGTGCCCACAGCGCTGCAAATGATCTCTCCCCCTCTCCCTCTCTCCTCTCACACTGTACAGAGAGGGGAGGGAGGAACCGGCATCATGACATGATGCCGGTTTGCTTACAAGTGATGTTTTCTGTCATTTGACGGAGCGATCACGTGGTAAATGGCCGCTATCAGCGGTTGTTTACCGTGATCCGTGATGCACCGGGTCCTCCGGACCCAGCGTTCACAGATGTTCCTGGGTGTGCGCCCCAGGGGGTGCGCGGAAGTGTGAGGACGTCCCACGGACGCCCGCCCAGAATAAGCCGACCTCGCTGTATCCGTCTTTCGGCTATGGCCCGGTCAGCATTTGGTTAATCATGTTTTTTGATCGGTGTTTAAGTGAATCAATGAACTTTATATAAATATTTTTTGTTAATTGCCTGTTCCTCCCTGATGAATTGCTCTCTTTAGAATTACCTCTTTAATTCCACCTCTTTTTTCTATATGCTCACCTCTTCCGCTTCAGGCTCTGCCACAAGTGTTGTAAGGGAGGGTCCCGCGTAGTCTAGGGTCCCACGGCGGTCCCTCCGGATCAGGTCCTCTCTTCCCCCCTCGCCGCTGTCCCCTACGCACGCGCGTGTGCAGGGAACGTGCTTTTCTTCACGGCTAGAGCGGTGGGGGGAGGGGGCGTGGTTGCCATCGGCGTGCACATGCGGCGTGCATGATGGTCTACAGCGCAGGTGCAGGGCGGGTGTTTGTTGTTTAAACCCCAGACACCAAGAGCTCTGTAAAGCGAAGGGACACAGAAGCTTGGGGCACGGAAGATCTTGTGGATTGGATTCAGGCATACTAAGACACCTACTCAGCATCAGGTTGTGCAGATTAGCAGGCATTTGTTTATTGCCAGACTAGGCTCAGAAATTGATGCACCTGTGTTAGTACCTCTGCTTTTGGGCTTAGGACTATGTTTCCCTGTAGAAGGGGTTCAGGGGTAGGAAAAAGGGGCACTAAAGTGTCGCCATCTGGATCTGGGGGTTCTAGACATGCCTTCATGATACCATCCTCCCCTTAGAGACCTGAGGCGGCCGCACAGGATGAGCCATTGCCGCTGTCAGGCATTGCAGCCTCTCCCAACATTGCAGCTCCTGAATATGTCGCTGAAGATGCTCTAGCATCAGCATTGGTTGGTTTGGAAGGGAGGTTGGCTGCTTTAATTGCAGCATCCTCACAAAAGAGCAGAAAGCGGGGTAGGTCCCCTTTCTCTGCTCTGGGGTCCCTGTCAGACGATCAACAATCTGATAATAATGATGATGTTGATGATTCTGGGGACAAGGATCAGGGGCAGTCGGATGAATCAGGGGATGAGGAGAAGATCTTTTCTACCTCTCAGTCTCTCAAAATGCAGGTGCAATATACAGAAGTTGTGCAAGCCGTGTACAAGTTGCCCTCCACTGAGTTGGCCACGTCCCCCTGTTCCCTCCTTGGGGTCTTTAAAATCCCTGTAGGCTGCATATACCTTCCCGATCCATCCATTACTGGAAAAGCTTATGTATGCTGACTGGGAACACCCAGATAAGCTGTTTTCTCCTCCCAAGAAGTTTTCCCTTCTTTATCCAATGGAGGAGAAATTCACCAAGAAATGGAGTTTGCCAGCAATAGACGCAGCTATTTCCTCCGTGAATAAAAGTCTGACCTGTCCTGTGGACAATGTTCCGGTATTTAGAGATCCAACTGAGAAAAAGCTGGAGTCTTTGTTTAAATCTTCCTTTACTATGGCTGGCGCTGTTACCCAACCTGCAGTAGCAGCGATTGGCATGTTTCAGTTCTTAAAGGATCAGATGAAGCAGGTGATTAAAATCCTGCCTGCTGAACAGGCCAGGGATTGGGCTGACCTACCTAAGACCTTATGTTTTGTAGTAGATGCAATTAATGATTCTATTCAGCAAGCATCCCACCTTACACTCCTGCTGGTACACATGCACAGGATTCTTTGGCTAAAGCTTTGGTCAGCTGAAGCTCCATGCAAAAAGCTTTTGAACGGATTCCCATTTCATGGGGAACGCTTATTTTGGGATGACCTGCATAAATATATCCAAAAGATTTCTAGTGGTAAGACTACTTTGTTACCAGTTAAGAAAAAGAGTAAACGTCCCTCTTTTAAACATTCTCTTTCCCCAGTCCCGGGGGCTACAGCCTCCAGGCAGTGGCGATGGCCTCCCCAGCCAAGTGCAAGAGGGAAAGCTCAGGGCCAAGCCCAGGGACAAAAGAAATGTTAGGGTCAAAGTTCTGCAAAGCAGAACCCCAAGGCCTCCTTATGAAGAGGCGCCCCCGCTCGGCCAAGTGGGGGGGGAGACGCCTGCGATTTTCAAAGGCTTGGCATGAAGAGATTCAGGACAAGTGGGTAATCTTCACAGTATCTCTGGGTTACAGACTGGAATTTCGGGGGCTCCTGCCATCCCGTTTCCTAAGATCAAGCATTTCCAAGGATCCAGTAAAAAGAAGGCCCTTGTTCCTAGCGTTGGATCACCTGTTATCCCAAGGGGTAATCGTAGAGGTTGCCTCAGAGGAGCAAGGCTCAGGGTTTTATTCAAATCTCTTTACAGTTCCGAAACCAAACGGAGATGTCAGACCCATTCTAGATCTAAAAGATCTGAATCAATTTCTGAACATTCGCTCTTTCCGCATGGAGTCTATCCGCTCAGTAGTCTTCACCCTACAAGGGGGACAGTTCCTGCCATCTATAGACATCAAAGATGCATATCTACATGTGCCAATTTTTCCCGCTCACCAAAAGTTCCTAAGGTTTGCGGTAGAACAGCGCCACTTCCAATTTGTGGCTCTACCTTTTGGTCTAGCTACTGCACCTGGGGTATTCACCAAGGTTCTAGCCCCGCTCCTGGCAAATCTAAGGGCTCGGGACATAGCAGTAACGGCATATCTAGACGATTGACTACTGGTAGAACAATCGGTTGAACGAGTAAACCACAGTGTGCTCAACACGGTGAAATACCTAGAGCGCCTAGGCTGGGCCCTTAACCTAAAAAAATCATCTTTGCAGCCCCTAAGGAGGCTGGAGTATTTGTGTATGGTCATAGACACGGCCCAGAGCAGGGTATTTTTACTCAAGTCAAAGTTCAAGGCCTTAAGAGAGTTGGTTCAGGTGTTCAAAGCAAAAAAGAGACCTTCTGATCGCCTTTGCATGAGGTTGTTGGGGAAGATGGTAGCCTCATTCGAGGCTGTTCCTTATGCCCAGTTTCATTCAAGACTGTTGCAAAGCAGCATACTGTCTGCTTGGAACAGGAGAGTCCAAGCCTTGGACTTGCCAATGCAGCTGGCATCAGAAGTGCGCCAAAGCCTCAGTTGGTGGTTGCTAACCAAAAATTTGCAGAAGGGAAAATCCTTTGTCCCAGTTACCTGGAAAGTGGTAACTACGGATGCCAGTCTTATAGGCTGGGGGGCAGTTCTAGAAGAAGCTGCGGTCCAAGGAAGATGGTCCAAAGCAGGAAGGATCCTGCCCATCAATATTGTGGAGATACGGGCAAAATGTTTTTCCCTCAAGGCCTGGATGTACAGGTTACAGGGCTGTCCTGTCCGTAGCCACTGCTGGTCACAGGCCACTGCTGTAGCAATCCAACAATGCTACAGCAGTGGCCTATATCAATCACCAAGGGGGCACCAGGCGTCTGGGTGCCCAGAGGGAGGTGAACCACATTTTTGTTTGGGCAGAAAGGCATGTTTCTTGCCTATCTGGGGTCTTCATTCCAGGAGTGGAGAATTGGCAAGCGGATTATCTGATCCGCCAGCAACTGTTTCCAGGAGAGTGGTCTCACATTTTGAAGGTTTGTGGACTCTCGGGTCCAGTTCTCTCCACTCTGGTTAATGCTAGGAAGCCGGCCTCCAGGCTCACCTATTACAGAATCTGGAAGGCATATGTTTTCTGGTGTGAATCCAAGGGTTGGCATCCTTGAAGATATATAATTGGTAGAATTCTTGTCTTTCTATGGTTGGGGGTGGAAATGAAGTTGGCCTTGAGCACCATCAAGGGTCAGATCTTGACCTTATCAATATTTTTTCAAAGGCCATTTGCCTCTCATTCCTTGGTCTGGGCTTTTATTCAAGGGGTGTTGCTTTTAAATCCGCCAGTTAAGTCTCCATTGTGCCCATGGGATTTGAATTAAGTTTTGTCTGTTTTACAAAAACAGCCTTTTGAACCAATGCGCCATATTCCTTTGGTCCTGTTGACAAGGAAATTGGTTATTTAATTATTCACAAAGACAGGGTGGTGTTGCGTCTCCACCCAACTTTTCTGCCTAAGGTGGTTTCAGGATTTCATCTGAACCAAGATGTGGTCCTACCATCCTTTTGTCCAGATCTGCATTCTTTCTGCGGAAGAAAGATTGTTGCACTCTTTGGATGTAAGAGCAGTCAAGATCTATCTGAAAGCAAATCCTCGGATACGGAAAACTGATGTTTTGTTTGTGCTGCCAGAAGGAGCCAGAAAGGGCCAGGCAGCGTCAAAATCTACTATCTCTAAGTGGATTCGGCAAGTTATTGTTCAGACCTATGGTTTGAAGAAGAAAATTCATCCTTTTCATGTGAGAGCACACTCAACAAGAGCAGTTAGTGTTTCATGGGCAGTGCATCACCAGGCCTCCATGGCTTAGATCTGCAAGGCTGCAACCTGGTCTTCAGTCCATACATTCATGAAATTCTATCAAGTGGATGTAAGAGGGCATGAGGATACCGTCTTCGGGCGCAGTGTGCTGCAGGCAGCAGTATAGGTCCTCACGTCTGATGGCGGTCTGCTTTTGCTTTTGTGTCTCTCTCCCCTGAAGTTAAGCATTGCTCTGGAACATCTCACTAAGTAATTAACAGGGCTCTGTGTCCCATGATGTACGAAAAAAAGAAAATAGGATTTTTTAAACAGCTTACCTGTAAAATCCTTTTCTTGGAGTACATCACGGGACACAGAGCTCCCGCCCCTCTTTTTGGGGATATATATACATATTTTGGGATACTTATTGCTTTGCTACAAAAACTGAGGTACTCTCCATATGGGAGGGATTATAGGGAGGAGGTGGAATCCTTATGGGTAGAGCTCCAAAGGGATGAAGCTAAGGGGAAAATAATACTGGGAGTATGCTATAGGCCCCCTAACCTGAGGGAGGAAGGGGAGACAGATTTCCTATCACAATTTGGATTAGCAGCAAGGATGGGAAGTGTTATCATAATGGGGGATTTTAATTATCCAGACATAGACTGGGCCGAGGGAACCGTGCATTCATCTAAGGCTCGCCAGGCCCTAAATGTCTTGCAGGACGATTTTATGAGTCAGATGCTAGACAAACCAACTAGAAATAAGGCATTACTGGATCTACTGATTACCAACAATACAGACCTGATCACGGATGTGGAAATAGGGCAATTTAGGTAACAGCGATCACAGGTCAATTGGCTTCAGTATAAATCACACAAATAGGAAACATAAGGGGAATACAAAGACACTGAATTTCAAGATCGCCAACTTGCCTAAACTACGAACCTTGCTAGAAGGCATAAATTGGGATAAAATCTTAGGAACAAACAACACAGAGGAGAGATGGGTTTGCTTTAAGAGCATATTAAATAAGGGCATTAGCCAATGCATCCCAATGGGTAATACATTTAAAAGAGCGAACAAAAGTCCTGGATGGCTTAACTCCAATGTAAAAATGCATATAAAAGCAAAGGAGAAGGCCTTCAAAAAATATAAGGTTGAGAGATCATCATCAGCATAGCAGAGGAGAGCAAAAAAGATCCCAAGAAATTCTTTAAGTATGTAAACAGTAAAAAATGGAGGACAGATCATATTGGCCCCATAAAGAATGAAGAAGGACATCGGGTTACAAAGGATGGCGAAGGTATTGAATTTATTCTTCTCCTCAGTCTTCACGAGGGAATTGGGGGGCTTCAGTAACCAAAACTGCAGTGTTTATCCTCAGAACACATCACTGGAAGCACCTCCATGGTTAACAGAGGACAGAATTAAAATTAGACTTGGGAAACTTAACATTATTAAATCACCGGGACCAGATGGCTTGCACCCGAGGGTTCTTAGGGAACTCAGTCAAGTAATTGCCAGACCATTGTTCCTAATTTTTACTGACAGTCTACTGACTGGAATGGTACCAGCTGATTGGAGAAAAGCCAATGTAGCACCAATATTTAAAAAGGGCCCAAAATACATCCCTGGGAATTACAGACCAGTTAGCCTAACATCAATAGTATGTAAAATCTTGGATGGGATGATAAGGGACTATATACAAGATTTTAGTAATGAGAACGGTATAATTAGCAGTAATCAGCATGGATTCATGAAGAATCATTCTTGCCAAACCAATCTACTAACCTTCTATGAGGAGGTGAGTTGCCAGATAGATAAAGGAAGGCCCATAGACATGTATCTGGATTTTGCAAAAGCATTTGACACAGTAACCCATAAACGTTTACTGTACAAAATAAGGTCCATTGGCATGGACCATGTGGTGAGTACATGGATTGAAAACTGGCTACAAGGGCGAGTTCAGAGGGTGGGGATAAATGGGGAGTACTCAGAATGGTTAGGGGTGGGTTGTGGGGTCCCCCAGGGTTCTGTGCTGGGACCAATCCTGTTTAATTTGTTCATAAACGACCTGGAGGATGGGGTAAACAGTTCAATCTCTGTATTTGCGCATGATACTAAGCTAAGCAGGGCAATAACTTCTCTGCAGGATGTGGAAACCTTGCAAAATAATCTGAACAAATTAATGGGGTGGGCAACTACATGGCAAATGAGGTTCAATGTAGAAAAATGTAAAATAATGCATTTGGGTGGCAAAAATATGAATGCAATCTATACACTGGGGGGAGAACCTCTGGGGGAATCTAGGATGGATAAGGACGTGGGGGTCCTAGTAGATGATAGACTCAGCAATGGCATGCAATGCCAAGCTGCTGCTAACAAAGTAAACAGAATATTGGCATGCATTAAAAAGGGGATCAACTCCAGAGATAAAACGATAATTCTCCCGCTCTACAAGACTCTGGTCCTGCCGCACATAGAGTATGCTGTCCAGTTCTGGGCACCAGTCCTCTGGAAGGATGTACTGGAAATGGAGCGAGTACAAAGAAGGGCAACAAAGCTAATAAAGGGTCTGGAGGATCTTAGTTATGAGGAAAGGTTGCGAGCACTGAACTTATTCTCTCTGGAGAAGAGACGCTTGAGAGGGGATATGATTTCAATATACAAATACCGTACTGGTTACCCCACAATGGGAATAAAACTTTTTTGCATAAGAGAGTTTAACAAGACTCGTGGCCACTCATTAAAATTAGAAGAAAAGAGGTTTAACCTTAAACTACGTAGAGGGTTCTTTACTGTAAGAGCGGCAAGGATGTGGAATTCCCCTCCACATGCGGTGGTCTCAGCGGGGAGCATCAATAGTTTCAAGAAACTATTGGATAAGCACCTGAACAACCGCAACATACAGGAACATACAGGGGTATGCAATGTAATGCTGACATATAATCACACACATAGGTTGGACTTGATGGACTTATGTCTTTTTTCAACCTTACCTACTATGTAACTATGTAACTATATATAGAGGGGAACTTCTCTTCTAATTAGGGTGTACCAGTGTCCAATCACCTGATGGTGACATATAACCCACTAAGTAATTAACGGGGCTCTGTGTCCTGTGATATACTCCAAGAAAAGGATTTTACAGGTAAGCTGTTTAAAAAATCCTATTTTTTCTACCTTCGTGCATAGAATGCATGAAGATAAAAAAGCTTGGAGTCTTTAGAACTCATGCCCATGGACACTTAGCAGCTTCTGTGTGCTAAGGCATTAAATCCCAGACATTTCCTTGCCCCGCACGTGTTCCATGTAGCTACCAATACAAGTGGATGGCTGTATTCAGTTGGCTCCTGCATCAGCGTTTACCCACATATTGGGCATATTGGGTAAAAGCCATTGGCATTTACCTGAGCATGGGCGCATATAGCCATTCACTTATATTAAGGGCTGTACGCTGCACGTGCAGCTCCCCAGGCATAAAAAAACACAGTGATTTTACGTCTCAACAAACAAGAGCTGCTAAGAGTCAATGTGCATGAGGGTCATCCAGCACTTCCCCAACCTCAGACCACCCCCATTTGTCTGCCCCGCTGAATTCAGGATTCTGAAGTCCCATCTGTCACTGAGGGACTCAGAGTTCTCAATGGAACTGAATGACAAAACCGCACTAATAGTCCACCTTTAAAGTGAACTATGCACAGTTCTTGCATTTACGCGTGTGTAGGACAATTCCAATCAAATTTAAAAAAAGACACATGACCATCGAGTTACAAAGGACAAACACATATATATTAAACACTTTACATCCTCAGAAACCTGCTTCTGATCCAGAGGAGGGTAAAACCCCCTAATAAAGCATAATTCAATTAACTCCAATAGGAAAACAATTCTTTCTGATCCTCTAGAGCAGGGGTGTTCAAACTTTTTTCAAAGAGGGCCAGATTGGATGAAGTGAACATGCGTGAGGGCCAACCATTTTGCCTGACATGCTTTGAACCATTAAAATTAAATGCAAATGAACTATTACACCACCCAACAAGAATTCTCTTGCCTTTGTGGCTGTGTGGTGAAGAGTCTAAAGATAAGCTTGGGCTTGTTATTTGGATATATATCTTTTGTGGCCCCCAACAAATCCCCGAGCGCCACTCAGGAGTCAGGACTAAGGATGAGCTTGGGCGTGTTATTTGGACTTACTGTATTTATCGGCATATAACACGCACAGATGTATAGTACGCACCTTCACTTTAAGAGGGAAGTTTTAGGAAAAAAATCTAATTTTAAATAAAGATCTCTGAAGCAAATTAAGGGTCAGTGCCCATCAATGCAGCCTAATCAGTGCCCATCTGCAGCCTCACCATTGCCATGAATGCAGCCTCACCATTGCCATGACTGCAGCCTCTGAATGCAGCCTCACCATTGCCATGAATGCAGCCTCGCCATTGTCATAAATGCAGCCTCACCATTGCCATGAATGCAGCCTCACCATTGACATGAATGCAGCCTCACCAGTTCCATGAATGCAGCCTCTGAATGCAGCCTCACCATTGCCATGAATGCAGCCTCACAAGTGCCAGGAATGCAGCCTCACCAGTGCCATAAAGGCAGCCTCACCATTGACATGAATGCAGCCTCACCATTGCCATGAATGCAGCCTCGCCATTGCCATGAATGCAGCCTCACCAGTGCCATGAATGCAGCCTCTGGATGCAGCCTCACCATTGCCATCAGTGCAGCCTGATCCATGCCCATCTGCAGCCTCAGAGGGGGCAGGGAGGTGGACGGGATGAGCGCCAACAGATTACATACAGAAGAATCTCCTGTTTACTCGGCGGCCTCTTTAAAATCCCTCCTCCTATGATAGACAGAACAGTCATCCAATGCCAGCCCAGGAGACGGGACTTCCTATTACAGAGGCCGCTGAGTAAACAGGAGATTCTCCTTTATGTAATCTGACGGCACTTGTCCCGCCCTCCTCCCTGTCCCCTCCAAGGAACGATAAATACGGTATATATCTTTTGTGGCCCCAGCGTGGGGCTCAGGGATTCATTGGGGGCCACAAAAGATATATATATCCAAATTACCAGTGGGGCCATATTAAACCAGAACACGGGCCGGACTTTGGACATGCCTGCTCTAAGGCCATCAAATACTGCCTGGGTCAATCTACAACATTTTTTATTAAGTTTTAGGAAATGTGTATTAGGTATTGAAAATTCATACAAAGTCTTCATGCTATAGAACAAAGTCCTCACTACAGAACAAACAGCAAAATGTATTCCAGGATATCCAGGTAGATGTTTCAGATGTTGCGTAGGTGAGGACAATATGATTTACAGTTGGTGGTCTGGCTCTAAAGTTGGATGATTATGGGTCAGGGTTTACACCATAGTTAAAACTATCTTCAGAATTCATCTGCATACTGCATAAGAATTCTTGGGAATCTTCCATAAAACTATTCCTGATCAAATACACTTAATTGTCAAAAGTATTTGGACACCTGCCTTTACATGTACATGAACTTTAATGGCATCCCAGTCTTAGTGAGTGGGGTTCAATATTGCAATGGCCCAACCTTTACGGATATAACAGCGTGCATTCCTCTGGGAAGGCTGTTCATAAGGTTTAGGAGTGTGTCTATGGGAATGTTTGACCATTCTTCTAGAAGCACATTTGTGAGGTCAGGAACTGATGTTGGATAAGAAGGCCTGGCTCACAGTCTCCACTCTAATTCATCCCAAAGGCTTTCTATCAGGTATAAGTCAGGATTCTGTGCAGGCCAGTCAAGTTCCTCCACCCCAAACTCGCTCATCCATGTCTTTATTGACCTTGCTTAGTGCACGTGACAGACCTAGCCTGGGACAGAGGCTTTTGGAGGGGACTGAATGCCAGCCTCTTGCTGACCGATTATGGGCCCTGGCATTTGGGGGAACGGTGCTCGTTGTGAGCTGTATGCCTGGGGACCCTGGAAGTAATGTTACTTTGGATTCAAGTCCATGTCCCCCCAAAACACAAAACTCTGGGAACCCCGTATGTGCCATATTATAGATAGTGACTGCTTCACAATGTTGTGTGTATATATTATGTGTTGTCTCATGCTGTTGTGTACTATTTGCTGTGCTAGTTTGGGGTGGGGCTGTATTCCACTGTTCTATTGTGTCTGTCTGCCTTGGATCACAGGATGTGTATCTCTATGGAAGGAGGGGGGATTCCTCCAACAGCTCTCCCTGCTGATAAGACTGTTTACTGATGAGAAGTTAAGCACACCTGGCCTGTGTGTCCATTGTCATTGGACAGTTTAACCCACCCTGTTTTCCAAGGGTGGGGGAAGTGTTTTGAAGTGGGATCTGTATAACATGTTTTTGAATAAAGATTTATTCCTGCTTGAACCTCAAGACAGAGCATCTTGTCTCGTATTTGGGGGAGAATTATTTGTATGGGTTCCTGGTTCGGCTGATGGAACGGTTCGGTAGCTGCCTTTGTGTTTGGGTATGGAATGTCCTAAACGACTTTAACCCCTTTCGTACTTGGGATGTCGTTACAGTGCACTGGTCCAAAACTTTTGGTGGAGAGGGGATTATGGTGTGGGGTTGTTTTTCAGGTGTTGGGCTTGGTTTCTTAGTTCCAGTGAAGGGAACTCTTAAGGCATCAGGATACTCAGACATTTTGGACAATTTCATGCTCTCAACTTTGTGGGAACCGTTTGGGGATGACCTCTTCCTGTTCCAATATCACTGTGCACCAGTGCACAAAGCAAAGTTCATAAAGACATAGATGAGCGAGTTTGGGGTGGAGGAACTTGACTGGCCTGCACGGAGTCCTAACCTCAACCCGATAGAACACCTTTGGGATGAATTAGAGCAGAGACTGTGAACCAGGCCTTCAAGTCCAACACCAGTGCCTGACCTCACAAACTTCTGGAAAAAAGGTCAAACATTCAGATAGACTCTACAGACTAAGATTGGGATTCCATTAAAGTTCATGTGCGTGTAAAGACAGGTGTCTTAATACTTTTGACAATATAGTGTATCTTTGTCAAAATTGTCACCACCAAACAACCCAGGTCAAAATACTGATTACAAAGCACACTTAGAAAAGAAAAGAAAAATTGACAGTGATACTAAATGACTCTCATGATAGATTTCTGAAAATTTGACAACCTTGGTAATATTTCTCATAGTCCTCACAGAGAATGACAACTCTGCTTGAACTCAGTTATCGTTATGGTCTACTTGGGATCCCTTTCCTCCTCCAATGGCAATTTTATTTCATTCTTTCAAAAAGGGAAAGTTCTGTTCACAGTTTTGAATAAAGGAACTTATGAAATATTTGCAAAAATGTTATTTTCATATCTTATTTATTTACATGTTAGCGTTTTTTAGTACAATGGATTTGAGATTTTCTTAAAGTCTCAAAGTAGTTTATTGAGATTATCTAATCTTCCTAAAGCATATTTAACATTTTAATAATGAATAATTATTTCATATTAAAGCTGATCACCAAGTAAAACAAAAATCCTCCATAGCAGTGGGGCTGCCCAGCACTGTAAGCATTAAATGGTATTTCTAGGGTACCAGATAAAACATTTTTACTTACCTAATTCCCCACTCAGGGCCAGGACAAGGGTGGGCGGGAGAGGTGGTTGCCCTGGGTGCAATGATTTACTGTAGGGATGGGGGCACTTTTCTTCGGTTGCTAGGCTGACAGGAAAAGTGACAGCGCTAATGATTTTAACAAGTGAGTGACTACTGGGTGTAGGATCCCCTAAGCTTGCACATCATGAATGTTGAAGGGGGGGTGCAGTTTGGCATCTTTGCCCTGGGTGCTGAATGACCTTGTCCTGTCACTGACCCCACTCCCCTGGCAGCCAGTGTTTCCCTTCTCTCCAGCTCGTGGATTTCCCTCACTGTCCTCACATCCAATACATGGCTATGAGCCCTGCATTTTTCTTGATGATGTCAGAGGGCATGCAATCGTTGGACTATAGGGAATAGGGATGAGCTTCGTGTTCGAGTCGAACCCATGTTCGACTCGAACATCGGCTGTTCGATCGTTCGCCGAATTGCGAACGTTATGGGCCGTTCGCGCTAAATTCGTGTGGCGCGTCACGGCCCATAATTCACTGCGGCATCGCAGTGCATTGCTGGCTGATGATTGGCCAAGCATGCACTATGACCTGCATGCTTGGCCAATCACAGCGCCGTCAGTAGAGAGAGCTGTAATTGGCCAAAGCCAGGGTGGCTTTGGCCAATTATGGCTCAGGGGATTTAGTACACACCCCACACTATATAAGGCCGCCTGCACGGCGGCCCTGTGTAGTGTGTGTTCCGGTGTGCTGAGAGATAGAGAGAGAGAGAGACAGTGTCATTTGATTTGAGTTAGATAGATTAGGCAGAACAGTCAGTCAGTTAGCTGCACTTACAGTGTATTGTGTATATATATGCATCCCAGGTGTTGCATATATATATATACACTGTATTCAGTTTAGCTAGATCCGTTCCTGTTATCTTCTATCTAGACTATTTACATTTAATGCAGTGCGTCCTGCTCACAGTGTTCAGCTAGATCCGTTCCTGCTATTTACATTTAGTGCAGTCAGTGCGTCCTGCTCACAGTGTTCAGCTAGATCCGTTCCTGTTATCTTCTAGACTATTTACATTTAGTGCAGTGCGTCCTGCTCACAGTGTTCAGCTAGATCCGTTCCTGTTAAATTCCTACTGACAGGCAGGCTTGTCTGGTTACAGTATATAAAGCTACCTGAAGAAAATTACAGGTGTTCTATTTGATCCTATTAGTACCACGGTCAGGCAGCTAGACTATTTACATTTAGTACAGTGCGTCCTGCTCACAGTGTTCAGCTAGATCCGTTCCTGTTATCTTCCTACTGACAGGCAGGCTTGTCTGGTTACAGTATATAAAGCTACCTGAAGAAAATTACAGGTGTTCTATTTGATCCTATTAGTACCACGGTCAGGCAGCTAGACTATTTACATTTAGTACAGTGCGTCCTGCTCACAGTGTACAGCTAGATCCGTTCCTGTTATCTTCCTACTGACAGGCAGGCTTGTCTGGTTACAGTATATAAAGCTACCTGAAGAAAATTACAGGTGTTCTATTTGATCCTATTAGTACCACGGTCAGGCAGCTAGACTATTTACATTTAGTACAGTGCGTCCTGCTCACAGTGTTCAGCTAGATCCGTTCCTGTTATCTTCCTACTGACAGGCAGGCTTGTCTGGTTACAGTATATAAAGCTACCTGAAGAAAATTACAGGTGTTCTATTTGATCCTATTAGTACCACGGTCAGGCAGCTAGACTATTTACATTTAGTACAGTGCGTCCTGCTCAGAGTGTACAGCTAGATCCGTTCCTGTTATCTTCCTACTGACAGGCAGGCTTGTCTGGTTACTGTATATAAAGCTACCTGAAGAAAATTACAGGTGTTCTATTTGATCCTATTAGTACCACGGTCAGGCAGCTAGACTATTTACATTTAGTACAGTGCGTCCTGCTCACAGTGTTCAGCTAGATCCGTTCCTGTTATCTTCCTACTGACAGGCAGGCTTGTCTGGTTACAGTATATAAAGCTACCTGAAGAAAATTACAGGTGTTCTATTTGATCCTATTAGTACCACGGTCAGGCAGCTAGACTATTTACATTTAGTACAGTGCGTCCTGCTCACAGTGTTCAGCTAGATCCGTTCCTGTTATCTTCCTACTGACAGGCAGGCTTGTCTGGTTACTGTATATAAAGCTACCTGAAGAAAATTACAGGTGTTCTATTTGATCCTATTAGTACCACGGTCAGGCAGCTAGACTATTTACATTTAGTACAGTGCGTCCTGCTCACAGTGTACAGCTAGATCCGTTCCTGTTATCTTCCTACTGACAGGCAGGCTTGTCTGGTTACTGTATATAAAGCTACCTGAAGAAAATTACAGGTGTTCTATTTGATCCTATTAGTACCACGGTCAGGCAGCTAGACTATTTACATTTAGTACAGTGCGTCCTGCTCACAGTGTTCAGCTAGATCCGTTCCTGTTATCTTCCTACTGACAGGCAGGCTTGTCTGGTTACAGTATATAAAGCTACCTGAAGAAAATTACAGGTGTTCTATTTGATCCTATTAGTACCACGGTCAGGCAGCTAGACTATTTACATTTAGTACAGTGCGTCCTGCTCACAGTGTTCAGCTAGATCCGTTCCTGTTATCTTCCTACTGACAGGCAGGCTTGTCTGGTTACTGTATATAAAGCTACCTGAAGAAAATTACAGGTGTTCTATTTGATCCTATTAGTACCACGGTCAGGCAGCTAGACTATTTACATTTAGTACAGTGCGTCCTGCTCACAGTGTACAGCTAGATCCGTTCCTGTTATCTTCCTACTGACAGGCAGGCTTGTCTGGTTACTGTATATAAAGCTACCTGAAGAAAATTACAGGTGTTCTATTTGATCCTATTAGTACCACGGTCAGGCAGCTAGACTATTTACATTTAGTACAGTGCGTCCTGCTCACAGTGTTCAGCTAGATCCGTTCCTGTTATCTTCCTACTGACAGGCAGGCTTGTCTGGTTACAGTATATAAAGCTACCTGAAGAAAATTACAGGTGTTCTATTTGATCCTATTAGTACCACGGTCAGGCAGCTAGACTATTTACATTTAGTACAGTGCGTCCTGCTCACAGTGTTCAGCTAGATCCGTTCCTGTTATCTTCCTACTGACAGGCAGGCTTGTCTGGTTACAGTATATAAAGCTACTTGAAGAAAATTACAGGTGTTCTATCCCAGCTTAGTGCAGCTACAGGCCATTAGTATGTCTGGAAGGCCAAGAAGGAGAGGCAGACAGTCACAAGCCAATAAGAGAGGGCAAGCAGGCTCTGTGTCTAGTGCTGGTCGTGGAGACGGTGCATCCTCATCAGCACGTGGCCATGGGACACGCTTGGCCTTTTTTTCGGCAGCTGGCCGTGTTGAGCCGCAACATGCGGAAGACTTGGTCGAGTGGATGACCAAGCCGTCCTCATCCTCCTCATCCTCTCTCACCCATGCCCAGGGTGCTTTGTCTGGCAAAGCAGCGTTCTCTTCCCTCAGCTCAATGTCATCAGTGACTCCTTCCCTAGCTCCACCATGTCCTCATGAGGATTCCCTCGAACTGTTTGACCACAGTGTTGGGTACATGCTCCAGGAGGATGCCCAGCGTTTGGAAGGCTCTGATGACGATACTGAGCTCGATGAAGGCAGTAACATGAGCACGGACAGAGGGGGTGCCCAAGAAGGACAGCAATCTGGCAGTCATGCTCCCCCTGCTGCAGCATACTGCCAGGTTTGCTCCAGTGATGAGGAGGGAGGGGATGATGAGGTCACTGACTCAACGTGGGTGCCTGATAGGAGAGAGGAGGAGGAGGAGGAGGAGGAGGAGGAGGAGGAGGCGGCGGCACATCACCAACGAGGCAGGATGCCCTCCAGGGGCCAGCCTAAGGGCAGCACATTGACTGCATCACACCCCAAAGCTCCACATGTGCAGGGCGCTGCAGTCTCTGCGCGTTATTCAAAAAGTTCTTTGGTGTGGGCCTTTTTTGAGACGAGTGCATCAGATCGCACCGCTGCTATTTGCAACATATGTCTCAAGCGTATCTCGCGTGGCCAAAACATCTCCCGCTTGGGTACCACATGCTTGACCAGACATATGTTGACCTGCCATGCAGTTCGTTGGCAAGCGTATCTAAAAGACCCACACCAAAGAACAAAGAGGATCTCTCCTTGCTCCTCATCAGCTGAGATTTCCAACCCCACTAGACCTTCAGTCCTCTCTGAGACCTGCACTGAGAGGAATGAAGGTGTAGAATTAGGTGTGTCACAGCCAAGTACTTGTGGGCAATCTGCTTTTGGTACACCGACGTCAGATTGTACCAGGCAAATTTCCCTGCCCCAGCTGCTGCACCGCCGAAAGAAGTTTGCTCCCAGCCATCCACATGCCCAGCGGTTGAATGCTAGCTTGGCAAAATTGCTAGCACTTCAACTGCTGCCTTTTCAGTTGGTAGACTCTGCCCCCTTCCGTGAGTTTGTGGAATGTGCGGTTCCTCAGTGGCAGGTACCCAAACGCCACTTTTTCTCACGGAAGGCGATTCCGGCTCTCTACCGGCATGTGGAAGGCAATGTCCATGCCTCGCTGGACAGGGCGGTCAGCGGTAAGGTGCATATTACCGCTGACTCATGGTCCAGCAGGCATGGACAGGGACGTTACCTAAGTTTCACGGCGCATTGGGTGACTCTGCTGGCAGCTGGGAAGGATGCAGGACAAGGTGCAGTAGTGTTGGAGGTTGTTCCGCCACCACGCCTCCAAAATGCTGATTGTGACACACCTCTCTCCTCCACCCCCTCCTCTTCTTCTTCCTGCATGGCCTCTTCCTCGGAACCAGCGGTGCTCCGTAGGCGTTCAAGGGGCTACGCAAGTACGCAGGCCAAAAGATGCCATGCGGTGCTTGAGCTGGTGTGCTTGGGGGACAGGAGCCACACTGGGGCAGAGGTTTTGTCAGCTCTGCAGGGGCAGGTTCAGAGGTGGTTGACGCTACGCCAACTTAAGGCAGGAATGGTGGTTTGCGACAATGGCACCAACCTCCTCTCTGCCCTCCGACAGGGACAAATGACCCATGTGCCCTGTTTGGCTCACGTCCTTAACTTGGTGGTGCAGCGGTTCTTGGGCAGGTACCCGGGCTTACAGGATGTCCTGAGGCAGGCCAGGAAAGTCTGTGTGCATTTCCGCCGGTCATATAATGCCAGTGCTCGGCTGACGGACCTCCAAAAGGAGTTTAACCTGCCCAAGAACCGCCTAATCTGTGACATGCCCACCAGGTGGAACTCAACGTTGGCCATGCTGCAGCGGCTGCACACGCAGCAGAGGGCCATCAATGAGTACCTGTGCGACTATGGCACCAGGACAGGGTCAGGGGAGCTTGGTTTTTTTTCCCCACGCCAGTGGGCCATAATCAGGGATGCATGCACTGTCCTGTCACCATTCGAGGAGGCCACGAGGATGGTGAGCAGTGACAGTGCATGCATCAGTGACACTGTCCCCCTTGTCCACCTGTTGGAGCACACGCTGCGTGGAATAATGGACAGGGCACTGGAGGCAGAACAGAGGCAGGAAGAGGAGGACTTCCTTAGCTCTCAAGGCCCCCTTTATCCAGACAGTGTTCCTGCGTGCCCGCCGATCACACAGGAAGAGGACGAGGAGGAAGAGGAGGAGGAGGAAGATTGTGTCAGTATGGAGGTGGAGCCTGGCACTCAGCATCAGCAGCAGTCTTTAAGGGATCAGTCCCAAGAAACACATGGACTTGTACGTGGCTGGGAGGAGGTGGCTGCGGACCATGTCGTTCTTAGTGACCCAGAGGACTCCGGACCGAATGCCTCAGCAAACCTACGCTGCATGGCCTCCCTGATCCTGCAAAGCCTGCGTAAGGATCCTCGTATTCGTGGTATCAAGGAGAAGGACCAATACTGGCTGGCAACCCTCCTTGATCCACGTTACAAGGGTAAGGTTGCGGACCTTATCTTGCCATCGCAGAGGGAGCAGAGGATGAAACATCTTCGGGAGGCCTTGCAGAAAGGTCTGTGCAACGCGTTCCCAGAGACTGGGAGGTTACAAACTCCTGTTTCTGGACAACGTGTTGCTGAGGCTTCGGTCAGTCAAAGAAGGAGCGGTGGAGAAGGTGGCCGTCTGACCGATGCGTTCAGACAATTTTTTGGTCCGCAGCCCCAAGGTATGATCGGTTCCAGCAACCATCGCCAGCGTCTGTTTTACATGGTGCAGGAATACCTAGGGGCAAGATCAGACTTGGACACCTTTCCCACCGAAAATCCTCTGGGTTACTGGGTCTTGAGGATGGATCACTGGCCAGAGCTTGCACAGTATGCAATTGAGCTACTGGCCTGTCCTGCATCCAGCGTTCTTTCGGAACGCACATTCAGTGCTGCTGGAGGCGTGGTAACCGATCACAGGGTGCGTCTGTCCACCGACTCGGTCGATCGGCTGACCTTCATAAAAATGAATGAGTCTTGGATCACCACCAGCTACCAAGCACCTGATGCTGATGTAACCGAATAATTTTTTTTGAAATCTCAGATCCCTTCAAAGACTGCCTATGCTGATGCTGAGTGACTATCCCTGAGTAATTATCCTCTTCCTCCTCAATCATCACGCTGATAGCTTGTAAGAACATTTTTGGTTCTGGGCGCCACCACCAGTGCCTAAGGCACAATTTTTCAGCCCCTGTTTAACAGGGGCGTGTAATTACAATTTTTGATGTAATACTTTGCAGCAGGGCTCGTTCCTGCATTCCAACTAGAGTGTCTGTGAGGGGTTGCAGTGTTGTGGCACCAGCACCAGTGCCTAAGGCCCAATTTTTCTGCCCCTGTCTAACAGGGGCGTGTAATTACAATTTTTGATGCAATACTTTGCAGCAGGGCTCGTTCCTGCGTTCCAACTAGAGTGTCTGTGAGGGGTTGCAGTGTTGTGGCACCAGCACCAGTGCCTAAGGCCCAATTTTTCTGCCCCTGTCTAACAGGGGCGTGTAATTACAATTTTTGATGCAATACTTTGCAGCAGGGCTCGTTCCTGCGTTCCAACTAGAGTGTCTGTGAGGGGTTGCAGTGTTGTGGCACCAGCACCAGTGCCTAAGGCCCAATTTTTCTGCCCCTGTCTAACAGGGGCATGTAATTACAATTTTTGATGCAATACTTTGCAGCAGGGCTCGTTCCTGCGTTCCAACTAGAGTGTCTGTGAGGGGTTGCAGTGTTGTGGCACCAGCACCAGTGCCTAAGGCCCAATTTTTCTGCCCCTGTCTAACAGGGGCGTGTAATTACAATTTTTGATGCAATACTTTGCAGCAGGGCTCGTTCCTGCGTTCCAACTAGAGTGTCTGTGAGGGGTTGCAGTGTTGTGGCACCAGCACCAGTGCCTAAGGCCCAATTTTTCTGCCCCTGTCTAACAGGGGCGTGTAATTACAATTTTTGAAGCAATACTTTGCAGCAGGGCTCGTTCCTGCGTTCCAACTAGAGTGTCTGTGAGGGGTTGCAGTGTTGTGGCACCAGCACCAGTGCCTAAGGTCTAATTTTTCAGCTCCTGTTCAACAGGGGCATGTAATTACAATTCTTGATCTAATATTTCACAGCAGGGCCCTGTGAGGGCTTACAGTGTTGTGGCCACAGCAACACCTAAGGCCCAAATTTCTGCTGAGTATATAGGGCAGGACCCTACTTTCAAACATCTAACTTACAAACGACTCCTACTTGCAAACGGAAGGAGACAACAGGAAGTGAGATGAAATCTACCCCTAGGAAGGGAAATTCTTTCCTGTAAGAGTTAATATGGGAAAACAATTTCTCCTTTCCACTGATGCTTTCCAATCCTTGTTCCACAAAAAAACCCAAATTTTCAAAAAACATTTTTCATTGGGACAAAAAAGTGAGGTGAAATCTTCTGAAGAGGAGGAAAGACAGCAAAACAAATGTCACAGGGGTGATAACCCTTCCCTATGTTTTCCAAAAAGCTTAGAAAAGATTTTTTGGCTGGAGCTAAACACGTTAAAAATGTTCAAAATTACAAACAGATTCTACTTAACAACAAACCTGTATACTGCTGTTCAGAGTATATAGGGCCTGGTGGCCCCACACCTTTCCTTATTTTAATTTGGGTGCGGGGTTCCCCTTAATATCCATACAAGACCCAAAGGGCCAGGTAATGGACTGGGGGGTACCCATGCCGTTTGTCTCACTGATTTTCATCCATATTGCCATGACCCGACATGACATTAAACCCGCAAGCAGTTTTAAATGAGATTTTTTCCTTTAAAAATGACATTTGGTGCAGGGACTGTTCTAAACATGGGAAACACGCGTCACTTTACAGGCATACTATAGACACCCCCCAGGTACGATATTTAAAGGAATATTTCACTTTTTTTTTTTTACTTTAAGCATCATTAAAATCACTGCTCCCGAAAAAACGGCCGTTTTTAAAAGTTTTTTTTGCATTGATACATGTCCCCTGGGGTAGGACCCGGGTCCCCAAACCCTTTTTAGGACAATACCATGCAAATTAGCCTTTAAAATGAGCACTTTTGATTTCGAACGTTCGAGTCCCATAGACGTCAATGGGGTTCTAACGTTCGTGCGAACTTTCGGTCCGTTCGCGGGTTCTGGTGCGAACCGAACCGGGGGGTGTTCGGCTCATCCCTAATAGGGAAGAAGAGGCTGCAGAAGCTGGTCTAGTAGCCCGGAGGCAGTCTGTGAGAGCAGGGGATCTGGTAAGAAAAAGTATTAAACATTAATAGGCACAGTGCAGGGGGCAGCCCTACTATGAGAGAGATTTTTGTCTACCCTGGAATTCAGCTTTAAGCAATAATGCTGCTTTTTATCATTGACTTCTTTTCTCCAATAAATAAGATTTAATGTTCAGTTCCGGTCTCCATAAGATAATGTAACATTTTGGAAGAAATATACAGCCTAAGATTCCGGCACTGGAGCTCAGTATGGCGAATATCTCCACAGCCACCATGTACTTCCCTCTGGTGCTCAGATAGGCCGGGATCATGGCAATCCACACACTGCAGAACACCAGCATGCTGAAGGTGATGTACTTGGCCTCATTAAAACTGTCCGGTAAGGTCCTCACCATGAAAGCCAGAACAAAACTAACAGCTGCCAGAAATCCCATGTAACCAAGAACAGAATAAAACCCAATAACTGACCCTTCATTACACTGAACAATGATCTTGTCCTGATAAGAAGAGGTATCCAGATCCTGGAAGGGAGGAGAGATAGACAACCAGATGACACAAATTAAAACTTGGATAGATGAACATAAAATGACTATGCTGTTGGTAAATCTGGTTCCGATCCAGTGTTGCCACAGACTGCCAGGTTTACTAGCCTTAAACACTACATAAACCATGATAGTTTTTGCAAGGATAGAAGAGATGGCAATTGTGAAAAGAATTCCAAATAAGGTTTGGCGTAACATGCAGGATATATCAGCAGGACGTCCAAGGAAGAAGAAGACACAAAGGAAGCTCAGCATGATTGAGACCAGAAGGGTAAAGCTCAGGTTCCTGTTGTTGGCTCTCACAATGGCCGTGTCTTGGTGTGAAATAAAAAACAGTAATATCAGTCCAGTCGTAGCACAAAGAATGGAGGAAGATGAGGCAAAAAACATTCCTATAAGATCATCAGAGTAAGATAGGAAATCCTGCAGTTTCAGGACACACCGATCCTTCTTCTCATTAGGCCATTCATCATATCTGCATTGCTGGCAGTTTTCACTGTCTGGAAGATAAAAAAGGACACATAATTGATATTCCATATCATTCAGTGATGTATTATTCCTATCAGCCTTTACACTAGAATGTTGGTTGATTATGTCATTAATGATATTGTATTCAAGTGAAAAAAATTGATGAAAAAGCTGTGTAAAACCTTAGATTGCAAGCTCCTTGAGGGCAGGGACTGATGTTATTATTATTATTATTATTCAGGATTTATATAGCGCCAACAGTTTACGCAGCGCTTAGATGTGAATGTACAATGTATATGTAAAGCACTGCGTAAATTTAGGACGCTACATAAGTACCTGAAATAAATAAATAACAACACCCCTGCTGCTGGTGAATTTAGTTCCATCCCCCCACTTAAATCACACACAGCCAGGTACACAGCATTTTCTTCACTCTTATGCCCCGTACACACGGTCGGACTTTGTTCGGACATTCCGACAACAAAATCCTAGGATTTTTTCTGACGGATGTTGGCTCAAACTTGTCTTGCATACACACGGTCACACAAAGTTGTCAGAAAATCCGATCGTTCTGAACGCGGTGACGTAAAACACGTACGTCGGGACTATAAACGGGGCAGTGGCCAATAGCTTTCATCTCTTTATTTATTCTGAGCATGCGTGGCACTTTGTCCGTCGGATTTGTGTACACACGATCGGAATTTCCGACAACGGATTTTGTTGTCGGAAAATTTTATATCCTGCTCTCAAACTTTGTGTGACGGAAAATTTGATGGAAAATGTGTGATGGAGCCTACACACGGTCGGAATTTCCGACAACAAGGTCCTATCACACATTTTCCGTCGGAAAATCCGACCGTGTGTACGGGGCATTACACTGGTTTGAAGAAACATATAGGGATGTCTTTTTATGGTTTTATTGGAATGTTGAACATGAATGGTGTGAGGGGAGCATGGGATACCACAAAACTGATGAACTGAACACTTCGAGGAATTCTTAACTATCTTTCTGAACTGTAAAAAAATGTCCCACATAATCTCTATGCTCTTTGACTTCTCCCAGAGATCAAAAGCTCCACACAGTCAATGACTTTCCAGCACTTGGATCTTCTACTCATGCAGCCACAGGATCATTAGTTGCTTCCTTTTGATATCCACCAGGCTTTATCATTGAGGGAGATGCAGGCTCACACCACCATAGGACAGCTGGACACCTTTACCCCAACTTCTTCCTGGTTCTCTCCAGTTAGTGTCAGGAAAGGATTCATCCGCTGGTAAGATATATCGTTTTGCATGCAGTACTGGGGTCCACCAGCAGGTGTCTTCTGGCAGTGTTGAACTGTCGGGAGAATATTTCCCTGCTGGTGTCATTTCATCTTTTGGCCGCAGTACTGACGTCCACCAGCGGATGGATCCTGGCAGTATGGAGCAGACAACACTCCCTGCGCTCAGGTGTGACTTGAAGTCAATCACAGTCAGTCCTATAAATACCCGCCAAGCCCTCATATGCTTGCCTTGGTATCTCTCTCCTTGAGCCCTGACCTTGTTTGCCTGTTACCAGATCCTGAGCCTGCATCTGACCTTGTGCCCGAGCTTATCCTGACCCGATCCCTTCTGTGTTCCTGTACCCTTCAGCCCGATCCATCCCCTCTCTGTCCTGTTGGTTCCCTGTCCCTCATTTACTGATCTTCCTGTGTATGACCTTGGCTTGGCTAAACGTTTATGTCTCTGGTATATCCCTTGTTCTTGCTGACCTGCTGTGTATGACCCTGGCCTGGCTGACATCTGTGATTCCGGTATTGCCCCTTGCTGTAGATATTGTTGTTTGTAGTGGGTTTGTTGGGTTGGTTGTTTACTGTTTGTATTTTCTAATTATCACCTATTTTAATAATTATCACTATTCACTTACATGTGTTTTGGGTTATCTCTGTGCAGTCCACACAGTCTGGTCTACTAGTCTCCTGACAGTATACCAAGGCCATCCCTGACCAGACGTGGCTGCATTGAGAAACCATCCTGGTTTGTTAGTCCTGCTAATATGGATTGCAATGAAATAATTTATTATTCTCTGCTAGCGGAAGAGGATGGTGAATATTGTGGCCAGATTTTAAAAGGGTGGACTAGTGACCAGCTGATGGAAACTATCCGATTAGCTCATTCCCTAGTGGATCAGGGGTGTATGTCATTTGAAGATGCTCAGCCCCTGAGCCAGTTATGTGCTAAACTAGCCCTGTCATGCATTCCCGAGGGAAGTGATGATTTTTCTCCCCCCTTCAATTATGGCCAAGTTGAATCCCTGGTTTGGTTGTTAGACGATGATCCAGCCTATTTCATGGAACACTATTCCTCCTGTTCACAGCAGGTGTTGTCTAGTTGCATCCAGTCAGTGCAATCCTTGATTAGTCAGGCTGTGTGTGAATCAGCATTTGTTCAACCTGTGCTCCAGGCATGGTCAGATCTCCTGTCTTTAGCTAAGCCACAATATTCCAGCCCTACCATTAATCACCTGCCTTCCCAAAAATCTATCTCCCCGTCGCCTATGGTAACCTCAGCTACAGCCCAGTTTACTCAACCCCCTACCAAATACTACCACCCAGTCTCCAAGTGTAGCACCTATCCCGCCTTCAATCCACCTGTCTCTTCTCCTCCACCTGTAACAGTCCCACAAAACCCCTCTCTAGCTACAGTTCCTTGGTCTTCCTTCGATCCAGCTACTTTCTTTTCTTACAGCCCTGCACCTACATACAAAACTGCACGGGCTAAACCAAAAAAGAAACAAAAATTCTTTCCTACCCACACGATCCTGCCAGTAACCCAACTTGCTTCCACACCAACTAACCCACCTGATTCTGCCAAACCTCTGCCTGCTACCCAGTTTGACGTTCCAGTGCCTGCTACCCAGTTTGACGTTCCAGTGCCTGCTACCCAGTCTGACGTTCCGGTGCCTGCTACCCAGCCTGACGTTCCGGTGCCTGCTACCCAGCCTGACGTTCCGGTGCCTGCTACCCAGCCTGACGTTCCGGTGCCTGCTACCCAGCCTGACGTTCCGGTGCCTGCTACCCAGCCTGACGTTCCGGTGCCTGCTACCCAGCCTGACGGTCCGGTGCCTGCTACCCAGCCTGACGGTCCGGTGCCTGCTACCCAGCCTGACGGTCCGGTGCCTGCTACCCAGCCTGACGGTCCGGTGCCTGCTACCCAGCCTGACGGTCCGGTGCCTGCTACCCAGCCTGACGGTCCAGTGCCTGCTGACCGGTCTGATGACCTTGTGTCCATGTTCCAGCCTAAAGTTTTGCTACCAGTGTTCCAGTCTGACGCTTCAGTGACTACTGTCCAGTCCGATGTACCTATTGTTCAGCCTGGTATGCCAGCACCTGCTGTTCTGCCCGATGTGCCAGCGCCTGTGTCTGCTGCCCAGTCTAAAGTTCCAGTACCCGCTGCCTGGTCTGATGTCTCAGTGCCGGCTTTCCAGTCCGCTTTCCAGCCTGATGTGCCAGTGTCTGCTACTCAGCCAGTTGTGCCAATGCCTGTGCCCGCTGTCCAGTTTGAGGTCCCAGTGCCTGCTGCTCAGCCTGACATCTCAGTGCCCATGTTCCAGTCTGACGCTTCAGTGACTACTGTCCAGTCCGATGTACCTATTGTTCAGCCTGGTATGCCAGCACCTGCTGTTCTGCCCGATGTGCCAGCGCCTGTATCTGCTGCCCAGTCTAAAGTTCCAGTACCTGCTGCCTGGTCTGATGTCTCGGTGCCGGCTTTCCAGTCCGCTTTCCAGCCTGATGTGCCAGTGTCTGCTACTCAGCCAGTTGTGCAAATGCCAATGTCATTTCATCTTTTGGCCGCAGTACTGACGTCCACCAGCGGATGGATCCTGGCAGTATGGAGCAGACAACACTCCCTGCGCTCAGGTGTGACTTGAAGTCAATCACAGTCAGTCCTATAAATACCCGGCAAGCCCTCATATGCTTGCCTTGGTATCTCTCTCCTTGAGCCCTGACCTTGTTTGCCTGTTACCCGATCCTGAGCCTGCATCTGACCTTGTGCCCAAGCTTATCCTGACCCGATCCCTTCTGTGTTCCTGTACCCTTCAGCCCGATCCATCCCCTCTCTGTCCTGTTGGTTCCCTGTCCCTCATTTACTGATCTTCCTGTGTATGACCTTGGCTTGGCTAAACGTTTATGTCTCTGGTATATCCCTTGTTCTTGCTGACCTGCTGTGTATGACCCTGGCCTGGCTGACATCTGTGATTCTGGTATTGCCCCTTGCTGTAGATATTGTTGTTTGTAGTGGGTTTGTTGGGTTGGTTGTTTACTGTTTGTATTTTCTAATTATCACCTATTTTAATAAATATCACTATTCACTTACATGTGTTTTGGGTTATCTCTGTGCAGTCCACACAGTCTGGTCTACTAGTCTCCTGACAGTTAGCCTCTCCAGATCCAAGCTGATTCTAGGACTAAGCTTGTGAATAGGCTCTCCTGCTAATGCTTAGCTAGCACCTCAGTGTCTTCCTAGTGGCACCTCTAGTACTCCTGCCCCAGGGGTCTCCTGCAGAAGGACAGGACACAGGAACTCTTTCCCCCTGCCTCAGGCCTTAGACTATTTAACCACTTCAATACCAGGCACTTAGACACCTTCCTGCCCAAGCCAATTTTCAGCTTTCAGTGCTGTCGCAATTTGAATGACAATTGCGCGGTCATGCACATACACTGTATCCAAACAAATTTTTTATCATTTTGTTCCCACAAATAGAGCTTTGTTTTGGTGGTATTTGATCACCTCTGCGATTTTTATTTTTTGCGCAACAAATAAAAAAAGACCGAAAATTTTGCAAAAAAACAAGTTTTGCTTTGTTTCTGTTAATTTTTTGTGTAAATAAGTACGTTTTCTTCTTCAATGACGGGCACTGATAAGGCAGCACTGATGGGCACCGATAAGGTGGCACTGATGAGGTGGCACTGATGGGCACTGATGATGGGCACTGATAGGCGCCACTGATTGGCACTGATAGGCGCCACTGATGGGCACTGATAGGTGGCACTGGTATGCAGCACTGATGGGCACTCATAGGTGGCCCTGATGTGCACTTGTAGGCGGCACTGATGGGTACCAATGGGTGGCACTGATGCATACTTATGGGTGGCACTGATAGGTGGCATGGATGGGCACTGATGGGCACTGATAGGTGGCACTGATGGACACTGATGGGTGGCACTGATGACACTGATGGGTGGCATTGCTGGGCATCCCTGTTTTGTCATGTAAATATGATGTGCCAGTCAGTGTCCATTTGTGGGCACTGATTGGCATATTTTGGGCATTTTTTTTTACATGTGGATGGCTATGGGGGATGTACCTGGCCATCCACATGCTGAGGACTTCCCTGGTGGTCCTGGGGGATTCCCTGGTGGTCTAGTGTGGGCATTTGAGGGAGGGCTGCCCTGATAAACAATCAGCGCATACCCCCCTGTCAGGAGAGCCGCCGATCGGCTCTCCTCTACTCGCATCTGTCAGACGCGAGTGAGGAAAAGCCAATCAACGGCTCTTCCTAATTACATCGTGATCAGCCGTGATTGGACATGGCTGATCACATGGTAAAGAGCCTCCGCCAGAGGCTCTTTACCGAGATCGGTGTAGCAGTGTGTCAGACTGACAGACCGCACCACCGATCACCGCGATGCGCGCCCCCATGGGCACGCTCCGGCATGTTATCCTGCTGGATGTCATATGACGCCCAGTCAGGATAACTGAACCACCGCCCGCCGTAATTCTGCTATAGGCCGGGCGGGAAGTGGTTAAGGGCTCTCCAACCACCAACTGGGCACACCTCTCAAGGATTGGCTAGAGTTCCACAAATATTCAGGCTTTTCACTCTTCCTCCCACTATAATTCTAGAATCCTCTAGAATGGAGGAGGAAGCAATCAGAGTAACAGCCTGTGAGAAACCGAGCAGGCCTAAACAATCAACCCCTGCTCCACTGATTACAGAGGAGCCAAATAAATTTACCCTAACAGCCTACACTGCTTTAGGAGGGTGTTACAGCTATATACATTTCTTGTTAAATTTTTACTTTATAACTTTCAAAATAAACACATAAATAAACAATTTAACAAATAAATCTATCTGCTGTCCAAATCTGTTCATATTCTCTGTGGCTTGTAGGAACACATGTCTGGAGAATATATTTGTCTTGTTGTTGGCTAAATGACCACATATTTGTTATTTTCTGCTTCAGAAATTATCATGATTTAGATGTACAGCATGTAGATTCAATTACAATGTTTAGAATAAAAGAATCATGAAAAACAAATTACCGTATATACTCGAGTATAAGCCGAGTTTTTCAGCCCTTTTTTTCCAAGCTGAAAATGCCCCCCTCGACTTATACTCAAGTGAGTGTCCCCACTTACTGTGGGTGTTCTCCAGTCTCTCCGGGCTGCTCCGGTGTGTGCGGGTGTTCTCTAGTCTCTCCGGGCTGCTTTGTGCTGTTACTGCGATTGCCTCAGATTCTGTATAGCGCCTCTAGAGGTCTAACAGTGGCCTGCATTGTTTATGAGTGGCCGCCATTTTGTTGTAGCCGCGGCTCAAATCTTGCAGTTTCTGTGACTGTTAAGTCCCTTGGCGCAGGCGCGGAATGGCCAGATTATCAGAGCAGCTCTCAGGTATGACAATGTTGTCAGTAAACTAAGATGTGGATAAGAGAAGCTGGCAGAGCAGATTTCTCTATTATCTCACAACTTGGGATGTACTGCCCTTAATTTATCCATCGCTAATTATGCTAAAACATGGAGACTTTCAAAGATGAGAGTTATGGCCGCACTTTACAGAGGGGCATTGATGAGGCAGTGCAGTTCCCATATACTGTATATGTGCAACTAAAACACAAATTGTTCAACAGTTTAATTTTTTTTTTTCAGCCGGCTAGCTGGCAAGTGTGCTGGGAAAACTTTTGTTTTGCTTGTTGTTCCCTCATAGGGATGAGGCCGGTGTTCGAGTCGAACGTAAGTTCGACTCCAACTTCGGGTGTTTGCCTGTTCGCCGAATAGTGAACAATTTGGGGTGTTCGCGGCAAATTCGAAAGCTGCGGAACACCCTTTAAAAGTCTATGGGAGAAATCAAAAGTGCTAATTATAAAGGCTTATATGCATGGTATTGTCATCAAAAGTGTTTGGGGACCTGGGTCCTGCCCCATGTATCAATGCAAAAAAAAGTTTTTAAATGGCCATTTTTTCGAGAGTAGTGAATTTAATAATGCTTAAAGTGAAACAATAAAAGTGAAATATTCCTTTAAATTTCGTACCTGGGGGGGTGTCTATAGTATGCCTGTAAAATGGCGCATGTTTCCCGTGTTTAGAACAGTCCCTGCACAAAATGACATTTCTAAAGGAAAAAAGTCATTTAAAAGTACTTGCGGCTATAATGAATTGTCGGTCCCGACAATACAGATAAAAGTCATTGAAAAAAACGGCTTCCCCCAGTCCATTACCAGGTCCTTTGGGTTTGGTATAAATATTAAGGGGAATTTCAAACCAAAATAAAAAAAAATGCGTGGGGGTACCAAAATTCCATACCAGGTCCTTCAGGTCTGGTATGGATATTAGGAAGAACCCTCCGCAAATTTTTTTTTTTTAAAAGGTGTAGGGGTCCCCCTCAAAATCCATAACAGACCCTTTTTGTCTGGTATAGATTTTAAGGGGAACCCCGCTCAAAATAAAAAAAATGGCATGGGTTCCCCCCCAAAAATCCATACCAGACCCTTATCCGAGCACGCAACCTGGCAGGCCGCAGAAAGAGAGAACGCCCCCCCCTCCTGAACCGTACCAGGCCACATGCCCTCAACATGGGCAGGGTGCTTTGGGGTAGCCCCCCAAAGCACCTTGTCCATATGTTGATGGGGACAAGGGCCTCCTCCCCACAACCCTTGCCCAGTGGTTGTGGGGATCTGCGGGCAGGGGTCTTATCGGAATCTGGAAGACCCCTTCAACAAGGGGACCCCCAGATCCTGGCCTCCCCCCTGTGTGAAATGGTAACGGGGTACAAATGTACCCCTACCATTTCACAAAAAAAACTGTAAAAAATGTTAAAAATGACAAGAGACAGTTTATGACAATTCCTTTATTTAAATGCTTTGTCTTTCTTCTATCTTCTTTCTTCTATCTTCCTTCGGTTTCTTCCTCCATCTTCTTCTTCTTCTGGTTCTTCTGGTTCTTCCTCCGGTGTTCTCGTCCGGCATCTTCCTCCGCGGCATCAGCGTCTTCTTTCCTTCTTCTCCTCGGGCCGCTCCACATCCATGATGGCATGGATGGAGGCTCCCGCTGTGTGACGCTTCTCCTCTTCTGACGGTTCTTAAATAATGGGGGCGGGGAATTCCCCGTGACGTCAGGAGGGGCAGGGTTACATAACGGGTGACCCCGCCCCCTCTGACGTCACGGGGAATGCCACAGGGAAGTCCCCGTCAAGTCCCCGTGTGTCAGAGGGGGGCGGGGTCACCGGGTGGCCCAACCCCCCATTATTTGAGAACTGTCAGAAGAGGAGAAGCGTCACACAGCGGGAGCCTCCCTCCATGCCATCATGGATGCGGAGCGGCCCGAGGAGAAGAAGGAAAGAAGACGCCGTGGAGGAAGATGCCAGACGAGAACACCGGAGGAAGAACCAGAAGAACCAGAAGAAGAAGAAGATGAAGGATGAAAGAAGATAGAAGAAAGAAGATAGAAGATAGAAGAAAGAAGAAGCATTTAAATAAAGGAATTGTCAAAAACTGTCTCTTGTCATTTTTAACATTTTTGAGTTTTTTTGTGAAATGGTAGGAGTACTTTTGTACCCCCTTACCATTTCACACAGGGGGAGGGCCGGGATCTGGGGGTCCCCTTGTTAAAGGGGGCTTCCAGATTCCGATAAGCCCCCCGCCCGCAGACCCCCACAATCACTGGGCAAGGGTTGTGGGGATGATGCCCTTGTCCCCATCAACATGGGGACAAGGTGTTTTGGGGGGCTACCCCAAAGCACCCTCCCAATGTTGAGGGCATGTGGCCTGGTACGGTTCAGGAGGGGGGGTTGCTCTCTCGCCCCCCCTCTTTTCCTGCGGCCTGCCAGGTTGCGTGCTCGAAAAAGGGTTTGGTATGGATTTTTGGGGGGACCCCATGCCATTTTTTTTTTCATTTTGGCGCAGGGTTCCCCTTAAAATCCATACCAGACCTGAAGTGTCTGGTTTCGATTTTGAGGGGGACCCCACGGCATTTTTTTTTTAAATTTTAGCCGGGGTTCCCCTTAATATCCATACCAGACCTGAAGGGCCTGGTATGGAATTTAGGGGAACCCCCCACGTCATTGTTTTAAAAAAATTTTGGTTCGGGGTTCCCCTGTGGGGAATTCCCATGCCGTTTTTATCAATGAACTTTTATGTGTATTGTCGGACCGGCAATTCATTATAGCCGAGAGTAGTTTTAAATGACTTTTTTTCCTTTGAAATGTCATTTTGCTGTCAGACTGTTCTAAACACGGGAAACATGCGCCCCTTTACAGGCATACTACAGACACCCCCCAGGTACGAAATTTAAAGGGATATTACAATTTTTGTTTCACTTTAAGCAGTATTAAAATCACTGCTCCCGAAAAAATGGGCGTTTTTAAAACTTTTTTTGCATTGATTCTTGTCCCCTGGGGCAAGACCCAGGTCCCCAAACACTTTTTATGACAATACCATGCATATAAGCCTTTAAAATTAGCACTTTTGATTTCTCCCATAGACTTTTAAAGGGTGTTCTGTAGCTTTCTAATTTGCGGTGAACATCCCAAATTGTTCGCTGTTCGGCAAAGCTCGAAGCTCATCCCTAGTGAGGAGTGAAATCAAAAATGTACGCTCTTAGAAATCCTGAAGGTGGTGCTTGGTTTTCGAGGGCTCCGTACGTGGCTAGACTCCCAAAAAGTCCCACACATGTGGTATCCCTGTACTCAGGAGAAGCAGCAGAATTTATTTTGGGGTGTAATTCCACATATACCCATGGCATGTGTGAGCAATATATCATAGAGTGACAACTTTGTGCAAAAAAAAAGTTTGTAATTTTACCGCAACTTGTGGCAAAATATAAAATATTCCATGGACTCAACATGCCTCTAAGCAAATAGCTTGGGGTGTCTACTTTCCAAAATGGGGTCATTTGGGGGGGGGGGTTGTGCCATCATGGCATTTTATGGCCTTCAAAACTGTGATAGGTAGTGAGGAGTGAAATCAAAAATGTACGCCCTTAGAAATCCTGAAGGCGGTAATTGGTTTTTGGGGCCGCGTACGCGGCTAGGCTCCCAAAAAAAGTCCCACACATATGGTATCCCCGTACTCGGGAGAAGCAGCAGAATGTATTTTGGGGTGTAATTCCACATATGCCCATGGCATGTTTGAGCAATATATCATTTAGTGACAACTTTGTGCAAAAAAAAATTTGTAATTTTCCCGCAACTTGTGGCAAAATAAAAAATATTCCATGTACTCAACATGCCTCTCAGCAAATAGCTTGGGGTGTCTACTTTCCAAAATGAGGTCATTTTGGGGGTTTTCAGTGCCATCTTGGCATTTTATGGCCTTCAAAACTGTGATAGGTAGTGAGGAGTGAAATCAAAAATGTACGCCCTTAGAAATCCTGAAGGCGGTAATTGGATTTTGGGGCCGCGTACGCGGCTAGGCTCCCAAAAAGTCCCACACATGTGGTATCCCCGTACTCGGGAGAAGCAGTAGAATGTATTTTGGGGTGTAATTCCACATATGCCCATGGCATGTCTGAGCAATATATCATTTAGTGACAACTTTGTGCAGAAAAAAAATTTGTAATTTTCCCGCAACTTGTGGCAAAATAAAAAATATTCCATGTACTCAACATGCCTCTCAGCAAATAGCTTGGGGTGTCTACTTTCCAAAATGGGGTCATTTGGGGGGGTTTAGTGCCATCTTGGCATTTTATGGCCTTCAAAACTGTAATAGGTAGTCAGGAGTAAAATCAAAAATCTACGCCCTTATGCCCTGTACACACAAGCGGACTTTTTGACCGGACTGGTCCGACGGACCGAATCCGTCGGACAATCCGACCATGTGTGGGCTTCATTGGACTTCCAACGGACCTTTTCGGTCGAAAATCCGATGGACTTTAGATTTGAAACATGTTTCAAATCTTCCCGCCAGAACTCCGCCGGACCCAGTTCCTATCGGGAAGCCCGTTCGTCTGTATGCTGGTCTGACACACCAAATACGATGCAAGGGCAGCTACAGCACCTGCCCACGAGAATGTTTCCCATTGAGCTGGTTCTCGGCGACAGGGTACTATACATCTCACGCTTGCTGCAATAGGAAAAACACATTTTCCTATTTCAGCAAGCGCGAGAAAGAGGCGACATTGTCCCTTAGGTCTGGTATGGATTTTAGGGGAACCCCCTATGCCGAAAAAACAGCGTGGGAGTCCCCCAAAGATCCATACCAGACCCTTATCCGAGGACGCAGCCCGGGCCAGTCAGGAAAAGGGTTGGAGACGAGCGAGCGCCCCCCTCCTGAACTGTACCAGGCCGCATGCCCTCAACATGAGGGGGAGGGTGCTTTGGGGAAGGGGGGCGCCCTGCGGCCCCTCCCACCCCAAAGCACCTTGTCCCCATCCCTCATCCCTATTTCCTAATAAATATTGGCAGGTAGAGGTCCACTAAGGGTTACTCCTCCTACTGGTGGAGGTGTCCCTATATGGGGAGGGTGGAGCTTGCTCTCGAGGTCTTAGCTGTGAACCAAAATGAGATGAAGGCTGCCTGTGGTGTTCATGCTCTTCCCTTCAGGGGAACGGCTTCTGGCGCATCCCCTCCACTATTTCAACCATCTCTACTAAGGCAGGCCATAGACAGTTGTTACAGGAAAGAAATTCGCACAATTCCCCAATCAACTCAGGCAGTGCTTACAGGGGAATCCCTCCTCCTGAGACATTTTACTCCCAGCAGGGGCGGCGGGGGTGGGGAAACCTGCCCCCGCCGGGAGAAGACAATGATTATTACTAGCAGCTATAGCAGTGCTAGCGATAATCGCAAGTAAATACGCAAACTGGTTATGCCCAAGTTGATAGATCAATCAACTTGGCACATTCAGCCTGCCGATACACTGTTCAAATCGTCTGTGGCTGTCCTAACTCTCAGAAAGGGGAATGGAGGTAAGAATTGTTACTGAGAGAGGCTGGGTAAGAATCCTGCAGAGAGGCAGAGATTGGTGTTGCATAGTGCTTAAAACTGAATATTGTCATCTCCTCCAGTTAGAAGTAATCAGCACTATGTAATAAACCCATGAGGGCTTAACTAAGCTAGCAGGAAGCCTCAAGTTACCTGGTGCTATACATCCCTTAAGCACTTCTGACCTTAAGCCATTATTTGGAGAATAGCAATGCCAGAATTTGGATTGTTTTGTTCTGTATGCTGACCTATGCCAGTAAAACAGTTTCATCCCAGCAAGAAGCCTCTGCGTGATAATTGAATGGAGTGAAGTGTCTAACATGGCCAATACAGGGGGAGTGGAATGAGAAGTGTATTTTACTGGTGCAAACCTGACCATCTGTGTCTTGGAATCTTATTTGTGGATCAGGTATGTGGGTACTTACAGTAAAAGGGGGTTGACTGCATAAAGGCCAGGAGGATGGAAAGAAGAGGTCACGGACCAACATATGTGCACATGACAGCATTGGTTTGGTCTGAACAACCTGTGACGGCCTGCAACTTGTATGTGGAGGCAGAACCTGGCTGTATGTAGAGGCCATTTGAAAGCAATTTGGGTGCCTCCCTACACACGTATATAGAAGAAACAACATATGTGTATAAATGTCCATATACCGCTGGCATTGGATATCTTCCCCTCAGAGCAATGGACACAGTCATAGCAGCAGGAGTGGATTCCAGACCTCGGGACTTTCCTGGTTCCTGGCAAACAGTTCTCCGAACACTGAGACTTTGGGATCTGCCAATGAGGAAATTGTCTCCAAGTATTCACAAGATGTTCTTGCTTTTCTCTATGTTCATACTCAAACAATGTTTACAGCCCTAAAATAGCAATAACAATGAACTATACCTGTATGCTTTGTATCAACAGGGATGGGCATACAGTACATAACCAGGAATTGTTCCTGTTTGTTGTCCTGCTTATTAGCCCAGTAAATGGGCATTCTTAATTTGGCAGATTTTCCTCCCGTTAATTTAAGTATGGTTTGGCATCTGAACAACCCTCCATCCGAATCAATGGCAGTTCATTCCTAGTAAAATCAGCTCATTCTTATTGTCAACAGGAAAATACTGTATACATTTTGTTAATTTTTTTTTCATATATCTAAAGGTTCATGTACATGTGTATTGCTTATTGGCTGCATTTATTTTTATATGAGTCAAAAAACAAATTAAAAAAATAACTAAGCAGCAGCTTGAAGCGACTCAAAGCAAGACAAATGCCTCGTTTCCACTGAGCGGATCGGTTCAGGTCGGTACAGTTTGGAAGGCCTAGAATGGTCCAGTCTATTCAGGTGAGCATTTCCACTGCAAGTCGGACCAAAAGGGGCCCTACAGGGTTTAGAAAAAATGCCTAGCGTGATGTCATATTAGTGCGACAAGAAATGTGAGAAACAACAACAATGGAGGTCATCCAGCAGCTCATCTTTTCTCTAGTTGCCTTTTGGCTCTTTATATTTAAAAAACATGCCGCACTGTATGAGAGAAGGTTGTGAGCGGCAATGAGAAACACAGCAGAAAAGAAAACTTCTAGCTTAGATATGTAGCCGGGAGCTGAAGTACACCTTTGTGCGGCAAAGACAAAGATGGCAGCGCTATAGGGTAAGCAACTGACCCACCTACCTGACACACACACACACTGACCCACCTACCTGACACACACACACACACAGACCCACCTACCTGACACACACACACAGACCCACCTACCTGACACACACACACACACTGACCCACCTACCTGACACACACACACAGACCCACCTACCTGACACACACACACAGACCCACCTACCTGACACACACACACACACACTGACCCACCTACCTGACACACACACACACTGACCCACCTACCTGACACACACTGACCCACCTACCTGACACACACACACACACTGACCCACCTACCTGACACACACAAACACACACTGACCCACCTACCTGACACACACACACACACACACTGACCCACCTACCTGGCACACACACACACTGACCCACCTACCTGACACACACACACACAGACCCACCTACCTGACACACACACACACACACACTGACCCACCTATCTGACACACACACACACTGACCCACCTACCTGACACACACACACACACACAGACCCACCTACCTGACACACACACACACTGACCCACCTACCTGACACACACACACACTGACCCACCTACCTGACACACACACACACACACACTGACCCACCTACCTGACACACACACACTGACCCACCTACCTGACACACACACACTTAGCCACCTACCTGACACACACACACACACACACTGACCCACCTACCTGACACACACACACACACACAGTGACCCACCTACCTGACACACACACACTGACCCACCTAACTGACACACACGCACACTGACCCACCTACCTGACACACACACACACACACACTGACCCACCTACGTGAAACACACACACACACACACACACTGACCCAACTACCTGACACACTTACCAAGAATAATGAAAAATGTATATGTTGTATGAATATGTTGTATTTTTTGTGATCTGTTACCATCTGTGTTTTTTTTTAAGATGCTTCTCCTTTTGTCAAAGCAGCGTGGCTGACCAGTCATTTGGGCTCTTCCCCGCGCCAATGAGTGGTGGGATATGACCGTCCCGGGATTCACACACACACAGTGGGTGCACAATTTCAGAATGTCTGAGGAAACCATCTCATACCTTTGTGCAAAGCTACATCCAGTGATGGAGAAGCAAAACACCAACTTTAGAGCCAGTTTGCCTGTGAGGAAAAGAGTTGCCATTGCACTGTGAATACCGAAGTATAGGTCACCTTTTTTGGTGTCAGTAAATCATCAGTGTGCCGGTATGTGCAGGACTTCTGTAAGGCTGTCTGCACATTGCTAACTCCTGAAATTGTTCATTTTCCGGACAGGGAAAAGCTTAAAGACATGGCTGACTACTTTGGGGAACAGATGGGGCCTTCCACAGTGTGTTGGTGCTATTGATGGCTCAAACATACCAATAATAGCACCACAAGAATACCACACTGACTACATCAACAGAAAAGGCTGGCATTCCATTATCCTCCAGGGAGCAGTGGATGGAAAAGGACTGTTCTGGAATGTGAATGTAGGAAAGCCTGGGAGTTTGCATGATGCTCGGGTTCTAAGATTGTCCACATTTTGGGATTGAGTTGGCCAGGGAGGCCTGTACCCTGTTTGCACTAAGAACATTTGTGGGGTGAATGTTGGCTATTATGTGCTCTGGACTCTGCCTACCCTTTACAAAATTGGCTCCTGAAACCATTTCCTGGCAATGGCCGCCTGACACCAGAACAGCAAACCTACAACAAGAAAACATCCAGGGCACAGGTCATAGTGGAAAATGCTTTCGGAAGACTTAAGGGTAGATGGCGGTGTCTTATGAAGAGGAATGACAGTGACATTAAACTTGCCAAATCCATGGTGATTACTTGCTGTGCTCTTCACAATCTTTGTGAAAGTCATGGAGGAGATTTCCACCAGGATTGGAATACATCTTCAGAAGAGCCAGTACTAGTAATAGCAGCACAGGATATGGAAGAAGAGTGCAGTGAAATAAGTCAGGCTCTGATGCGGCACCTCAACGTTTAATTTCTTACCATTCGTTTTTAAAAGTTTTAATAAAGTATTGCTATTTTTAATAAAGTGTTACACTAAATCAGACATACTCTAAAAAGTCTCTCATGTTTTTTATTTCACAAAAAAATAATCTTTCAATATATTCTTAAAGTCAAAATGTGAAAAATATATAAAAAAAATAAGCTTTTTTTACAAAAACCTAACTAAAATTTTTTTAACAAAATGTGTACAAGTGTACATGTCCTGTGCTGCATGAAAGGCAATACTGTCTGGGTGGTGACCTGGGATCACGACTGGCTCCAAGCACTTGAACAAGCTGACCCAGGACACCAAGGAGTCCAGAGCTCCCTCCCTGCCTTGGTTTGCTGGCCTATGACTGTAAATGGCGTCCATGGCATCATACCACCTCCAAGTACTCCGGCTGTTTCCACTACGGCTGTTGTTGTCCTTAATTTTTTTATTTTGGCCTTTAAGCTTCTTCAGCTTTGCTCTACACTGACCCGACGTGCGTTCAAATCCCTCGGCTGCCATCCGCTGAGAAATATCTTTATACACCTTTTAATTTCTTACTGATCCATCAAGCTCACTCTGAATAACGCTATTACCAATTATACTTAAGAAAGTAGATAGTTCATGAGATGACAAAAGCCTCCTGTTGTTTGCGGGTATCCTTCTCTTTTATATGGGCTGAACAACGACATGGTGTTTGTTTGTTCTTTGACATCAGCATTGAGGTTTTTCTGTCAGCCAATCAGTGGAATGTATCGTGTGACGCCAGTAGCTCCGCCCTAACCAAACTGTTCCATTTTCTATGGCCCTACATCTGAAGCAGGACCCTGAATGGAGCGGTATGGTTTCGGTTGTATGGTCCGCTTTCATAATGGAAACACTCAAAATAGCATACCGTACCGAACCGACCCGAACCGATCCACTCAATGGAAACGAGGCAAAAGTAAACCAAAGCAAATCTCTGGATTGAAGCTGAATATTGTAGCAAAAACTAGTTTTATTTGTTTATATTTCTTTTGGCTATTCCTTTTTATCTTATTTTTGGCTGGAGTTATCCTTTTAAAGAGGAATAAATTGGTTTGTTGGATTTGTTAAGAAACAATAATCAGCTTCTTCAAAGGGTTCTGCTGTCCTAAACATAATTCTGCTAGAAAGTGTTATGTTCCTATTGGCTTTCTTCAACTAATATGACTGATTTTCTTTTTTTTGTCTCAGGATAACAACAATTTCCTATGGAATGTTAACACCAACTCTAACCTTATTAATTCTACTTTTCCACAATATTTTCTCAGCCCGGATGGAGAAATTCTGCCAAGATCCATTTGTCATAAAGGTCCTGCCAACTCGATTTAAAATTATAGAACCATTGTTTAAGGTCTTCCAGTTCACAATTTTGAATGTTGTGATTAATTCCCCATTTTCATGAAAAAGGAGATCTCCCTTTAAGCTTCTCAGATTTTTGACCCAATAGTGAAGCTAATAAATGAAAAAAGAGACACTTGATACAGTTCTGGTGCTTCCGCAGAAAGCAGCCTGTGACTGGCTATTGTGGAAGGACAAGAAATTTACGAGGCTACAAAATAATTACAGAGACTTATCTAATCCAATAAATAATCTAATATTTTTTAATTAAAAGTATAAAATACACAACAAATGTAATCATTGTATATGTATGCAAAATGTTGGAAATTGGATATGGCTCATGACTTTGCTTTGTTGTTTAATCTCATTTGATTTATGACAACCTAAAGAGAGCAATAAGAAAGATCCCCACCAAAAATAAGCACAGTCACGATACCCTTCTTTCTTGAGGTAAAGATCTCCTCAATAGGAGTAGTACCTGTGCTTCTCCAATCTTCTGAAGATAAACATCAACTATGTGCTTTCTTCTCTAAGACATTTTTCCTGGCGGAGAAAAATTACACTGTCTATGGTCAGGAACTCCTTGCAATCTAACTTTTAGAAGAATAGTGCCACCGCCTGGAAAGCTCTCCACATTACATAGCCATTTTAACTGATCACAAAAATCTGCTGTATTTGCAGAATGCCAGATGAATCCAAGACGAGCCTACTCTTCATTCTGATGTTCAAGAATATGTTAAAGTTCAAGTCCTCTACTCAAGCCACTGCTCGTCTTTGTGCCCTTACCTGATTCTAATGAACCTTGGTCTAACGTAGTCATGGACATTTTCATGAATCTTCCACCTGTAGCCATTGGTTGCTACTAGTAACAAACATCCACCAAATCACCCTGCTGCCAGACCCCCATCTATCACTTCTGAGACAATGAGCAGTCATTTGTGTGGCTTTGCTTTGTTTATTGAGGGACACAACTTGGTTGGGGTAAAGGAAGATATGGGATGCCCATAGCACTTATTGACTTGCCATCACATTTATGGAGCATTGATTAATAAATTCAGCCCTGAAAACGATGCACTTCTCCCATTCACAGTCTTTTCCCCTGTATCACCACTGCAGACGATTGCTCCTCCTCCTCTGCACTGGCTCTTGCAGAGTATCACACTCTTGAACTTCTCTTCTCCTATACAAATCCTGTACTGCAAACTGTTAGATTCCTGTCACTTCACTTCCAGTAAGACAAAAAGGGATCACTCTGAATAATCCCAGCTTACTGATTGTAAAGTCATTACTGTCACAAAGTCTCTGAATGGTGTTGCTTGGGCAAATCACTAAGCCAGAGGTATACAGTACCTCTCCCCAGCGGCTCGGTGATTGTTAGTAGATACACAGTCTCTTGGATGATATTACCTGAGTGCTCTACTAGGCCAGAGATATGCGGTACCTCTCCCTGATGGCCTAGCAATTTGGCAGCACATGGCAATATACGGACTACTGCTCCCAGCCAGTCCAAACTGCAATTACTGTGCTCCCCGGCCGCAGCAATCTGCACTACTCTCCACTGTCTTCCTCTTGTTCCAGTTCTCCACTGTAGTATGCACACTGACCTTCTCGTGCCCCAAGTCCATGGTAACTCAGAAGTTCTCTGTTCCTCCCCCGTGTTCGGCGCGTCCCCCACCTGGGGACGCCCTGCTGCAGTTGCCTAAAACTCCATTCTCCTTTCTCCAGCCTGCCAGAATCCACCCCAGCAGCATGTGACCTCAGCTTATAAGGGAGGCCAGACCGCTGTCAATAACGAGTAGGGATTGGTCAGAGCTCCTCACATGAGCTGCCTTCCACTCCAACCTCAGGTCCAACCTCTGTTCCAGAACAATCTTCCTGAAAGCAGAGGAGGCGCCTTAGAGTCAAAGCACAGGTGATCACACCCACTGCTACTCTAATCACTCCCAGCCCTAAATCAAAACATACAGGCCTAGCCTAGAGCACAGGCCTGTCTAAATTTGCCTTATTTTTATATTAGCTTATTATAGCAGCTACCTAAAGGTAGAGGGTGCTACACACCTTCAAAAAAACAATGCTGGAATATGAGTTGTCATTGAATGATTTTCCAAGATGGCTCATTTAATTTTTTTACTCCTGGCCTTCACTCTATTCCTGACTTGATTTCCATCTTTGTCTGTGACCTCTTCTGCCCCCATAGGGTTCCATCGCACTCTCTGAGTCCGAAAAATGTAACTATAGTCATTTTTGGAAGGCCTTCTACAAGTCTCTCAATATTGCTTTTGGATTTTGCTTCTTCATACCTCTGTCAATCATGTGGGGAAACAAAGGGGGTTATTCAGGAATTGTATGTTTACTTATGATCTTTAGTTTCTGCTCATCCTAATGACTAAGCCTCCTCTCTATATACTGCCAAAATGTAAAAAAGGCTAAGACCAAACTCTCAACTGTAACATGTAGTGACATGTCATGTGACATGTTTTACATTGTTTGGCTCTTTTTTTTTATGAAGTTGATAGTGTTAGTTAAATTTTTTTCAAAGTACATGCAGTACTGATGGATTTTATATATATAGTGCCTGGCTCTTCCAGCGCTCAATTATGGTCTGTCACTAATACACCAAACAATTGTCCAAAACTAACCTAATTAAGCCTTTTTTGGGGCGGTGCAAACTAACCATATTGGGTTACTGCTGCTGGTAGTAAGCTATAAAATAATATAAAAGCAAACTAGATTATTGTGTGGGCTGCAACATTGTACAAAACCATCACTGGCCAATGTCATGCAGCTGACCATAGGTCAAGTACAAGACTTTGGCCAATGATAGTTGTTTTCAATTATGTGATGTTCAACGGAGCAGTTCCCACCAAATGTCTGAAAACTTTGGATTTTGACTCAATGTTCAAACAGCCAACATTCTAAGCTCATCCCTAGAAGAGACCTTCCAAGATCATTCCAACTATTTATATCTTTCCCCAGGTTGCACCACTTGCAATAAACCACCTAGTGGTTAGACAGTAAGACAAAAGTATTCATAACTCCGATTATCATCTTCGCACATTATTGTGTGAATTTGTTAGAAAAAAAGAATATTTGAAGGATGATCTAGAATTGTTTGAAAAAAATAATATTAATATATTAAGATAAAATCTAATATATTATCTATAATTGATCTACTATCTATAGCTACACAGAATATAGATACTGTACATCATATGCTAAGTACTTAATTTTCATAATACAGTCAGTGCTTACCTGATGTGGGTAGTTATGTGTCCAGGTTATTTTATCTTGAATCCGTCTACCTGGAGACAGATACACATTGTGTAGAGCATGAGCCAATGAATAAACTGCTCTATAAACTCGATCAGTTACACCCGGACTATTAAAACTAATGAATTTAGTGACACGTTCAGTGCCGGAGCAGTTGTAAAGATTTAACTTATATATTCTACTATAAAATTTATTACATGGCTCATTTATTCCTGAACAGTGTACATATAGCAGCCATATGTGTTGCAGTAATGAGTCTTGAGGATGGTTCACAACCTGAAAACTGTCAAAGAAACTCTTCATATCATGGAACAGGGAGATTATAAAATTCTACAGCCAAACTCCCTTCAAGGGCTTCTCTGTAATTTTCCACAAGAAATGTTTTAGAGGCAAATACTGGTCCAAAAACAAATGTCTTATCACAGATCACATGCCTTACTTCTTTTAAAAGATCAGCCATAAATGAAGAAAAGGTCCCACAAAGAATTATAACCTGAGCAGATGACTTTCTAATGATCTCAATGCTATTTCTAAAAATTTTCTCTGTAACACTCATAATGTCTGGCTTTATCTTTATCATGTAGGCAACACAAATACTCTTCATGGTTAGATATTGGGTCAGAAGTTGGGTTTCCTCATTACCACTGTCATCATCAGAAGATATAACTCCAATCCATGTCCAGCCAAGGTATTGGAGAAGACCCGATAATATGAAAAAAATGGCCTGGTTACTTTGAACCGTCCGGAAAAATGTTGGGTAGGTGTTTCTGTTACTGAGAATATCACTGGTTGCACCATAACTGACCTATAATATAGAGTTATTGGATTTTTTTGAAAATGTACCCATATACTGTAGCAACCTAACACTTGACATTTTTCCTCAAATCAATTAGATTTTTGCATAATTACACTTTAGGAGAGTGTCACCATGCCAAAATAGGACACTGCCATGGAAGTGACCCTGTCCCTGCAAAGACTATCTCCTAAGCCCTGTGAACTGCCCTTACTGGTGCTCCCACAAAGCCACTTTCTCCTCAACAGCTGGCACTGAAACCAGAAATCTTGGAGATCCATTAAATCATAGGCATTACTCCCCCATCCTTGTAACAGTGGATGGGCCAAGTGATTGACTGCTATGCCTGGGCACTGTCTCACATTGGTTAGCCTGTGCTCCACCCTTCTTAGTATACATTGTTCCCAGTTATCTGATTACAGCATACTTTCCCCCTATTTGATGAGGAGTGTTCTGAAGTCTTAAAACATTTCCTGTTCTAAAAGGCATGCTGGTCCTCTATAGATTCAGTTCAATGAGTGAGCATATTCACTCTAAGACAGGAAATGTGTTACTGGCAGGATCACCAGGTAAAAATATTGGCGTAAAAATAAAAAGATGGGCTTTAGAGATTAAAGGTAAAACCAGAGTTGCAGAGATACTATTTCCATACCTGTGTGTATCTATACAAAGCCAGTATATGTGCAATGTTCACTGTGGTTACAGAGTTTTGGTCCCCAATAAAACCAGCTAAGTTGCCATGTTTCCTACAGGAATAATTTGGCACCGTTTGTCCTGGTCCAGATAAGATCTGTAAGACACTTTTCACAGCTTTCCTATTATTAGCACACGAATCATACATATGATATCCCAGAGTTATATTTGGTAAAATTGTTGGGTCTTTATTAATTTCATCGATGGCAAAACGGATAGTCAGAAAATACCGGTAATATGGAGGCATGGGCCTGATGGAGTAAAAAAAAGTTTTAGTGAAAAAAATAATTTTAATTAGAATTTTTTTTTTAATAGATTTGAAAAACAATGTTTTATTTAATATACAGTATATCAGATTCCATGAGAAATCAATGGAGAAAACTGATAGATGAAGATTAATGATAGGTGAATCTGCCCAGGTTTGATTCTCAAAGGGTTTGTGAACCTTAACTTAACCACTTGGCGTCCATGCTATAGCCGAATGGTGGCTACAGCACGGACCTGAATTTCCGGGAGGCTGTCAATAGACATTCTCCCCTTTTCTCGCTTCCCGCGCGCCCCATGCAAGGCGTGCTGCGCGCGCTGTGATCACCGAATCACTGAGACTCGGGTGATCACAGAACCGAGTAAGGGGCCGATCCCGACCCCTTACCACGTGATCAGCTGTCAGCCAATGACAGCTGATCACGTGATGTAAACAAAAGCTTGGTAATCATTTTTTTTCTCCTCACCAGCTTATGAGGCACATCTGCCTGTGCCCACAATTACCGCCTGCCAGTGCCAACTGCCAGTGCCACCTGCCAGTGCCCACCAGTGCCACCTATCAATGCCCATGAGTGCCACCTATCAATGCCCACCAGTGGTGCCAATCAGTGCCCCATCAGTGCCACCTAGCAGTGCTGCCCATCAGTGTAACCCATAAGTGCTGATCAGTGCCCAACATTGCCACCCATCATTGCCCATCACTGCCACCTATCAGTACCCATCACTGCCACCTATCAGTGCCACCTATTAGTGCCACTTCTCAGGGTCCACCAGTGCCACCTATCAATGCCCTTCAGTGCCACCCATCAGTGCCATCTCTCAGTGTCACTTCTCAGTGCCCACCAGTGCCACCTATCAGTGTCCACCCTTGTAGCCTTATCGGTGCCCATCAATGCAGCCCATCAGTGCAGCCCATCGGTGCCTATCAGTGCAGCCCATCGGTGCCCATCAGTGCAGGCTATAAGTGCCCATCAGTGCAGCCTCATCAGCGTACATCAATGAAGGAGAAAAATTACCTGTTTGCAAAATTTTATAACAAAATATAAAAAAATATAATTTTTTTTTTTTTTAAATAGTATTTTTTTCATTTTTTTAACAAAAAATAAAAACCGCAGAGATGATCAAATACCACCAAAAGAAAGCTCTATTTGTGGGGAAAAAATGATACAAATTTCATTTGGGTACAGTGTTGTATGACCGCGCAATTGTCATTCAAAGTGCATCAGCGCTGAAAGCTGAAAATTGGTCTGGGCAAGAGGGGGGTTTAAGTGCCCAGTAAGCAAGTGGTTAAAGATGAATCTTTTTAAAGTCTATTTCAATTCATCTTGAATAGTTTTTGTCTAGTAGCTTGCTGTGTCTATTCCTGTTTTCACTGTCCTGCTGCTGGACAATTTCTATCAGGCTCTCATTAATAACGGAAAGACTGCAGATTATGTAGGAGTGTAAAACTGGCCAGCAGCAGGACAATTTTAATGAATCAGATGATATGTGGGTTTGTTGTCGGAATGTGCGATCGTGTGTACAGGGTATAAGTCACTATTTTTTGGAACCCACATATCATTGGCTATCGTTGGACATTTATTCGTTATACTCTTCCATCTCTCATGGGGTGGGCCTCAAAGCAGCACCATATCTTTTGAATGAGGACCCCACCTTCTTAATCAGAGACGGGTCAATTTCATTCTGGAAGCCTTAGAATATTTCCCTACTTACAATTATTTTGAGTTAGATGGGGAGTTCTACCTACAGACTCATGGACCAGTCATGGGAGCAAATTTTGATCTGAGTTATGCCAACCTTACCATGGGTCTGTAGGAACAACAATATATCTGGACCAACAATCCTTATGGTGCACATATTATCATCTATGGTTGCTGCATTGACAATGTTGTAATCATATGGGATGGCCTCCTACATCCATAGACTCTTTTGTAGTGCACTGTAATATTAACAACATGGGCTTCTCTTTTACATTCGTACAATATGCCAAAAAACTAGCCCCACTTCCTGATGACACGTGCTGGAACATGAAATGCATAGAAGCTAGGTCTGACAAGCACTCCACGTCACTTCCGCTGGGGGGTTGCCTAATGCATAGTATACACCGCTGGTCAGATAGCGCTGTCTGAACGGACTTCCACCGCACTTGGTGTTCCCGATATAATGATGCACTCCCCTGCTGGAAAAATTGTAAGTGACAATTTTTAACAATAAACAAGCGTTACTACACTATATCTGCCTTCCTTGGTTCTTTTTGGCGGAGCTTGATTTGCAGATGTGGGAGATTGCAGCGGAGGATAGACACTAAGGATTTGATCTGGTTGGTCCCGGGTTCATTCGACCAAGTTCACCACACATGTAAACAATCGATTGGAAGGAGATCTTTGAATGGTTTTCAGGAATTGAGGAGTTACTTTATGTCTTATCGTCACTTGTTGGCCAGAGCCATCTGGTGACCGCATTTTGTTGTCACTTTGGGTGAAAAGTCACAAATATTATTTGAAACACAGATTTTATTTTTCACATGATGTTGGAGCGGAATCATCTAAAAAGATTTCTTGAGCTGCTTTGAACTTTTCATGATGTATTTGTTTGAGCAATCAAAAAACATATCAATCAAATTTTTCTGTAACATGTGTGCACATGTTTGAAGTGAAGCAATTCACTAATACACGTCTATACACGATAACAAATGCATACCGGTATATATTATTTGCTTAGATCACTTTTTGCACTTATAGTGATTGTTTTGGGAGTGCCCTTTATCACATAATTTTTTCCTCATTAGTTTTTAAATAATAATCTATCTAATAATCTAATTTCAGGTGCAGCAACCCCTCTCTCCTTTTTGTTTTACCATTGGCGCCAGTATCCATTTATATATTATTCATTATTAATTAGTAAACAATCCAATATGAAAAAACCCCACCAGGCGCATACGCGGTAGCGTCCAACATGGCCGCATAGACCGGGAGCTCCACTCCGGCCTAACGACCCCCAGCACAGCTGCCTGAGCCCTCGTTCCGGTCCGGCAAAAACATCAGCCGACCGGGGACTCTACAAGCACCAGACTGATGAACACGGGCTCGGCCCGGAGGAATTTAACCCCTGAACTCGAGCAAGCAGCGGCGCGGCCTGGCCATTCCAAAATGGTGGCCGCGACGAGACACAGCCAGTGCTGCAGAGTCCATAGTCGACCAGGACCAGGTTGCTCCCCTGGCCTCCCAGTTGACAGATGCCGCAGTGAGTACTCCACAACAGGGGGCCCCCTCATCCGCTTCAACTGAATCCCTGATTGGGAGAACATTGGGAGGGTTCGTCCTCACCCCACAGCAAGATCTGCTGTACAGTCCAGACCCATGGGATACAGATGTCAGGGATCCCTCTCTCTCCCCCCACAGATTTCCCCTCCATGATGGCAGCCTTCTCTCAAATGCTGACAAGAGGCCTCTCACACGCTGCTGCCCAAATCACAGCCTCCATACATGCGGATCTGCAGCAGATAGGCTCCAGAATTGAGGCGATAGAGCAGAAATCGGATCAAGCAGCACTGAGAATAAATCAGAATACTGACAGAATACAGGAGCTCCAGGACCAACTTGAGGTAGCCACCTCCAAAATGGATGACCTTGAGAACAGATCAAGACGTTATAATTTCCGAATCAGGGGTCTCCCTGAATCCGTTAAAGATATTCACTTAGTGGTCCAGGACTTCATCAAAACCCTAATACCTAACATTCCAGTACACCACACGGAACTTGACAGAGCCCACAGAGCATTACAACCACCTCGCTCCGACAGGCTTCCAAGGGACATTATAGTGAAACCACACTTCTATGCGGGTTAAAGAAGAAGTGATGAAGCTATCCCGATCGACCGAGAAACTGTCAATCATGAGTCATCATATTCAAATTTTTGCAGATCTTTCTCCTTACACGGTGCAAAAGCGAAGGGTGCTGAAACCGCTGCTCCTTGCCCTGACAGGCAAAGATATCACCTACAGATGGGCCTTCCCGCTTTGCCTACACTTCTCCTACCGCAACAAACCGTACAGCTTCTCCACTTTTCCTGAGGGCGAGCGACTCCTACTACAACTGAGGGCTGATCTCCCAGGAACTGCCATCACTCTCCGCCAACAGAGGAGCGCCTTCCACCAAACGACCTTCGCCGACTAGCCTCCTGTCCCAGGTGTGGCAGAAACAACATCCCAAAAGATTGCGAGAGTCCTTTCCACCATGAGATTGTGCCTGCATTGTCAACTCCTCTCTACACTACTGACTTCCTTTGGAACTGAGTTTGAGGCCTAACTTCCACCATGGAAATGACGTTTTGTTTAGCTCGAGTGCACCTCGGGATTGGCCCCTAGTTCCTCAGGGGGTTTCCTGTTTCCAACAATTGACTCTTTCTGCAATATCCAAGTTATCCGGGTTCCCTGTTTTTATTTAGTTACTTACACGCTGTCTATTCATAGCAGATAGCCCTTACCTACTGGCTATTCTACTATGTTAATCAGTTATCTAACTTTCCTTGCTCGTTTCATCCACAAACATTATGCCCTGTCCCCTGGTTCCATACTGTTGATACGTCACCTTTTTGGCTCTAGAGCCTGGGGAACAGTGGAATCTCTCCTGGGGGGGACCTCCCTCTCCTAAATGGATCATTTGACTCCTCCCATGATAGCAACACTACTGTGGACGCCTGTCTCGCCCTTCCTCATGGCAGGTGACAGGCGCCAACATCGCGCCAGTCACCCCTAAATATTTCTTGCTACGATGGAGCATGTTGTCTAGTGGGGGAGAGTGGGAGGGATCAAATGGTCGTAAATGTGTTCTAATTCTCTGTCAACAGGGCTCAGACTTTACGATATTTATAATGTTATAGTTGACCTCTCAAGCTGGGGTAACTGGAGTGGTCATAGTGCGCCTCCCTTTGACCCCGATAGGAGAACTTCTTTTTTTTTCCTCTGTTGGAGCCAGACTTACACGTCCTCTTTGGGATGTCTCGGGTTTCCTTCTGGTAAAGGACTAGGCAGGGATGGGTCCCTCCCTGGCCCTGGTGGGGTTGGGATGTTATTGTATACTGTATTCTCTAACGCATCTTCTCTCTCTTTCTTCTGTTTCATGTCTCGCTATGCTCTCCCTTCCCTCTTCTCTCCTTCCTCCCTCTCCCCACCCCCTCCCTCGGTTACAGGGTCTCACTGTATCTCCTCCTTTTTGGTACTCAGGACTAGAACGGAACGATGCCCGGGTCATCTCCTATCTGTCAGGGAAAGCTTCAGTGACCGGTAAGATAATCTTCCGCAAAGCACTCTACCACCATTCGCACCATGTCTGACTCCCCACAAACAGATCCAAAACTTTGGATCTTCTCACACAAAGTGCGGGGTCTCAACTCTCCCGTAAAAAGACGAAAAATAATGCAACAACTACACACATTGAAAGCAGATGTAGCTCTGCTTCAGGAGACACACTTCCCAGCCTCCTATAATCCCACGTTCCTACACAAAGGCTTCACTCACTTCCACTTAGCAAATGCAGATAACAAAACGAGAGGGGTGGCGGTCTGTTTTTCAAACAAAACACGCTTCTCATACACCATTAAGGACCCTGAAGGTCGATACATTTTAGTTACTGGCACAATCAACGGGGAGTCATACACGTTTGTTTCATACTATGCCCTAAACACACATCAAGATACATTCTTCACAAACCTCCTTAAGACCCTGAAGCCTCATTTCCTGGGCACGGTGATACTGGGGGGGCGACTCCAACACTCCATTTGATCTCTCCTTAAACAAGTCCAACCCCTTACATCCAAAAGCTAAAAGGCCACCCAGACGTAGCCTTCATGTGGCACAAACCATTCAATCTCATGGCCTAGTCGATATCTGGGGGGAAATGAACCCCCGAACCAAGGACTATACGCACTATTCCGCCCCACACAATACACACTCTAGGATAGATCATATCTTCGTCCCATCACTACTGATCCCAAGGGTAGTAACCTCCAAAATCTGGGGGTAAGGGGACCCTTCAAATGGCGTCTTAATGAAGCACTTCTGAGCAATCCTGCTCACTGTTCATTATTAGAAAAAGCTTTGACTGAATACTTCATGGAAAATGACACCGGGTCGATCTCGCCAGGCTCCCTATGGGCGGCACATAAAGCTGTGATGAGAGGGAAACTCATCCAACTTTCATCCCGACTTAGATGGGAAAGTAGGGCAGAAATACAGCAGCTAATGGAAGAATTCTGTCTGCTCAGTAAACGCCATAAAAGCAACCCCACCCCGGACAGCTTGGCAAAGCTCGACTCGGCTAAAGTTAGTTTAAACCTCTCTCTCACCACCTCAGCCGAAAAACATCTCAGATGGACAGGGGCATGTTTTTACTACCAAAAGGACAGGATAGTCTCTAAACTGGCTGCTAAACTAAGCCTGAGGACACGTACCTTAGTCTACCCCAAAATTTGCTCCAAAACGGGCACATTAACACAAAATCCTATAGGAATCATGGACTTCCTTCATGACCTCTACTCACGATTATATGAAAGCTTACCCCACACGTGCTCCAAGGCCAGGGACACGTTCCTCCAAGACCTCAATTTACCCCATCTACAGAGATCACATCAGGAACTACAGTACTAGACAAACCCTTCTCCACAGATGAAATAACAGAAGTTATTAAACTGAAACTAGCCTCAGCCCCGGGGCCGGACGGCTTCTCGGTCTGCTATTATTTATATAAGAAATTTGGCTCCCAACTGGTGCCTTACAGTACATGGCTCGGTTCTTTAACTCTCCCGGGGATGGAGCCCCCCTGTCTTTTTTTTTTTTTTTTTTTATTAACAAAAAGTTTAATACAAAACACGCATACCAATGCAGGCATATTCCTTTCCCTTTTTTTATACATCCAGTTTATAAATAGGTAACTAATAAACACTGCATAGGTTAGCTATAAATACATAATACTTTAGTTTTACCCCCTTTATTTACTCTATTCCCCACCCCTTCCCTCTATCGAATTATATCTACCCACCCCCCTCCCACCCAAAACCCACCCCGAAGTTCCCTCCCCCCACCCAATCCAGTTAATAGGCTTGACAGGGAGGGTTTCCCAACCGAGTAGTAGGTTTCCTCAGTCCGAGTCCCCCCCCCTATTCCTCCTTGTTCACCCATACACCTCTATTTAAGTCAAGGTTTAGGTTCCTCAATTTCTCAAAGGGAGAAGCCCAGACTTTCTAACCATGGTCTCCATAATTTTATGAATTTACCATAACAACCCCTTCTAATGTACGTTGTCTTTTCTGTCCATACCATCTTATTTATCACTTCAATCCACTCTTCCGGGGTTGGAGGAGTAGCAGAGAGCCAGCACTGGGCTATCAGTTTCCTAGCCTGGTAGAGGCATCTCCGCACCGCGGTATTGGTACTGGTATCCAGTATGTGCTCCCCAATTAGGCCAAGGATGCATAACCTGTCTTCCAAGGCTATTTTCATTTTCCACCTTGTTCCTATGATTTTTACTATCTCCCCCCAGTACCTTGCTAGTTTTGGGCATCGCCACATCATATGGATAAGGTCTCCTGTATCCTGACACCTGGGACATTTATCATCTTGTCTGCTACCAAATTTATATAATCTTTTTGGGGTGTAGTAAGCTCTATGCAGCAGGAGGAGATGTGAGGCTTGCTGCGACGGAGAGACAGATACCAGCGGGCCATACTCCAGAATCTTCTTCCACTGGAGGTCTGTAATCTCCCCCACATCTGCCTCCCATCTCGCCCTGACTCCCATAGCCTCCTGTGGGGCGAGCATCTTTTCAGCCAGTTGTCCATACACCTTTGCTATCTGGCCCTTAGTGCTGTTTGATCTAACAATGCTTTCAAGGAGGGGGACCTTACACCATACAAGCGGGCAGTTCTTAAACTGGCTGTCCAGGGCATGTCTAACCTGTAAATAACAGTAGAATGTTTTTTTTGGGATACCATATATGCTCCTAAGCTCTGTAAAAGATTTTAATATATTATTATTATTTGCGTATAGCTGTGTCAGCCTATTTATACCATAATGTTCCAAAACCCTATTCCTTTCCAAGGCCGCCAATTCATACAAGAATTTATTGTATCATATGGGTGAAAATTCGGTGAACCCTTCATATTCCATAATCCGCTTAATCATCAGCCAAACTTTGTTAACTAATCTGCTTGTTGGGGGGCCGTCCTGTAGTGACCCAGCCTCCAGTGCCTCTGTCAAGGATTTGTGCAAGCAGTCCTGTAGCATAATTTTACCACTAGAATCCTTCCAATCCTGTGTCTCGCATCCCCCTATGTGCTGCAATTGAGCGGCAAGAAAATAGTTATATGGTTGGGGCAGTGATGCAAATTCCGCTTTTATATCAGTAATACCCATACCAGGGAAGGATATAAGCGAGGTTGGTAATTACCACCCTATCTCATTAAATAATAACGACCTGAAAATTATGACAAAAATCCTAGCAAACAGATGTCCAGCTTAATAGCTAGCTATATTCATAGGGATCAGGTGGGCTTCATCCCGGGGAGACAGGGACCGGACCAAATCCTTAGAGCTTTTGACCTAATCTCCCTTCTAAGATCCCAATGGGATGGGGGACCTCATCAGGAAGGCTACCTATTATCATTAGACGAACAGAAGGCCTTTGACTCCGTATCATGGCCCTATCTATTTGATATACTGGAACGTTGGGGGTTCGGAGCCAAGTTTCTTAGAATAATACATACCCTTTACTCTAACCCTAGGTCCCAGATACCCTTAATGGGTCACTACTCTGAGTCCTTTGACATCCATAAAGGAACCAGACAGGGTTGCCCTCTATCGCCATTGATTTTCGCAATAGCGATCAAAACATTAGCCATAGCTATAAGAACGAGTACGAGCATTAAAGGAATTCAATGCGGCCAAGGTGAACATAAGTGTTCCCTCTTCGCCGATGACATGTTACTATTCCTGACCTCTCCACTAATCTCCACCCCCAACGTGTTCCGATTATTCCGATTACCGATTACATTTCTGGTCTCCAGGTCAACATAACTAAATCAGTAGCCCTAAACATCTCCGTACAAACAAAACTAATAGACCAACTCAAACAACACTTTACCTTCACATGGGCAGGTGATGCAATCCCCTACCTGGGTATCAAACTGACCAAATGCATTGACAACCTATATGTCGCCAACTTTCCCAACATGTTCCGCTCATTAGAGGCAGACCTAACAAAATGGTCAAAAGAAAGATTATCCTGGCTAGGCAGACTGAACACAGTAAAAATGACTTTATTACCATGTCTACTATACCTCTTCCGCTCCCTCCCCATCCCCATTAAAAAATCTATCTTGACTAAACTACAATCTAAGATTATCAGCTTTGTCTGGGGAGACCGAGGTCACTGGTTTTTGAGAGATATCCTACTCCGACTTAAAACCCAGGGCGGATTGGGATTTCCAAACCTATGGCTCTATTATCAGGCAGCACAATTGGCACAATTTTCCACAATTTATTCTAAGAACCACAGGCCTGACTGGGTCTCTCTAGAGAGGCAGGCAGTTCCCCATCATACGCTCGGTTTCTTGGTCTGGAGAATGCCAAAACACAGACCTATCATTCTAGCTCCCACATTGTCTCACTCCTTATCATTATGTGATAAGTTACACAAACACCCACAACTGATTTCTCCTCTGAGACCCCTTGCACACTTATTCCATAATCCCAATTTTCCCCCGGGGATGAATATACACGCGTTTCACTGGTGGCTGAACAAAGGACTTTTCAGAATAGGCCATTTCTTTACACCTAATGGCCCTATCTCACTGGGCCACTGCCTGAGCAAATTAGAAATGGCAGATTCTGAGAGGTTCAGACTTTCACAAATAAGGCACTACCTCCACACACTTTGGACTGACAAGTTGAACATCCCCAAAGCTACTATATACAAACAATACTGCTCTGACATAGGTCCCGAAAAGGGTGGGATCTCCATTATTTACACTTCCCTGGCAAATAGAACGGACACCACGACATACGCCCGATCCTGGGAGGCAGATCTGGACATCCAGTTGGACTCTGACAAGTGGTTTCAAGCCTTCCGTAGATCATCTAAAGGTATCTTAAACATCGCATTGATCAAAGCTAACATTAAAGTACTCACTTAATGGTATTATGTTCCTGACAGACTTTCCAGGATGTTTCCAGATACCTCACCCCTATGTTACAGGGGTTGTGGGCATACAGGTACGATGCTCCATATATGGTGGACTTGTCCCCGTATAAGAAGCTACTGGAACAAATTCCTCCATTTACTTCAAAAGGTCACTGGGACCCAAATTCCTCAAGACCCTCTGTATATCCTCCTGAACCACAGGGTGGATACGTGTATGCGGACATGCAGATAGCCTAAAAGTACCAATTTAACAATATGTCCAGTTTGCCAAATTCCCTGTGAATGTTTATTTAAGCTGTATTGCTGCAACGGACCAATTGACTTTCTGTCGATACATAAACTGTGAACTGAGCTTTGTTTGTCTGCCTTACATCTACTGAAATCATTAGCCTACATGTCAATATTAATACCGAGACATGTAATATACTCATTCTTTAATTATGGTTAGAGTCTGCTATAAGATACATCGTGAAGCTAGATAAGCTATGTCATACGTTTCATTGTCATAAATGTCATAATATACCCATAACAGCTTGTATTATGTATGTTGTTCTTAGCCCCTGAAAGAGTTACAAAAAGAACCAGCCCCCCCTTTTTTGTTCATCTACAAATAGATCATTCATATAAAGTATCTGTAAGTACAATTACTTGCAACTATGCACTATACCTGTTGTTCTCTACTTACCTTCCTATACATATGACTTATAAATACTATTGTATGCTCCCCTTTCTATGTTACTAAATCTTTAATAGATTTTTGAAGTATGTTAGTTGTTACTTAATTGTCAAATACGTTAATGCTTCCTTGCTTGCCTCTCCCGGGCCCCCCCCGGGTGCATCTGCCACTAGCGGTTGCCCGGCATGGAAAAGCCACCCAGCATTCCTAGCTGGGCGGCATTTCAGGAGGTTACTAGGGCAACATAACAACTATGCCTACTGCCTCCATATTGCCACTCCGGCGGACATGCGCAGTCCGCCGGTGAGGCATTCCGTGCCGGTGGGACGGGTGTGCGTGACGCCGCCCCAACGTAACTGCGTTCGCGCATGCGCAGTAGGGGCGGTGCCGCGCATCCCCGTCTCAGGGAGCAATAGTGAGGCTCTCCAGCTGACGAGTATCACCAGTCAGCTGAGCGCAATTATTGCGCCGGCTGATTGGAACTCGTCCTATATATAGACTGGCCCCACTCATTCCCAGCTCAGGCGCTGTACCTGCCGGATGCTGGGATGTGTGGCTGGCCAATTGTGGATACTGTCTGAGTCAAGGTAAAAGAATCCTTCCTCCTTACTATCTAAACTTTGGATTTTCCCTTCTACTCCACAAACCTGGGCATTACTTGTGAAACACTCTCTCTGCTTGCCACTATTTCTATTGTGCTTGCTATCTTTAAAATTTAAAATGCAACACCTGAGCCATTACTCTAGGAACCTGTGATCTCTCATTCACATAGATATGTATATGTGTATATATAGGTATATGCGTGTATATATGTATAAAAAATTCTTTGTCATCACGCCTTAAACATACATTGTATTGGTTAATGTGATGGGAGCCTACAGTATAAAATAAATATAATCCTCATGAACCTACTTTCTCTATCTATAATAGCATATTAGGACTGTTTCACAACAATTATTTTTCCAAAGTATACCAGATCTAGGATCACTAATGTATTTAATCTTACACACTAATTAAAAATAAAAAATTACTACTGCTCTCTCTGTTAAGTGAGAACCCATCACTCATTTAAATTATGTGGATTTTTATCTATAGGACTGTTCCTCCACGCTCCAGTATACCGCTGTGGCTTGCATGCATCCGTGGAAGGCAGGGGTAGGTGAAGCTATATATACATAACAAAAACAAACCCCCCCCCCGTCCTTCCCCCCTCTTTGGGGAAGTAATATACATGTGATAAGAGTACCCAGAGAACAGCATTCCCCATTTACAAACACTAAAGCAAGCGCCACTTCTTCTGCAAGCACTCCTTGCTCCTTGTTCTAATTGTCATCATCCTTTTGCATAGAAATCAGCGACAACACAGCAGGTAGGTGATCAATGGATCATTTAACCTACAAATGACTATTGGCATATAGATATATATGGCAATTGATCATTTATATCTCTTTAATCAATTTAGATGAATTTTTCTTTTCAACTATGCCCTTGAAGAAGGACTGAAATAGAATGCACCCCGAAACGCGTCGGTCTTGAAAAGAACCCCACCATCTAAGTGTTATCTACTAACAGAAATAGATACAGAATTTTCTTGAATCATGTTTATTATATAATATGTTTTCGTTGTTTGCAAATGTTTGCACTGTTTTTAATATGAGAACTCTTTAAATAAATATAAATATTGTTTTATTCTATATATGAATGTGTACTTTCTCACTCTATATAACTCTTTGTGCAAGTGCCGGAAAAATCCAATCAGGGGAACCCTCTTTCTTTGAACCACAGGGTGCACAACACTTCTAGGAACACACAGCAACTTATCTTTTTCATGTGCTTGGGAGCCAAGATTACTCTAGCTAAAGCCTGGAACCAACAGTATCAACCTTGGCTGCCAAACAAAAAAGAACAGACGGTTGCAAAACTACGGGATACGGTACAGCGATTTTAATGGGTCTGGGAACCATGGGCCACACATATTAAGATCCCGCTGTACCCAGGCCATCTACATACATGAAGGACTAGCCAGAGAGACCACACACCCTACCCCTCTTCCCCATCCTCTACTCTCCCTCTTACTTTCCCCTCTTTTTCTCTTCACTCCTCCTTATGATACTTTCCAACAGATTTGGGCTTGACATATCGCAGGCGTATCACTTTAATCCTCATGGAATGATACAAGGTCCATGCCAGACTCCCTAGAGTAGGGAACAGATAACCAAGCTTGGCCTGGTCCCTGACAAAGGAGACCCTTTCGCCCAACCCCGGGGATGCGGTGACCGGGGAAACAGCCGGGTCGCACATGCCCTGGGGGAGAGAGGATAGAAGGGTGAGCCATTGGACGGGGCCCACGAGCTCTCTCACTCCACAGTGAGCACCCATAGGGGTGAGGTGATTATCTTGGGGATCCGGGTTCGAGGCCACCCTAGCTGCATTGGTTACAATGGGACCAATATCTACAATTAAACAATCAGTTAGCATATCAACTGGGGCAGTGACCATGCGGGCCTAGAGTTCATCATTTTCATCTGATATAAGCTCTCGTTCATATTCAGAGGAGCCATCTAGATTTTCTACATCAAATATTCGCTAGAAACTGAACGATTCTAGAGGCCACAGGCTCCGCATGGGACCACCAGTCCTGATGACAAAGGTGTTTTTTTCTTTGCTTCTCCCTTTTTTTTCTTTCTTTTCTTCTGTACACAATATAGTTTGATATCCTATCCAAACTGTTATCATTGCTAAGATACACAATGGTCGGCTATCTCAGTGATCCTTGAATTGTTTTAAAGTTCAATATTTGCTTTAATACTTTGAGAGCTGTCATTTACATGCATAGTACTCTTGTCTGGCTATGTGGGCCTGCAAGAGAATACTTTATCTGAAATGTTACTGTCATGATTATTATTATTATACAGGATTTATAAAGCGCCAACAGTTTGCGCAGCGCTTTACAAAATTAGGGCAGACAGTACACTTACAATACAAATCAATACAGGAGGGATCAGAGGGCCCTGCTCGTTAGAGCTTGTAATATAAAACTTCAATAAACATATTGGAAAAGAAAAGAACTCCACCACTTCAAAAATTAAAACTGACAACGTTGTCATGGCAGGTCTAGCAGCTGTTCACACCACGCTCACATACACACACACACACACACACACACACACACAAAAAACACCTTGCTGTGTCCGGCCCCCCAGCCCCCTCGTTTTACTTACCTGAGTCCCGAATTTACATGGGCGCGATCACATGTCGCTCTCTCCACGGCTTCTCGGCTCTTCATTGGATAGATTGATAGCAGCGCAGCCATTGGCTCCCGCTGCTGTCAATCAAATCCAATAAAGCGGGCGCCGGGGGGTGGGGCCGAGTCATACACTCGGCGGCTATGGATGCCGAATGTATGACACGGAAGCGCGCCCTTAAGGTAACCCCCTCGGGAGAGAGCTTCCCAGAGGGGGTTATCTATTGCGGGGAGGAGCCGAGAGAGCCGCCGTGGGACCCCAGAAGAGGAGGATCGGGGCCACTCTGTGCAAAACGAACTGCACAGTGGAGGTAAGTATAACATGTTTGTTATTTTTTTTTTTTATTAAACAGGAACCTTTACAACCACTTTAAGTATATTTTTCATATTCCAGTCTTTCAATAGATTCCCGTTCACTATGATGGACATATCATGGGCACAGCACCCCGTTACTGTAATGTTGGATCTCCATAACCTTTCCTTAGCTCCCAGGTTGTGTGTGGTATATAGGAGAAGTTCCCGATGTATTAATACAGGGTCATATTCCAGACTGGAATATGGAAATATGACTTTATGTTATTAAATTGAATATTCTGTATACTTCTTTCACCCATATTCTCTTGTGGAACTGTGTGTGTGTGTGTGTATATATATATATATATATATACATATATATATATATATATATATATATATATATATATATATATATATATATATATATAGTAAAAAAAAAAAAAAAAAGACGGGATACATGCTCTGATGCAATCCATTTACTGAAAAGTCTTGAAAATACAAACTTGTAATTCCAAAATGCTACTGCACAGTTACGAGCATCACTGCTCTTCATCAGGCTGGTCAGTCTGTGTGTAACATACTACCAGACAACATCATACCTTTATATATATATACAGTGCCTTGAAAAAGTATTCATAACCCTCAAAATTTTCCACATTTTGTCATGTCATGTTACAACCAAAAACGTAAATGTATTTTATTGGGATTTTATGTAATAGACCAACACAAAGTGGCACATAATTGTAAAGTGGAAGGAAAATGATAAATGGTTTTCAATTTTTTTTTTACAAATAAATATCTGAAAAGTGTGGTGTGCATTTGTACGAAGCCCCCTTTACTCTGATACCCCTAACTAAAATCTAGTGGAACCAATTGCCTTCAGAAGTCACCTTATTAGTAAACAGAGTCCACCTGTGTGTAATTTAATCTCAGTATAAATACAGCTGTTCTGTGATTCCCTCAGAGGTTTGTTAGAGAACCTTATTGTACAAACAGCATCATGAAGGCCAATGAACACACCAGACAGATTAGGGATAAGGTCGTGGAGAAGTTTAAAGCAGGATCAGGTTATAAAAAAATATCCCAAGCTTTGAACATCTCATGGAGAACTGTTCAATCCATCATTCGAAAATGGAAAGAGTATGGCACAACTGCAAACCTACGAAGACATGGCTGTCCACCTAAACTGACAGGCCAGGCAAAAAGAGCATTAAACCAGAGAAGCAGCCAAGAGGCCCGTGGTAACTCTGGAGGAGCTGAAGAGATCCACATCTGTCCACAGGACAACTATTAGTCGTGCACTCCACAAATCTGGCCTTTATGAAAGAGTGGCAAGAAGAAAGCCATTGTGGAACAAAAGCCACATAAGTGCCATCTGCAGTTTGCGAGAAGCCATGTGGGGGACACAGCAAACATGTGGAAGATGGTGCTCTGGTCAGATGAGACCATAATTGAACATTTTGGCCTAAAAGCAAAACGCTATGTGTGTCAGAAAACTAACACTGCACATCACCCTGAAAACACACCATCCCCACTGCGAAACATAGTGGTGGCAGCATCATGTTGTGGGGATGCTTTTCTTCAGCAGGGACAGGGAAGCTGGTCAGAGTTGATGGGAAGATGTATGGAGCCAAATACAGGGAAATCTTAGAAGAAAACCTGTTATGCCATGTACACCATGGGCGGACTTTTCGACCGGACTGGTCTGACGGAACAAATCCGTCAGACAATCCGACCATGTGTGGGCTTCATCGGACCTTCAGCTGACTTTTTCTCTCGAAAATCAGATGGACTTTGGATTTGGAACATGTTTCAAATCTTTCTGCCAGAACTCCGCCGGACCCAGTTCCTATCGAGAAATCCACTTGTCTGTATGCTAATCCGACAGACGAAAACCGACACTAGGGCAGCTATCGGCTACTGGTTATGAACTACCTTATTTTAGTCCAGTCGTATGGTGTGATCATGTGCAGGCAAGTCCGTTCGTTAAAGAGTCCATCGAAAGTCCGTCGTAACTCCGTTGAAAGTCCGTCGGAAAGACCATCGGACCTTTGATGCTGAAAAGTCCGCCAGTGTGTACACGGCATTAGAGTCTGCAAAAGACTTGAGACTGGGGCGGAGGTTCACCTTCGAGCAGGACAACAACCCTAAACATACAGCCAGAGCTACAATGGAATGGTTTAGATCAAAGCATATTCATGTGTTAGAATGGCCCAGTCAAAGTCCAGACCTAAATCCAATTGAGAATCTGTGGCAAGACTTGAAAATTGCTGTTCACAGACGCTCTCCATCCAATCTGACAGAGCTTGAGCTATTTTGCAAAGAAGAATGGGCAAAAAGTCCCTCTCTAGATGTGTAAAGCTGGTAGAGACATCCCCAAAAGACCTGCAGCTGTAATTGCAGAGAAAGGTGGTTCTACAAAGTATTGACTCAGAGGGGGGCTGAATATAACACTTTTCACATATTTATTTGTAAAAACTGTTGAAGAAGATTTTCCTTCCACTTTACAATTATGTGCCACTTTGTGTTGGTCTATTACATAAAATCCCAATAAAATACATTTACGTTTTTGGTAGTAACATGACAAAATGTGGAAAATGTCAAGGGGTATGAATACTTTTTTAAGGCACTGTATACTGCCTGACCACCGGTGTTAGGGGTAAGCATGACACATAGCAGATTTGCTCATCTCTGTTATTAATGAAGTACACAGACTATAAACCTCCCCTCTGGGATCTTGTCTTATTCTCTATCATATTGTGAAGACTCTTGCAGATCAGAATACAGGTGATATGAAGTATTCTGTCTGTGTGACTTCTCTGGAGCTGCACCCTGCACACTTCCTTCTGTCTGATGTTTAATATAATAAATTATTAGAATCCCAATGCCGCTTACCTTAAACATAACATAACACTGTTAACATGATCTCCTCTTATCTCCAGTGCTGTCATAAAATGGTTCACAGTGAAAACCCCTCCAATGATGATGTCTCCGTCCTGCACATATTCATAATCATCAAAGGCTCTAACAAGATTCAGATGACAGGCCGAGGAAGTTCTCTGGATCTCCAATCTACAAGGGGCCACACACAGGAGGAACACAAAGAGCAACATTGTAGAGGGATGACAGGAGGATGGAGCTGGGGATAGGATACCCGCAGATAATAACATCAAGCACCCCAATATAAGACATGAGATAAGGAGGGGTCTGTAGAGCTCAGGGTCAGACAACATGACACAGCACAGGAAAGGTGATGGGTGGGTGACAATGATAACAAACAGCCGTTCAGATCCTCCTTTTATACACTATAGAGTGATTGCAGACAATGAATTATACATTAACATTGCAGTGTTTGTGCTGAAGACAGATTTATCCTCTTCCTGAAAAAAATCACTTTAAAAATGCCACGTCTGGTTGGCATTCTGCAAAACAATGCCAATAACTGCAATATTATTTTTAATGTATATATATATATATATATATATATAATATTCACGCGCTACTATGGAACTGCTAAACAGCAGCTAAAGGAGAAATGGATCAACTGCCGGAGGTTAATCCACAACCTAAATGAAATGAGTAAACAGAATAGTGCTGAGCTGTTGGGAAATGGCTGGCTAATGAATGTGTGGGAAATTCCCACTAACAACCGCATAAATAATGACATATAATAACACAAATTTTAAAAGTGCAAGTGCCAATAAATTATTGTGCAAAAATCTGCATGCGAATGAACTTCAACACAACCTGAATAAAAACCTTCTGAAGAGAGACAACTGGTCCTCTGAAGGGTGATAGAGTGCAAGAAATAAATATATAATAATCATAAATGGTAAAGTGCAAAAATACAATCAAAATGTACAGTGACTGTCACATGGATGTGCACAGGATGTGCATAAAAGTGAAACGTGATGAAACCTTGTGTATGATGATATATTGTCCGATGCTCTTAAGTGAATACAATCACACAAAAAATGGTAGGGGTGAGGCGATACACTCTTCTGTGCCTTCCACTAAGGTGATGAGTGGCCTCTTACCTCACTGCTGTGAGGTTACAGCATGTGTATAATAAGCCTGGGAAGATCCAACGCAATCCTGCCTGTGTTGTCTCTTGGGGGGTGCCGGTGTTGTTCCTTTAGTGTTCAAATGCAGCTACCTCATCCACAATGTGATATATGTCTCCATATACGGTACATAGATGGCGGCAGGGAAAAGAAGTAAGGGAATCCCGAGATAGTGTAGTATTTTGTAAAAAGTAGCGTTTAATTCAGTAAAACAACAATGGGTACTCACATAAAAACAATAGCATTCAGTTTCAAATCCACGAGCGTCGAGCTTGCCTGCCTCACTTCAGGTGCCTGTCTGTCCCTACGCGTGTCGTCACGGTCACGTGACTTCATCAGGGGATGTGTCTAGGCTCTGGAAGTGTCCTTAAATATGTGTATTGAATGACTATTATGGTGGCCATTTTCCCGTGGTCTAATAGGAGGAAGTAGATGGCGGCCATTTTTTGGTAGATCTGTGTACGGCGCAGATCACGGCCATTTTATTGGTGGAACGGCGACCCCACTCAGGGCTTTACGTTCTTCACTGGAAAAGGTTTCTTTTTTGTACATGCAAACGTTGTTTTGCATGTACAAAAACAAAACGCCCGAACAAGAGGAAACTGAATTTTACCTCGACCAGCACAGGAAATACCCATGAGGTAAAAGAGTTCATTTGCTGTAACACAGAAGGAGCAGTATATATGCTAGAGTGCAGCTGTGGACTACAGTACGTAGGGCGCACCAAGAGACCTTAAAAATATGCCTTAAAGAACATGTGCAGAACATCAAAAAAGGATTTGACAAGCACCATGTCTCCAAACATTTTGCATTACATGACAACAAAGATCCCACCCACCTGAAATTTTGGGGAATAGAACCCTATATTAGACATTGGAGGGGCAGCCACAAAGAGAGGACATTGAGCCAATTGGATTCCAAATGGATTTTCACTTTGGACACCTTTGCACCTCGGGGCCTCAATGTAGAATTTGATCTTAACTGCTTTCTTAGTGATTTTTAGATTTTTAGCGATGTTTAGTTTTTAGTCTCAATTAATCCCGTCACCTGACCCTATTAGCACCATACTTTGTGACTTTGCCTTTATCAGTCTCTTCATTCCACTCTCTCTATAGGGCCATGTGCTACTTAGAATATATGCCACATATAATGTCCTCAGTGATATTGGCCCTATTTCTTTGAAGCTATTTTTATTGCTGCTATTTATCATCGCCCGTGTCATTTCCCGAAGCATTTTCTATGCGTATATATATTTTTTTATATTTTTTTTTATATAAAATTTTATACACTATAGCATGTTTTTATACACATGCATGTATTCCTTATTTTATCCTATTTTTAGACACATATTTTTTTAGATATTTCTATACATTGATCTATGTTTATACAGCATTCATTTTAAAATTCTGACTTTATTACATCTCCCATGCCACTGAGTTAGCTCATCGAGTGTCCGTGATACCGTTAATAATGTCTATTTCAAATATTCATTCCATTAATTTGTTGAATTCAGATAATATCCCTCAGTCACGGATGTCTGGCATTCTAGCAAGATTTTCATGCGATGATTAATTTTTTACAGTTTACTTGTCCTGCAAAGTGTCCTTTGCCCAACACCACCAATAAAATGGCCGCTTTATTGTGTACATCGTCACCTTACCACCACTAAAATGGCCGCGATCGGCGCCGCACACAGATCTACCAAAAAATGGCTGCCATCTGCTTCCTTCTATTAAGCCACGGGAAAATGGCCACCGTAATAGTCATTCAATACAAATATCTGACACATCCAAAGCCTAGACACACCCCCTGATGAAGTCACGTGACCGTGACAACATGCGTAGGGACAGACAGGCACCAGAAGTGACACAGCGAGCTCGTCGCTCGTGGATTTGAAACTGAATGCTATTGTTTTTATGTGAGTACCCATTGTTATTTTACTGAATTAAACGCTACTTTTTACAAAAAACGACACTATCTCGCAATTCCCTTACTTCTTTTCCCTCCCACCATCTATGTACCGTATATGGAGACATATATCACATTGTGGATGAGGTAGCTGCATTTGAACACTAAAAGAACAACATCGGCACCCCCCAAGGGACAACACAGGCAGGATTGCGTTGGATCTTCCCAGGCTTATTATACACATGCTGTAACCTCACAGCAGTGAGGTAAGAGGCCACCCATCACCTTAGTGGAAAGCACAGAAGAGTGTATCACCCCACACCTACCATTTTTGTGTGACTGTGTTCACTTAAGAGCATCGGACAATATATCATCATACACAAGGTTTCATCACGTTTCACTTTATGCACATCCTGTGCACACCCATGTGACAATCACTGTACATTTTAATTGTATTTAATTGTGTTGAAGTTAATTTGCATGCAGTTTTTTGCACAATAATTTATTGTCACTTGCACTTTACCATTGGCACTTGCACTTTTAAAATTTGTGTTATTAGATGTCATTATTTATGTGGTTATTAGTGGGAATTTCCCACACTCATTAGCCAGCCATTTCCCAATAGCTCAGCACTATTCTGTTTACTCATTATTTTTAGTGGATTAATATTTTAAAATTAAAAGTTGAAAAGTCAGAGATTTACAGATATACAGTATGTGGTAGGTGTAAAATAAAAATGGATCCCTGTGAATTCTGAATACAAATCTTCCTTCTTTTGACCTGACTATACTGATCAAATGGAAATTGTCAAAGTGCAAATATTCCACTCTACCAGTAATGCTGTGATCAATATTCCCAATATCATAAAATTCAAAAAGACAAATTCAATAGGATGACTCCAAAAAAATGAAAAAATACAATGTTCAAAATAAAATCCACCCAGTGCTATTCGTGCTCAAAAGAACAAAAGTCCACCAAGTGCTATTATCCGTGATTGTTGGTGTTTCCACTCCTACCTGGTCTTCCAGAAAAAAAACACCTTCTGTGCACAAGTGTCAGGGCTGGGCTCAGCCCTTCCTTCTCTGAGCTGGCCGCTCATCTGTTGGCTAATTGCCAGCTCTTATCTCTCCACAGTGACTCACCTGTTAAAGATATCCTGTTCGTCAGTCCCGCTTACTTAAGCCGTCAAGTCCAGATGATCTCTGCCTTTGCCTTAGTCAACATCACAGAGACTTTCTCCAGCGCGCCTGTGAAAGACTTGCTTGGCTGACATTCCTTCTGGCTCCAGATCCTGCTTGCTGTTCCACTACGCTGATTCCTGGCTTCCTGACTTTCTGGCTTGTCTGACTATCGTTCCAGTTACCGAACTTTGGCTATGTTTTGACTAAGTTTGTTCTATTTACTTTTATTAATAAACAAGTGTGATTTAACTGTACTTCTGTCTTAGTCTGATTCATGGTTTCTAACAACAAGTGATCCCTCTCCCAATGGAAAATAACTCACTAGATTCCATTGCCTTCCATTCTCATGGTTGGCATGACATGCTCAATATATCAGTAAACTGAATATCTCCTCATATAATTATCACAGTGTTCCTTTATGGCCACATCTACAACTTTGAAGTATTTGTACCTTTAAAAACTCTATATGCAGCTGTGATCCAGCAGTCAGTGGCGTCTGCGTCACTCAGCTCCTTCTACGCTTTACATAACTGTCCTCCTGACTTCACACATCCTCAACTGCATATACTGGATGCAGGACTTTACTCGCAGTGTGAACAGTAAAGTCCTGCCTCCTGTATATGTTGTTGAGGATGTGTGAAGTCACGAGGACACTCTCTACTCTTCTGGCTGTACACAGGAGAGCGGGGTGGATCAGGTTAGCCTGTTCCCCTGTTCATAGGCTGACACAGGGGACCAATCATAAGAGCTGGAGAGGAGCATCTTGGAGCATGTTGTCACAAGGACAGGCGGCCCCAGGGTAACTCATAGGGGCAAACTACAGCCCCAGCATGCAAGGTGAGGAGTGGAGTGGATGATCCAGAGGAAGATCATGAGGCTGCCTGGGAGCCCGGGAGAGAGAGACCACAAGGCAGAGAGATTGGACGCAGAAGGGGGCTCTTCTTTACTTGACAGCTATTGAGGGGGACATCACGGCTTGACAGCTTCTCCCACCAAAACCTCCATGGCCAGATGCAGACCCACCGTCACAGGCACCCCATCGACTGTGTCACCAAGTTGCCAGGTGGGCATCCATTATCATCGGAACTTTCAATAGCCTGTTCAGACATTTCCAGTTCTGCCAGGGCCTTGATGTTGCCAGGATTGGTGAGTAGATGAAAGCCCACCTTGTGCACACACACTAAAAGAGACACTACATGCAGACATCTTTACCTCATCCCCTTACATTAGAGCCTTCACAGGAGACACCTTGCATAAGTTTTCCTTTGTTACTGGGCATTGCTGCACAGAAAACTCTTTGAACCCTTGTTGAGCTAGCTGAAGATGCCAAATAACTATTCTGCATGGACTCCTACATTCCCTTCTTCTACGACTCTAAGGACACATTAAAGGGGAACGCTTACTTAAAAAGTTTAAAGTTCAAAGTGGCATTCTTTGTTTATTGCTGTTTATTGCACTGTACATCGATGTTCTGGACCCGTGGTCTCAGGTTTTTAAGGGAGTAGATTGACATACAAGTAGTCATTCTTTCTCCCTTTCATACCTGAGCTCATAGGCCATCTCAGGGCCTGTGGGTTGGTTAAACTATGATTTACTTACATTGCATATTTCTTTGTCCCCAATTGCCTAATATCAGAGTCTACAGCAGGTAACTAACTGTCCCAAGTTATTAATGTCTTGCTTGATACAAAGTCTCTTAGTAAGATACTCTTTGATCTGTAATGCCCCGTACACACGGTCGGATTTTCCGATGGACAATGTCCGATCGGAGCGTGTTGTCGGAAATTCCGACCGTGTGTGTGGGCGCCATCGGACATTTTCCATCGGATTTTCCGACACACAAAGTTGGACAGCAGGAGATAAAATTTTCCGACAACAAAATCCGATCGCGTCAATTCCGACCGTGTGTGGCCTGTTCCGACGCACAAAGTGCCACGCATGCTCAGAAGAAATTCCGACACGGGACAGCTCGTTCTGGTAAACTTAGCGTTCGCAATGGATACAGCACTTTCGTCACGCTGCAATGTTAAAAATGGGTTAATACAGCGCACTCTCTTCTTCTTTATAATGTGACAAGAATTAAGTAGTTTTGCTGCTCATATTCACACACACTTCTCACAAACTTATTTCATTACTATTTATCAGGATTCCCTCAATATATTTTGATTTCTCACATCTGACAACATATTTTTGTATTTTTTTTTTTTTTGCCTTTAATGTAGAATCTTTTTTTGTGTTTCTCTTTTTTCTTTTTTTTTTTTTGTTGATTTTGATTTGTACTCCCGAAAATGTTTGTGTGTGTTTTTGGTGACAAGTTCCCACAACACCATTAATATGTTGTTGTATTTAATCTGTAGGAGATTGTTTGGTGTTGTTGTCCCTTGTTAATTTCACATTTTATGTTTTTAGAAATGTACCTGAATCGTCACCAACAAACTGTCCTTTTTGGATGAAAACACACACAGGAGAGTAGAATTTACCGAAAAAAATTTATTAAGGGGTCACAACTATAAAAAAACAAAGAGGGAGGCAACGCTGGAGAAACTGCAGAAGTGGGCGAAGCCTGGGACCCCCAGGGCAGACATCAATTATTTAAAAGCAAAATTAGTGGCCTGAGGAGTCCTTATCTAAGGGAGGGCAGTCTGGTCCAGAAGTCCCAGAGATCCGGAAAGCAGCAGATGACATCTGTGTCCTCAGGCTGTGGTCATACGAGAGACTGCATCTTCTGTCAGACCAGACTGAACACAGGGCCATCACTCTTTGGTCTTCCTTCCACGCTTCCTTACAGGCTTTGGCTGTGGTGGTGGAGTTGTGGCAGCAGGAGGAGGAGGAGGAGGAGGATCGTCGATCTCAATGACATCCGTCTTGGGTGTCAGTTCCCCACTCTCCCCCTTACGAAGGACTTTATAAATCAGGTCCTCAGAGATCCTGCGTTGGCCCTCCTGCATGCCCTGCAATTTGGTGGCAGCCATGCAGGCAAAGGCCTCTGCAGGACTGGAGAAGGCTCTGAGGGACGCCGAAGCCTCCTGGATCAGCCTGTATGCTGAATCCTGCACAGGACTGGGAGTCATCTTCCTGGCTCGTTTATGTGGCAGGCGGAGGGGAGGAACCTGAGACTCAGTCAGGCTGCGACTTGTCCCAGGCTTCTCTTGGCTGACACTTAGCCCCGCCTCCTCCTGGCTGACACTAATCCCCGCCTCCTCCTGGCTGCCACTAATCCCCGCCTCCTCCTGACTGCCACATTCCACAGCCTCCTCCTGGCTGAGGTCTTCCTGTGTATGAAAAAGGGACATAGTTTTAGTATTGTTTTCATCAATCACACACAATTTTCACCTCCTGACTGCTGCAAATTGAATGTTAACAAATATAACAGACTATCATTCTGAGCCCAGCATTTTGCATTCTTGTCCCAATTTTGGGTGCCCACTACTGTCTATTGATATGTAAAACACTTTTTTTAATCAGCAATTAGTGATCAATAATAACATCTAGTAAACATCATTTCTTTATTGCCCAGAAATCTGTAGAAGAATGCTATACCTGACTCCAGCTGGGCTCCTCCACTTCTTCCTGGCAGGAAGGCCCAGGTTGGACATCAGAAGCCTCAGCTGGGGTGGAAGGAAGCGTGGAAGGAAGAGTGGAGAGGGATTCCCTGACCTCAGTGTGGTCTGACAGAAACCGCAGTCTCTCATAGTACCACAGCCTGGGGACATAAACGTCATCTGCTGCAGCTCCGGACCTCTGGGAATCTGTGACCTTCTTGCGCTCCCTAAGATATGTGCTCCTCAGGCCACCAATTTTAGCTTTTAAATAAGGGATGGTTGCTGTGGGGACCACCGGCTTCACCAACTCCAGCAGTTTCTCCAGCGCTGCCTGCCTCTTCTGTTTGTGATTATAATGTGGGTGTCTGACCTGCCACAGACAGGGCAGCTCCCTGTACTTGTCAATAAACAGGGGCAGGAAATTGTGGTCGTTGAACCCATCCATTTTCTCTGCAAGACACAACACAAGACAAACCCTAATGTCAGGCCAAACTCCCCTAATCTTGTTACAATATATGCTTCCATTTCGAAGCAGTATAGGCCCAAGTTTAGATCCTACCTTCGTTAGCACGATCGGCGTCTCCGATGCTCCTTCCTCCGCTCACAAATCGTACGTAAGACGCGCGCGTTACGACTTATACACACTGCGCATGCGCATAACTCCGCCCACCCCTGACGTTCTTTCTAGTCTATTCCCCACCCCTTTTCGTTCGGCGCAGTGGGGGAAGAGCACATGGCGGATAGACAGCAGGATCGTGCTAATTGTAGCAACGAGGAGGAGGGGGAGGAAAGGCCGGGGCCTGAAACGTCCTGATCCATAAGGAGATTAAAGGACTCAAATATGTCCTTTGGGGAGATGTTGGAAATGGTGGACATCCTGAAGAGGGCCGACTTTGAGGGAAAGTATGGGCCTTACCCCAATCCCAATGTCCGAAAGGCCAAGATCATGGCGAAAGTGGTCAGGAGTCTGCACCGGAATTTCGGGGTACGACGATCGAAAGATCAGCTCAGGAAGCGGTGGTCGGACCTGAAATTATGAGAACATGAGCAGTACAGAAAGATCCGGAGAGTGCTGCAAAAAAGTAAGTAGTTGTGCTGTGTTCCTATTTTTTTTGTGTTTATTACGTTCGTGCTGCTCCATGTGCTTTTAGGAACTGTTGTACAGTTTAAAATGGCAACTTTCATGTTCATGGGCACATTATTCGTTCGGATCACACATTTTTATTTCGGACGATAAAATACCATTGTTTAGGCCATATGCATTTGGCCACCATTTTGACGCCCTATACTTGTCTTCAAAGAATTGGGTTGTGTAGATGGCTTTGTTACTAGAATGAAATGCAAAAACTAGATTGTGTGTAAAGAGAGGACACTGAGCAGCTGTTTTCACATCTGGACACTGGAGCACTAGTGTGGGACACAAGAACACCATTTTTATTAGGGGGGCCACACAGGTGCTCCAGTGTATACTATAGGGGGGTCTCCATCTGTGAAACTTGTACCAAACAGGTAAAGTATTGCAGCTTGACAAAGGACACTAAAAAAGCTACATCTTGGAACTCGGCTAAAATAGACAATTGTACCCCACTTCCAAGCAATGTTTCATCTTTATAGTTCTGCCATCAAAAATCTGTGTGCTAATTATACCATTTTTGTTTTACATAGGGGAGAAAAGACTCGAAGGACACCCCTCATCCGAGGAGACCAGAGCCCCCCCCCCCTCTGGAAGAAGGGGAAATCCCCCCAACACAAGATGAGCAGGAGGAAGAAGACGTGGTGGAACTAGTCACCACAACAGATGAGTGTCTGCGATCACAGGCTCAGATAAGAGATGGATGGCGGCATTTTTTTGCAAACCTAATTTATTTTGGGGTTCCTCTCTTTTTAGGTGATCGTGAGGTTGTGGATGAAGATCCTTTCACATCCGAAAGTGCCCAGATCCTGATTGGGGAGATCATGGGGTGTAATTTACAATTGGAAAACATCAAGCAAAACATCAATGATATTATTCCAAAATATAAAAACATCATTGATGTTTTGGGGCGAGTTTAAAGCCCCTCCAAATCACTTTCTTCTTTTGTGTGCTACAATGTGCGAAATGTTTTTGTGATTTTTCCCAAAGCCAAATTTGGAGGATGCACACAGTGTGCCAACATGTGCTATCTGCCATCACGGGAGATCAATGGACGCGTTTTGGGGGTGCAACCCCTTCCTCAATAATAAAGTAGCGGTGAGGAAGGGCTTTCTCCCCCAAAACACATCCCTTGATCCCCCGTGATAGCAGATAGCACATGTTGACATTGTGAAATTTGTGTGCATCTTCCAAATTTGGCTTTTCCTAGGGTGATTTCCCCCCATCTGAACGCTATATCAAACACAGTTCCTAAATACTGATGTCTGATATAGCCTTCAGGTTCTACCAAATGTGAACTTTGTAAGATCAAGATTTGTGTCTTTCTTGTGGGTTTTACGCAGGCCTGTTTTCTATAAAATGCACATTTTGATTTTGGATAATGACACCACAAAAATTGTTATACAACAAACATGTCGGTATGTCAGAAAAACCTTGGGTAAATGCACATGTGATTGTGCAGGTATTAAAAAGATTGTTCATCAAGAATGTGTGGATTATTGTCTCAACGCTACAACATTTTTGGGGTGATGTAATTGTTGTTTTATGAGAAAATGGGGGTAATTTTCTAAGGGCAAATACTCTTTGCACTACAAGTGCAGTTTCAGTGCAGTTGCAAGTGCACTGGTAGTGCAAAGTGTCTTTGCATTTAGTAAATAACAGCCAACAGTGCTTTGTAAGGTTACAGAATCACGACATTTTCTGCACTCAACACATTTCTGTCAGGGTCAGCTCAAACAAACACAAGCAGTAAATGTCTACAAAGAAGAGCCTGGGGGGAGATGCCTGTCGAGAACTTGAGGTCCTGCAGGCTTCTCCCTGTCGCCAAATACCGCAGGGTAGCGACCAACCTCTGCTCCGGAGTGATGGCTTGCCTCATGCAGGTATCCTGCCTGCTGATATAGGGGGTCAGCGAAGCCAACAAACGGTGAAACACGGGGTCCGTCATCCTGAGAAAGTTCCTGAAATCATCAGGATTATTCTCACGGATCTCACGGAGCAAAGGCATATGACAGAACTGGTCACGCTGAAGCAACCAATTCTTGGTCCATGAACTCCTCCCCACCCTGTTCATGGACTGGACTTGTGTCAAGGTCAGGACCCCAACACCAAGCCCCCGCACAGCACGAACTCTACGAGGAGTACGCATACGAAACATGGCTAGAAAACGGTCGGCTGCTCAGAACGAAGTAACAGAACGCACTGAAGAACAGCAAGGCCTGTGAAGAGCGACCTGAAAAACAGCAACGAGCAGGCAAGATCACACAGAAAACTCTGATACGAACTGACTGCACGCACTGAAGAGCAGATACAAACCCACAAGCACAAACTGAACGGCAGAAAACGATCTGAAAGCCACGAGTCTGAAAAAGCGCGAATCGTCTCTCACCAAACTTTTACTAACACGAGATTAGCAAAAGGAGCCCAAAGGGTGCCGCGCTTGGTTCTGAACCGGCCTTTTCTAGTCTCGTCGTACGTGGTGTACGTGACCGCGTGGTTGTCGATCGGAAATTCCGACAACTTTGTGCGACCGTGTGTAGGCAAAACAAGTTTGAGCCAACATCCGTCGGAACAAATCCTAGGATTTTGTTGTCGGAATGTCCGAACAAAGTCCGACCGCGTGTACGCCCTTTCACATTGTGTCTGCAGTAATATTTGTTCGACCAGGTGTACCAGAGGGTCTGAAATTGTTCTTGGTGTTGAGGGGCAGAACATAGAACCTAAAATTATCAAGCAGCTCCTACGGGGGTGGCGCTATACGTGGAGGGTTTGTCCTGGATACCTTTGCTCTTCTATCAAATCTCCAAGACAGTACCCCTGAAAACATCAAGATGGACCCTGCTCCGGCAATCCAGTGGTGTGAAAAAAGAAATGGCTGGAGTCAAGTGTGGTAATCAAACTCCCTGGGAGGCCTGGACTTAGGAGCAGATTAAACAAGCGGTGAAGACATTGGTCCCAGATCAGAAGGTGTGGGTGATAGGATGCTTCTGGATCCTATAAACTCTAATCCTATCACCTTATTATTATTAATCTTACCTTATTATTATTGCCGGCACTTCTCCGTTCGCCACACCCAGATTCTGTACAGGAAACAAAGTATATAAACGTGACCCAACACAGATGATTGGATCTACACACTGTTCAATTTATTGTTCCTGGTACAGCATATTTATAATATACATTCAATATATAATCCACCAACGGGATATTACCAATCCAAGCCATGTCCAACACCTCCCCCATGTACATATAGTTAGTCATAGCATTTCTCCCCTGTCAATGTTCAAACAGTTTCATAACAGCTTTTATAACAATTACCAGGTTATCACATCACTTTGATCCAGGCGTTAGATTTGTGGTTAGGGCAAAACTAAACCAAGACTTCCATCTTCCCTATAGAAACATTTCTTTTACTTCTAACTTCAGAGCAACAATATATTTAAAGGAGTAATAACACAAAACAAGAAATATATATTAGGGGGCTCTAATCCACCTCTTTCAACCACCTCTTTTGTCATGAACGTGACAAAAACAATCCCTGTTGCCCTAATACCCTTTAGCATCAACCTGGCTTACTCCTCCCATAAATGTGTTATTATCTTAAACATGTATACAATAGGGAACAATAAACACATCAGAATTAATAGATATCAAGATCTCGACTGTACAGCAATTGTCCATGAAAAATAAAGGAGTGGGGCGTGACAGTTCATAAAACCAAGGGGGGGGGGTCATGAAAGTCCGTAGGTTAAAAAAAATTAGTCCTCAACAAAAAATTTTAAATAACTCAAAAAAAGAGTCTCTTTTGTATGGCTTATGAATTGTCCATAAAATTTCCAGTATACAAAAAAGGAAAAGTCCACTATTTCACTCCTTAATCTCATTTCCTAAACTTTTAATAAGTATATGATTCTGCAGTCATCCATGTAAACAGAAGATTTTCCACCCCAAAACTTGCCTCTTTGTAAGGGCAGAACTTGACATCCACAGACAGCCTGGAGCTAATGCATTAGACTAGGATTGGGTCTTTGGATTGGCACCTCAGATCTCTTTCTCACAATGCTCACTGGAATTCTTAAGCCTTGGGTTTGCGTCATTGGCTCCTCCTCAAGGTGCCATTCCCAGGAACATTTTTCCAACAGGAGTCCCCCTTTCCCAGCACCTCCCGTGGCATTAGAACAGCAAAGATGAACACAAAGATTTCCATGTAAAATATGTAGTGGTATTTTTCAAATGATTAGATCTCCTAATCTAAGGTGGGAGTAGAAACACCTCTTTACCTTGTACGCATTTTAAGACATACACAAAATAACCTTGCCTTAAAGTGGATGTAAACCCGAATTTTTTTTTTTTATATATCATACTGTAGAGTATAAGATTTCCTATCATTTGAGCCCAGTCTTGCCACACAGAGTTAATCCATCTCTGAGCAATCCTCTTTTATTGTTCAGTGAGATAAATCTTGACAAACAGAGAAAAACTTTGTCAAATACTCCCCCTTGCTGTGAGTGACCGGTGATTTACATATCTCGTTCACTAGCCTAAGAGACATGCAGTATTTTTTAATTCCCTCCTACTCCTTTCTTCTGCTGCTCTGCCAGGATTGGATGTTTCTGGTTAGTGTCAGTAGGACAGTGGACAGTGTTAGTAGTTTTTTATTTTTATGTATTTTCTTTTTAGTTAATTTGTTTTTAATTTTTTTTCCACAATCCTTTTTGGGGGTGGGGTCTTGGGGCTCTGGACCGTGTAGGTATGGGGGGGGGGGGGGGGCAGTTGTAGTGTCAGTAGTTTTTTATTTACAATTTTATTTTGTAATATTTATGTAATTTTTTTTTTTATCAGCCCTGTTGGGGGCTCTGGTGACATGTCAGGGGTCTAAACCGAGACCTCTGACATCTCCCATTTGAGACAGAGAAAGGGACAGAGGACACAAATTCCCCAGTCCTTTTCTCTGCATTGAAGATGAATGGAGAGGAGACAGAGGCTCCTCTCTATTCATAAACTGAAGCAGAGTAACACACAGGTTACTCTGTTCAGCTATCACAGGACACAGGAACGATCAGTAATAAACGCTCACTGTGTCCCATTCAGAAAAGAAAGGGGCCGGTATATGACATTCAGGCCCCTTTCTCCGCTCCCCATCCTGATAGATCCCCCTCCCAGCCCGCAGGAGAGGAGGGAAGCCAGCTGCGAGGTACAAGGGGGTGGATGTGGAAGACACAGCGGGCAGATGAGGAGGACACAAAGGGGGGTGGAGGAGAACACAGGTGCTGGAGGAGGAGGAAGACACGGAGGACAGTTGGGGATGATCGGTGCAGCGGGGGGACAGCTGTGAACACCGATCTCCCTGCATGGCTTTTCAGGCGAAAGCCGCGGGAAAGAGAGGAGAAGCAGATGATGAAAAGCCATGCAGGCAGATCGGTGCTTACAGCTGTCCCCGCCGCACCGATCATCCCCGACTGTCACTGGACATCCATGTGTGCAGAAGTGACAGGGGGCCGTGAGTGCGCTCTGCTTTTACCCAGAACGCGCTCTGCCTCTCCTGTGCATGCTCTGGCCAAGGGGAGTGAAGAGGTGGGCGGGGAGTCTGCTAGCGTCACAACTCCACTCAACGAGCAACGGATAACACACCCGCCCACTGAGTTTTTGGGGGCTCCAAATAGAGAAAGGGGAGATGTTTAAAAGGTAAGGATACCTGCAGGAGGCATGTATATTCTTATAGTTCAGCACTATGACAGTAATGTATAATTGATGAGAGTGGGTTTACATCCACTTTAAGTATCTCAACGATTAAATGGTAAAACTTGTGCATTCATTAAACATAACCCAACACTGTTGTATTATTATTCTGTTGTGATTCTTATATCTCTTGACATGATACAACTTTACATTCCTTCATTCTCATTCACTGGCCCTCCTATTCATTCATCTAGAATGCATTCTTCCATACTTTTATGACAAACCCAGCCCCCCCCCCCTTTTTTTTTACCAATATTGTATGAATTGTATTACCTCTATCAACTTTACACTAGTATAGGTTAGGAACACAATTGAAACACTAGGGGTATATCCAGATTTTGACACTCATATGTATAACAGCTTCAGGTCAGATTTATTGTGACAGAATAGAAAAGAGAACAGAAAAGCGCCTCTAGGTAAATTGTTTAATAATTTGTACAATAAAGGTTTCCAACACTTACATTTTAGTAAGTACAGATGAGCTCCTAGGAAATCATCAAACCGTGGTAATTATATTCTGTGTCTCCAAGCCTGTCCAGAGCAATCTCGTAGTCCGGGCTCTAAAGCCACAAGGTGCCAGGGGAGAAGACGGCTGTGTCCTTCACTGGAGATGTGTGCTCGTGGAGCTGCGGGTGACGTCAGCGGGGTCAAAGGGGACACAACGAGTTTCAGGGCATGCGCAAGTCCCAAATAGAGCATGCGCGCTCCAGAAATAATGAATCCTCAGCTTCGCAGTCTGGGATCAAAAAAGGCTGTGATCTAATGATCTGGGGATATGCAGGATGATTCCTCAACAAACTCTTCCAAGAGGATATTTTATGACAGGTAAGATATACCACACTCCATAGATGGGAAAACAGAGAAAAAACTCATAGCGAAATACCGCTTAACATGAGTTATCACACACATTATAAGCGCAACTTACAGGATATATGGCAAAGACAGGCATCAGTAAAAAACATCCGAGTATGGCATGCATTCCACAGAGGTGGAAATTGCGTCACTGGTTAGCACGAACCGGAAGTACATCGACGTGTTTTGCCCCTCCTCCAGGGTGTCATTAAAGGACAAAGGACCTTGTCCTTTAATAATGCCCTAGAGGAGGGACAAAACGCATCAATGTACTTCAGGTGACTGACCCGCCACCAAGATGGGGTAAGTGCCAGGCAGACAGTGGGCAGGCGGGGGGCACAGTGGTGACATTTTTTGGGCACAAGGGGCTGCATATGATGGTCACAAGTGGTCACATTTGATGGGCACAAGTGGTGGTATTTGATGGGCACAAGTGGCTGCATATGATGGGCACAAGTGGCTGACTTTGATGGGCACAAGTGGTTGCATTTGATAGCACAGTGGCTGCAGATGATGTTTTTTTTTCATTACCATATTTTTCAGTTTGCGCCCCTCAAAAGATTTTGAGCACCAGCCGCCACTGGCCAGGGGTCCACCAGCCTGATAGGACAATCAGAGCAGAATGAAAACTCCTCCTACAAGCTTTAACCAGACACTGATAGAAGTCACAAGACTGCTATATACTGCTGATGAGAATATGTATTTAACGGTTTATATTTACTAAAACTATTGCATTTCCATGTTCTGTGTACTGTGGGAGACCAGATAATAGTGAATGCAGGGTCCTGGGTTTAGTAACACTTTAAAAACAAACCTACAGAACCTTTCTTTGTAACCTGGGGACTGCCTGTACAGTACTGTATATGTATGGCAGTCAGCAAGTGGTTGAAGGATTGATGTTTTTACCATATCACCCTCAAAGTTGCATCAAAATAACAATCTACCCGCCGTACAGTGTTTAAAAAAGTTTTGTTGCTTTATATGGCATGGCAGTGCCTATGTCCAAATGCTCTTTTTTTACAACAGCTTGCCTATAATTGATGGCACCATGAATTGTGTGCTCTAACGGGAAATCCTGAAGGTGAATGTCATCTATTCGTGACCTCAAGCTCAAGTGCACCTGGGTTACGCAGAAGGACAATAATCCAAAATACACCCATAAATCCACCTCGGAATTGTTCAGAAAAAATAAAATTAAGGTTTTGGAGTGGCCTGGTCAAAGTCCAAACTTAAACCCGATTGAGATGCTGGGTCATGACGTTTAACAGGCCATTCATGCTGGAAAACCCTCCAATGTGGCTGGATTAAAAACAATTCTGCAAAGAAGAGTGGGCCACAATTCCTCCACAGCAATGTGAAAGACATTCCCAATTATCGCAAAGGCTTGATTGCAGCGTGTTAGCTTTAGGGGGCAATTACTTTTTTACAGGCAAGTTTGGACAGCTTTTTTCCCCTTAAATGAGGTGTAAATGCAGAAGGTTTTTTATCTTAACGCATTCTATGCATTAAGACAAAAAAAAATCTGTGTGTAGCACCCTCCCCAGCCCCCCCTAATTACTTACCTGAGCCCCATCTCTCTCCAGCGATGTCCATGAGTGCCTCGGCCGCCTGGGACTCTCCTCCTCATTGACTGAGACACAGCAGCAGCGCCATTGGCTTACGTGGCTGTCAATCAAAGTCAGTTAGCCAGAAAAGAGAGGAGACGGGGTCGGTTCGGGGCTCCATGTCTGAATGGACACAGAGAGCTGTGAGTCGGCTCGGGTGCTCCCATAGCAAGTTGCTTACTGTGGGGGCACTTGACAGGAGAGAGGGACCAGGAGCAGCAAAGAGGGACCCGGGAGGAGGAGGATCCGGGCTGCTCTATGCAAAACCAACTGCACAGAGGAGGTAAGAATAACATGTTTTGTTATTTTTTTTTTAACAAGATTTTACAATCACTTTAATGAAATCATCATTTAAAAACTGCATTTTGTATTTACTTGGGTTATCTTGGTGTAATATTATTTTTTTTATTTTTTTTGATGATCTGAATCATTTAAGTGTGACAAATATGCAAAAAAAAAAATAACAAATCAGGAAGGGGACAAATACTTTTTCACTATACTGTATAATATAATGACTGATTAGAATCCCAATGTTGCTTACCTTAGACATAACATTATACTGTTAACATGATCTCTTACAGTTATTTTCCCCAGTCCTGACATAAAAGTGTTCACAGTGAAAACCCCTCCAATGATGATGTCTCCATCCTGCACATATTCATAATCATCAATGGCTCTAACTAGATCCAGATTACAGGCCAGGGAAGGTCTCTGGATTTCCGATGTACAAGGTGCCACACACAGGAGGAACACAAAGAGCAGCTTTGTAAGGGGGTGATGGGAGGATGGAGCTGGAGATAAGAAATCCCCAGATAATAACAATGAGTACCCCAATATAAGACATGAGATGAGGAGTGGTCCATACAGCTCAGGATCAGGCAACATGGCTCAGCACAGGGAAGGTGATGGATGTTGGTGACAATGATACAGCGATACAGATCCTCTTTATATACACTATAGAGTGATTGCAGACAATTAATTCTACATTTACATCTCAGTGTTTGTACTGCAGATAGATTTATCTTCTTCCTGAAATGCCACTTTAAAAATGTAATGTCAGACTGCGATTCTGCAAAACGATGTCAAAAACAGCAGTATTATTTTTAGTGCATTTATGTTTTAACTGCTTGCCGACCGCTGCCTGACTATTTACTTCGGCAGATTGCCACTGTTGCGCATATGGATGTAACTGTACGTCCACTTTAAATCGCGCCCGCCGCGAGCTCCGTGAGGGTGACCGCGGGTCCCGCAGAAACGATGTCCGCCGGGTGCCTGCGATTGTGTCACGGAGCTGTAGAACAGGGAGATGCCTTTGTAAACAAGACATTTCCCTGTTCTGCCTAGTGACAGGACAGTGATCTACTGCTCCCTGTCATCTTATCGGGAGCAGTGATCACTGTCGTGTCACTTGTAGCCCAGCCCCCCCACATTTAGAATCAATCAGTCGCACCGCTCACCTGGAAACTCCCACTGTGGCTGCTCCGGTATAACCTGAGTTGCGGGCTGTCCCTGCTGCTGCGCCAGTCTCTGTGCAGGCACCCGCCTCGAGTATTACCTCTATAAGAGGTATGTCTGGTTCCGCTCTTCTTCCCCAGCGATTCGGGGGCGATCAAGTTCAATGCAGAGGGTGTCTCAACCAGGTTGAGATTTACTTTGAGATGCTGCCCCAGGTGTTTCCCACGGACAGAATCAAAGTAGGATTCATGATATCTTTGCTTTGTGAGAGAGCCTTGGCCTGGGCAAACCCTCTATGGGAGACACAAAAACCTGTTGTCTTGAGTTACCCTGACTTTGTGGCCTCCTTTAAAAGGGTATTTGATGTTCCCACACACTCCGCTTCTGCTGCCAAGTGCCTCATGTCCATCAAACAGAGTATGAGAACTGTTGCCGACTACGCCATTGAATTCCATACTCTGGCAGCAGAGGTTGCTTGGAACAATGAGGTCCTCGTGGCTGCTTTTTCTCATGGTCTCTTGGATTCCATCAAGGATGAGATAGCAGCACGAGATATACCCACTGAGCTGGAGAGGTTTATCACATTTGCCATCCTCATCGACTCCAGACTCAGAGAAAGACTCTCTTTTAAGGAGCGCTTGCGGAAGCCTCCTGTACGTTTGCCTCCGAGCTTTGCAGTCCCACCCGTGCTTCCCTCACCTCCCATGCCTCCTGGTACCGAGTCGGTCAGTGAAGATGAACCCATGCACTTGGGCTTCACGCGTCTCTCTGCAGATGAGAGAGCCTTTGGGAGGAGGGAGAGATTGTGCCTTTATTGTGGCCAGGCAGGTCACTTTTTGAAGTCTTGTCCTACCCGTCCAGGGAACGCCCGAACCTTGAGGTCCTGTCATGGATAGACCTTAGGTGGCGTTGTTTCGTGGGCTGAGTCGTCCATCGAGATGCAGGCTGTAATTGACTCTGGGGCTGCAGGCCTGTTCATTGATGCTGCCTTTGTATCGCAGCACTCGATTCTGCTGCAGCTGCATGACACTCCACTTGCCATTGAGGCTCTTGATGGGAGACCTCTACAGCCTGCCCATGTGACTCATGAGATGGTTCCATTGTCCATGGCTGTAGGGGCTCTACACCATGAGATAATCCAATTCCAAGTTATTTCCTCACCTAGGTTTCCACTGGTTATTGGTTATCCTTGGTTACAGAGGCACAACCCCTCTTTTGATTGGCTCTGTACTGAGGTTCTTAACTGGTCACCACAATGCAGTGAGATATGCTTCCAGAAGGTAGCCAAGGTCCTGTGCACCTCTTCACTCTCCTCCCTGCCGGAGGAGTACCTCGATTTTAGCCAAGTCTTTGACAAAGGTCAAGCCGGTAGTTTGCCTCCACACCGGCCTTATGATTGCGCAATTGACCTTCAACCTGGTGCCATACCCCCTCGTGGCCGGTTTACCCTTTGTCGGTCTCGGAGGATAAGGCAATAGAGGAGTATTTTGCAAACGCTCTTTTTCGAGGATTCATCCGCAAATCCTCGTCTCCTGCTGGTGCTGGTTTCTTCTTTGTGAAGAAGAGCGGTGAACTGAGACCTTGTATTGATTATAGGGGTCTCAATCGTTTCACAATTAAGAATGCCTACCCGATTTCGTTGATTACAGAGTCATTTGACCGCTTCAAGGGAGAAATGGTTTTCACGAAACTTGATTTGAGAGGGGCATACAATCTTGTGCGGATTAAGGAGGGCAACGAGTGTTAAACTGCATTTAATACCAGAACAGGCCATTATGAGTACCTCGTAATGCCGTTTGGCCTTTGTAATGCCCCGGCAGTTTTCCGGGAATTTTTAATCATGTCCTCCGAGATTTGTTGCGGTTATGTGTGGTGGTTTATCTCGATGATATCCTCATATTTTCCAAGTCCCTGGAGAGCCAACACACAGATGTCTGTCGTGTGCTTCAGAAACTAAGAGAAAACAATCTCTATTGTAAACTGGAGAAGTGTGAGTTCCATCGTGAACAGGTTAAATTCCTGGGCTATGTCATTTCCACTGCTGATGTAACTGCCTTCATAGTTGCCTGTTCCGTGTGCTCAGAGTAAGACTCCACGACACCTTCCAGTGGGCCTCCTACAACCCATACCCAATGGAGAGAGGCCCTGGACCCACCTGTCTATGGATTTCATTGTGGAGTTACCCAACTCCCAAGGCAACACTGTTACCCTTATGGTGGTTGACCGTTTCTCAAAAATGTGTCATTGTATTCCACTTAAGAAGTTGCCCAGTTCTAAGGAACTGGCTTCCATTTTTGCTCGGGAGATCTTTCGCTTACATGGGCTACCCAAGGTGATTGTCTTGGACAGGGGTAGTTAGTTTGTCTCCTGGTTCTGGCGAGCATTTTGTGCACAGTTGGGAATTCAGCTTGCTTTCTCCTCTACGTATCACCCGCAGTCTAATGGGGCCACAGAACAAGCAAATTAGTCCTTGGAGCAATTCTTACGTTGCTATATTTATGACCATCATAACAACTGGTCAGACCTATTACCGTGGGCAAAGTTTGCTCACAATAGTGCCTTGAATCCTGCTTCCCGATTGTCCCCGTTTATGGGAAATTATGGTTTCCAACCTTCCATGTTGCCTGATTCATTTGTTCTGCAGAGTATTCCTGTGTTAGAGGAGCATCTCCGTGGTCTTCGTTCCACTTGGGCACAAGTTCAGGAGGCTTTGCAACATGCTAATGATAGATACAGACTCTATGCTGACCGCAGACGCCTGCCTGCACTTTCCTACCAGGCTGGGGACAGAGTCTGGCTGTTGTCTCGCAACCCCCGACTTCGTGTTCCTTCTTTGAAGTTCACACCTTGGTTTATGTGGCCTTTCCGTATCCTTCGCAGGATTAACCCAGTGGCTTACGCCTTGGACCTTCCTCGTAGTATGCACATCTCAAATGTGTTTCATGTCTCCTTATTGAAACCTTTGGTTTGCAATTGCTTTACCACCTTGGTGCCACGTTCTCACCCTATACAGGTTGAGAACCATGAGGAGTATGAAGGACAATCCATTGTTGACTCCGTGGGTGCATACAGTACCTGGTGCATTGGAAGGGGTATGGTCCAGAGGAACACTCTTGGGTCTCATCCTCGGACGTACATGTCCCTGTCCTCCTCCATGATTTCCATAGACGTTTTCATCTCAAGCCCTGTGGTCCTCTGAGGGGGCGGGGTCGTTGAGGAGGAGGTACTTCAGGGCTGGGCTCAGCCCTTCCTTCTCTGAGCTGTCCGCTCAGCTGTCGGCTAATTGCCAGCTCCCATCTCTCTCCACAGTTACCCAGCTGTTGTTGATTCTGCTCGTCAGTCCTGCTACTTCAAGTTGTCCAGCTCACTTGATCTCTGCTTTCGCCTTTGTCAACATCACAGAGACTTTCACAACACACACACACAATGGTCAGGAGTAATTCTTGACCATTCCTCTTTACAGAACTGTTTTTAGTTCAGCAATATTCTTGGGATGTCTGGTGTGAATCGTTTTCTTGAGGTCATGCCACAACATCTTAATCGGTTTGAGGTCAGGACTCTGACTGGGCCACTCCAGAAGGTGTATTTTCTTCTGTTTAAGCCATTCTGTTGTTGATTTACTTCTATGCTTTGGGTCGTTGTCCTGTTGCCACACCCATCTTCTGTTGAGCTTCAGCTGGTGGACAGATGGCCTTAAGTTCTCCTGCAAAATGTCTTGATAAACTTGGGAATTTATTTTTTCTTCGATGATAGCAATCAGTCCAGGCCCTGACGCAGCAAAGCAGCCCCAAACCATGATGCCCCCACCACCATACTTCACAGTTGGGATGAGGTTTTGATGTTGGTGTGCTGTGCCTCTTTTTCTCCACACATAGTGTTGTGTGTTTCTACCAAACAACTGAACTTTGGTTTCATCTGTCCACAGAATATTTTTCCAGTACTGCTGTGGATCATCCAGGTGCTCTTGTGCAAACTGTAAACGTGCAGCAATGTTTTTTTTTGGACAGCAGTGGCTTCCTCTGTGGTATCCTCCCATGAAATCCATTCTTATTTAGTGTTTTACGTATCGTAGATTCGCTAACAGGGATGTTAGCATATGCCAGAGACTTTTGTAAGTCTTTAGCTGACACTCTAGGATTCTTCTTCACCTCATTGAGCAGTCTGCGCTGTGCTCTTGCAGTCATCTTTACAAGACGCCCACTCCTAGGGAGAGTAGCAGCAGTGCTGAACTTTCTCCATGTATAGACAATTTGTCTTACCGTGGACTGATGAACAGCAAGGCTTTTGGAGATACTTTTATAACCCTTTCCAGCTTTATGCAAGTCAACAATTCTTAATCATAGGTCTTCTGAGAGCTCTTTTGTGCGAGGCATCACTCACATCAGGCAATGCTTCTTGTGAAAAGCAAACCCAGAACTTGTGTGTGTTTTTTATAGGGCAGCTGTAACCAACACCTCCAATCTTATCTCATTGATTGGACTCCAGTTGGCTGACACCTCATTCCAATTAGCACCTCATTCCAATTAGCTCTTGGAGATCTCATTAGTCTAGGCGTTCACATACTTTTTCCACCTGCACTGTGAATGTTTACATGGTGTGTTCAATAAAAACATGGTAACATTTAATTCTTTGTGTGTTATTAGTTTAAGCAGACTGTGACTGTCTATTGTAGTGCCTTAGATGAAGATCAGATCACATTTTATGACCAATTTGTGCAGAAATCCATATCATTCCAAATATATCCATATATATATATATATATATATATATATATATATATATATATATATATATATATATATATATATATGTATATACTCTGCATTTAGTGTAGACTAGATATTCAGTGTAGACTCTATTTTCAGTCAATGCAGGCAGCGTAGTTTATATAACACAGTCTAATGAAGTGGCTAAGGGGAACCCTGCGCCAAAATTTAAAAAGAAATGGCGTGGGGGTCCCTACCAAAATTCATAACAGGCCCTTTAGGTCTGATATGGATTTTAAGGGGAACCCTGTGCCAATTTTTTTGTTTAAATGGCATGGGTCCCTCCTCCCAAAATCTATACCAGACCCTTCAGGTCTGGTATGGATTTTAAAGGGAACCCCCTGCCAAAATAGAAAAAAATGGTGGCCACCCCCAAAATCCATACCAGACCCTTATACAAGCATGCAACCTGGCAGACTGCAGGAAAAGGGGGGGCAAGAGAGCACCCCCCTCCTAAACCATACCAGGCCACATGCCCTCAACATGGGAAGGATGCTTTGGGGTCCCCCCCAAAGCACCTTGTCCCCATATTGATGGGGACAAAGGCCTCATCCCCACAACCCTTGCCTGGTGGTTGTAGGGGTCTTTGGGTGGGGCTTATTGGAATCTGGAGGCCCCCAGATCCCACCCCCCCATTTGAATGGATATCGGGTACATTGAACCCCTATGCATTCACCAAAGAAAGTGAAAAAAAAGTAAAAATGTCATGTGACCTCAGAGGGGGGTGGGGTCACCCGTTCACATCACCTGGTGGCCCCACCCTTGTCTATATAACAGCTGTCAAAGCGAAAAGACGGCAGTCGGCAGGACGCCTCCCGTAGAGTCAGAGTTTTTCCTTTTTTATTTCCTATGGACCATCGGACGCCATGATTGATGATGGATTTACATCGCGGGACACTTTTTTAAAAATAAAAGAATTGTCAAAAACTGTCTCCTACAATGTACCCCTACCCATTCACATAGGGGGGCTGGATCTGGGGGCCCCCTTGTTAAAGGTGGCTTCTAGATTCCGACAAGCCCCCTGCCCGCAGACCCCCACAACCAATTGTCAGGGTTGTGGGGATGAGACCCTTGTCCTCATCAACATGGGGACAAGGTGCTTTGTGGGGGCCCCAAAGCACCCATGTGGCCTGGTATGGTTCAGGAGGGGGGGTTCTCTCTAGTCCACCCCCTTTTCCTGCAGCCTTCCAGGTTGCATGCTCAGATAAGCGTCTGGTATGGATTTTGGGGGGACCCCTACGCCATTTTTTTTAAAAAGTGGCACAGGGTTCCCCTAAAAAGCTATACCAGACCTGAAGGGCCTTGTATGGATTTTGGGGGAGGCCCTCTACGCCATTTAATTTTTACATTTTGGCATGGACTTAATATCCATACCAGACCCAAAGGGCCTGGTATGGACTGGGGGGGCCTATGCCGTTTTTTTATGTATATTGCGACCGACAATACATTACAGCCGCAAGCGATTTTAAATTAAATTTTTTCCTTTATAAATGTCATTTTGCTGCTGTACTGTTATAAATATGGGGAAGATGTGCTACTTTACAGGCAGACTAAGATGACCCCCCAGGCACAATATTTAAAGGAATATTTCATTTTTATTGTTTCACTTTAAACATTGTTAAAATCCCTGCTCCTGAAAAAGCTTCAGTTTTAAAAACTTTTTTTGCATTGATACATGTCCCCTGGGCCAGTACCCAAGTCCCCATACACTTTTTATGGCAATAACTTGCATATAAGCCTTTAAAATGAACACTTTTTATTTTTCACGTTCGTGTCCCATAGACTTTAACGGTGTTCGCATGTTCGTACAAATTTTTTGTCTGTTCGCATGTTCTGGTGTGAACCAAACTGGGGGGTGTTCGACTCATCCCTACTAATAGGCAAGGGATGGTCAAACAAATTACATGGGGGTTGGGCACTGTCCTAGAGCACATGTGCCAAAGCGAAAAAAATTAAAAATTATTTGACAAGAAAGGGCAAATACATTTTTTTTTTTGGAGGGGGGATGATTAATGCGCTAGCCTGAAAAAAGATGGGTAATAGTGAGTAAGCTGCTACAAACCATGTGACAAGAATGAATACCATAAATTAAATAAATGTAGCGCTAAAAAAACATGTATAAGTGATCTCTGTGCACATACACATAATGTCCCAAAAGTGCCGTGTTGCTGAAACACAAAAGTCCACAATCAATGTAAGTGATCCGTGTGGCAATACATTCAGCTTCTCAACGGTGTGCTCAGATGTCTTCAAAGTAAGTGAAAAGATGGAATACGCTTACCGGATGGGTTGGATTCTACTGCCGTAAGCATAGAATCGGTAAAGCTTTGTGCCACCAAGGGCAGAAATGTGGAGTGATGGAGGCAAGGGTAGAGCCTCTATCCAGTATGGATGTCCCTCACGGTCCACTGGAACTGGGTCAAAGATGGTGTCCACAGGTAAGTAGTTCCTTCATCCCACTAATGGGCACACATTTCCATGACATTCCTCTCAGTAGGACGTCTTTCACTGGGCTGATAAGGGTGCAGACATCAGAGTGGCAGTTCCCTGAGACGTCCTACTGAGAGGAATGTCATGGAAATGTGTGCCCATTAGTGGGATGAAGGAACTACTTACCTGTGGACACCATCTTTGACCCAGTTCCAGTGGACCGTGAGGGACATCCATACTGGATAGAGGCTCTACCCTTGCCTCCATCACTCCACATTTCTGCCCTTGGTGGCACAAAGCTTTACCGATTCTATGCTTACGGCAGTAGAATCCAACCCATCCGGTAAGCGTATTCCATCTTTTCACTTACTTTGAAGACATCTGAGCACACCGTTGAGAAGCTGAATGTATTGCCACACGGATCACTTACATTGATTGTGGACTTTTGTGTTTCAGCAACACGGCACTTTTGGGACATTATGTGTATGTGCACAGAGATCACTTATACATGTTTTTTTAGCGCTACATTTATTTAATTTATGGTATACATTTTTTTTTTGAATAGTGAAACATTAAAAACACAAATTCACCACCGTGCAACTCTGTGCCCTCTCATTCCCTCTCCACCATTCCAGGGATGTCTGGATAAGATGTATAAGGGAAAGCTCTATCCTCACATTGGCCTCTAACCAAGTATGTGGTACAGAGACTAGAGTTTGTCCACCCACACAATTCTCCGCACTAGATCACCCATTTCCTCCTCAATCAATGTATCACTCTATAAATTTCAGTTCCTCATCTTTTTCCAAAGCTTGGGAGCTTTTACACATCTTTTACAACATAGCTATCTCACTTTTTCTTACAGTAGTAAAATTGTGACTAGAGTCTAGGGATAGGCAGAATATCCTCCCCCCCCCCCCGTTTGGTTCACAGCAGAATTCCCGAACAGGGGAAATGTTCTAACCCAAATGGCGAACCCCATTGAAGTCTATGGGAGCCGAATAGGGAAAAATCAAAAGTGGCCATTTTGAAGGCTTATATGCAAGTAATTGATCATAAAAGGGGTATGGGGGTCTGGGTACAGCCCTGGGGGACATGTATCAATAAAAAAATATGAAAAAATTATAGTTTTTTCAGACGCAGTGATTTTAATTATACTTAAAGTGCAAAAAAAATACATGAAACATTACTTTAAATATAGTGCCTGGGGGGTCCCCTTAATGTGCCTGTAAAGTGGGACATCTGTAGCATGCATAAAACATGCTACAGCAAACATTACATTTCTAAAGAAAAAGAAAAAACGAGTCAAATCCCATTTAAAATGACTCGCGGTTACAATTGCTGGCTTGAGAAATCCATACCAGACCCTTATCCAGGAATGTAGTCTGGCAGGTTAGGAAAGGGGGGGGGGACGAGTGAGCGCCCCCCTCCTGAACTATACCAGGCCACATGCCTTCAACATGGGGTGCTTTGGGGCAGGGGGCTGCCAGCATGCACCAGTCTGTGATGTCAGAAGGGGGTGGGGCCACTGGGTGATGTAGCCAGATGGCCCCACCCCTTGCCTATATAAGAAATTTCAAAGGGCAGGCAAGAGCCCATAGACTTTAACAGTGTTTGCATGTTCGCACAAATTTTTTGTCTGTTCGCATGTTCTGGTGCGAACCAAACTGAGGGGGTGTTCGGCTCATCCCTACTAATAGGCAAGGGATGGCCAAACAAATCACATGGGGTTTGGACACTGTCCTGGAGAAATGGTGCCAAAGCAAAAAAAATTAAAATTATTTGACAGGAAAGGGCAAATAAAAAAAATTTTAAAAATAGTGAAACATTAAAAACACAAAACAAATTAAATAACATGCATGGGAATGCCCTTAACCTCCTTGTTAAGTGGCACATTTGTACGATGTAAGCAACCTACTACAGTGAAGACGACAAGTCTGGTATAGATGTTAATTGGGGACCCCACACAAAAACAGAAAAGGGTGTGAGGTTTCCCTTATAATTTATATTAGGGTCTGGTATAGATTTCAAGGGGATCACCAAGTACAAATCAAGAAACAAAAAAAGTGTGGGGTCCGCCAAACCAAATCCAAACCAGACCCTTATCTGAGCATGCAGCCTGGCTGGCCTAAAAAAAAGGAGAGGGAATGAGTATTCACCCCACCATCTCAGGAAACATACTAGGCCAAATGCCCTCAACCTAGGGGTACCTTGCCAAAAGAAACCTCCCTGGCAATAGGGATGAGCCAAACACCCCCCAGTTCGGTTTGCATCCAGAACATGCGAACAGGCAAAAAATTTGTTCGAACACGCGAACACCGTTAAAGTCTATGGGACACAAACATGAATAATCAAAAGTGCTCATTTTAAAGGCTTATATGCAAGTTATTGTCATAAAAAGTGTTTGGGGACCTGGGTCCTGCCCCAGGGGACATGTATCAATGCAAAAAGAAGTTTTAAAAACAGACTTTTTTTGGGAGTAGTGATTTTAATAATGTTTAAAGTGAAACAATAAAAGTGTATTATTCCTTTAAATTTCGTACCTGGGGGTGTCTATAGTATGCCTGTAAAGGGGCGCATGTTTCCCGTGTTTAGAACAGTCTGACAGCAAAATGCCCCCCAAAGCACCTTGTCCCCATGTTGATGGGGAGAAGGGCCTCATCCCCACAACCCTTGCCCGGTGGTTGTGGGGGTCTGCGGGCAGGGGGCTTATTGGAATCTGGAAGCCATCTTCAACAAGGGGACCCCAGATCCCACCCCCCTGTGTGAATTGGTAATGGGGTACAAATGTACCCCTTCCATTTCACAAAAAAGTTTAAAAAAGGTTAAAAAACACAAGAGGATCTTGCTGGCCTGTGACACTCTGGGGAGAACCGATCCCGGCCGGACTGGAGGTAAGGGACGGCTCCCCATCCACATCTGCCTGCCCATCCACCTGCCTAGCATAGTCCGGAGGTCCGTTCGGTTGCCGGGGACGTCCGTGGCAGCCGCGATTTGGTGCGGCCTGGTGAGGCCTGTGAAGCACCGGTGTTTCCTGAGTCATCTGCCCACCGGAGGGGTGCCGCGGCCGGCCTGCTCATACCCAGGTGCGTGGATCCTCTGCCTCCTCCTGCCCTGCCACCCATTCACACTTCTGCCGGGGCCTGGTGAGCTGCCCAGCTCAGCAGAGACTGCTTACCTGAGCTGCCTGTAAGATCCTAGGCTCCGGCCTAGCGGCGGCCATCTTGCTGCACCCAGCCACGGAATCAAAGCTTAACCCTGACCTCCCAGACTGTCCTTCACACGGCCTTTCTCAAGGACACTAACAGGAGCACATCTGCCACCTGTGGCACTCATCGATACCCCTCCACAGCGGCCGGCAAGTGGAATAGCAGCTCTGGCCCAGTGAACAGCGGCCATCTTGCTGCACCCAGCCGAGGTACTGGTGCTGAATTCTGGCCTCCCAGACCACCCTCCACACGGTCTTTTTTCTACACAGCCTCCGGAGCTCGTCCGCTACCTGTGTCATCCATTTACACCCCTCCTTGGCGGCTTGTAAACAGAATATAAGCTCCAGGCCTGTAAATGGCGGCCATCTTGCTGCACCCGGCGGCCATCTTGCTACACCCGGAGCTCACCATATTGACTCCTCTGCGACCGTTCAGCCACCCCTGGAGGCTGGATCACTCTGGCCGACCGGACCGTGACCCCCAAGGATGGACAGACTATCTTTATCCTGTGACAAGTGTTAAAATTGCAACCTCGGGGGCGTGGCCTGGACATGGCTGACTAGAGACATGTTTTAGCTGAGCTCCCGTCCGTCTCTCCCCTATCCCAGCTATTTCAGCCCATTATTCAGAATATGTACTCCTCCAGAAGGAAGGCAGCAAAGAAAACCAACAAGCCACCTAAATCTACTCCTCAACCTCCAACATCGGGCGAAATTGAACGACTTTTTCTTCTCTCCTTGCTCGGTTCCCTGGAAGTTAAAATGGCGTCAGTGCATGGTAAGCATACTGAGAGACAGACTCCACAAAACTCCCCATCGACTGACATGGAGGCGCTGTTGACCGACACCTACACAGGCTTCCCTGCGGATCTTCGCTCCGACTATGGTGAGCCATCACAACCCCCCTCACGATCACTCAGAATGGCGGTGGAGTTACGCTCGCTCCTGCAGGCACTCCCCACTAAAGCAGACATAGCGGCCCTCATAGAGACAGTTGAAACCGCTCACCGCAAAGAAATTAGCGTGATGAAGGCGGAGGTCCAGGCACTGACCAACAGGGTTGAGACGGGGGAGTCCTTCCTAGCAGCCCTGGAGCGGAGAGTGGCAGCTGTAGAAGGGGTCCAGGACACTCAGGCGGAAACCCTGCAAGACCAACAGCTCCACATGGAAGAGATGGAGGACCGAAGCCGCAGAAATAACCTGCAGATTTGGGGACTGCCGAGGACCTGGCGGATACAGCGATCGCCATTTTCCGCAACATACCCGGTGTAGATGTTGGAAATCGATAGGATTCACCGAACATTGGGCCCTAAACCGACTGATCCTTTGAGACCGCGCAATGTAATCTGTAGATTGCACCACTATACACACAAGGAACAAATTTTACGCAAAGCATGGGAAGCAGAAGACCCAGAACTAAATGGTGTGACTGTTAAAATATTTCCTGACCTCTCCTGCACTACCCTGCAGAGACGAGCGATCATGAAACCTTTACTGGATCTAGCCCGGCACAGAGGAGCCACATATCGCTGGGGATATCCCCTTTCGGTCACATTCAGGAAGGAACAGAGATTCTTCACATTACGTAAACCAGATGCTTTGCCAGCCCTGTTCTCCTTCCTTGACACGGATCCTATTGATGTGCCCAACTGGCTCGCCCCCCTGCAGCGACCACCAGGACGCATGAATACACCGAGACTGGGGGGGAACCTGCCACCCAGACAACAGAGGAATCCTCGTCGACCCAGAGCGCCATCACAAGAAGATGCACGTGAGTCTTGAAGTATGCATCCCTTAAGACGAATTTGATTCAGCCTAAATAATGCCCAAAGTGGTGATATTTGCCTCGTTTTTGCTTAGATTACTAATGCCGTTCACCCGACATCATTTGCCCCTCTGTATTGTCGGAGGGAATAGGGATTTTCTGAACTCTACTGCATAAAGAAAGAGGCCACTCTTTGCACCAATTAGCAAGACTTCCGTCCTTATCAGTGCAGTGACCACTCATGATTAACCCGCATGATACTCTTAAAGCGGTCAATATAATTTGAGATGTAAGCTGGAGAAAGAGACGGTATATACCCAGGAGGTCTCTTTCAACCACAGGTACTCTCTAGGATGGAAACCTCAGGGGTTTCTATCCATCCACTTTAACAGATATTTCACAGCTACTCCAGATACTACTCTGGAAACATTTATCAGAGGACATACTACAGAAACAGGAGATGGGGTAGTGGAGACGTCAAGTGTGGAGTTTTTTGCACCTTCTCCTTTCGTGGAGATCAGCTGAAGCCGCATACCATAGAGCCTTGCCCAGATACATTACCTGACGGATCTGTTAATTCCTGTTTGGTGGAGACCCGACGAGACTGATCTGAAGACATACTAACTAGGTTTGAAAGACATGCCATCATTTTTGAAGTGGGGTGCACGGTATTGTTTTGTTTGGGTTTAAATATATCTGTTAAGCTGTTGGGTTTTCAGTTTTATCATACCACAATTGCTGAGATGCCGAGTTTTGGAGATGTGTTACTTCGCTAAACATGACTGGACACCACAGTAAGGGGTCCACTTCTCAGAATGCTCTTGAGAATAGCAGAATGTACACTCAGAGTCAGAGAAGTAGGGGGTGGTGATCAAGAAACTAGCACATGAGGTTTGCAAATACATACCCATTCAAGTTATGTTATTGTTGGTTTATTATTTTACTTATAAAGTTATACAAAATATTCTTTCTACACATTCCAGATGTGCTGGGATGGGAGGGAGGACGGGAGACTCACCTTTTGAGCCGTGTCCTATCCCTCTCCCAATTAGGTTAGCATATCCTCTTAGAGGGCGCAACTCTGCCCCCTGGGAGTCTTATGCAAAGGACAATACCAGAAATATAAAAGGGAGTCGAGTTGGGCGAGACATTAGGCCTTGCCTCTACCTCGTATCCCTCTACTAAGTATCTTCTTCCTTTACTTACTTCTCTTTCTCTATTTCCTCCCCCCCCTCCCCCTTTTTTTTTTTCCCTCATACCCAAACCTACCCTTCCCTCCCTTCCTGTCCCGTAACAACATGGCGTTCAATAATATCAAAGTGATGTCTCTCAATGCAAAGGGGCTTAATACGCCTGAGAAGAGATGCATACTGATAGATGACCTGAAGCGGACTCGCACAGACATAGCCTTTATTCAAGAGACGCACTTTAAAACGAACAAATTACCGTATTTACAATGTAAACTATTCCCGATGACTTACCACTCTACAAACCCGACTGCCAAATCCAAAGGAGTGTCCATATTAATATCCAGTAAAACCCCATGGCACCTTCTGAGCTCAATGATAGACCCATCAGGAAGATATGTTTTCCTTAAAGGCCTCATAGGTACTGTAAAAGTAACGCTAGCAGCACTATATGGCCGTAATGAGCAGCAGGCCAAATTTATCCGAGACACTTTGGAGAAACTAGACGACTTTAAGGAAGGACAGCTAATTATGGGAGGAGACACCCCATTGATCCCATCTGTAGACACCTCGACTGGTAAATCTTCGATCCAACCAAATCAACTCAAAAAAATAGCAAAAACGTTACACAAATCACAATTAATCGATATCTGGCGCTTACAGCACTCGGGAGAACGCGACTACACATTTTATTCACACTTTCACCAGGTATATACCAGAATAGATTATTTCTTGATCCCACACAGTCAGCTACATGCAGTAGAACAGACCTCCATAGGCAATAGAACGTGGTCTGGCCATGCGCCTATCTTCCCGACCTACACTTTGTCGGACATTTCTTCTCCCAGACACCGTTTCTGGCGTCTTAATGAAAGTCTCTTGCAAGACCCAGAAGTGCTGACAGACGTGACCAGAGCGCTAAATTTATACTTTCAGGAAAACGACCAACCAGACTGTGACCCTGGGATTTTGTTGGAAGCCCACAAAGTAGTTATCAGAGGAATCCTCATCACACATGGTGCAAGAATTAAGCGAGAAAGAAATAAACAACTCTCCCAACTTCTAAAGGATCTCGCTATTTCTGAAGCCAGACACAAACATGCCCCCATGCAGTCCTCAGGGACTGCACTGACAGTTCTCAGACGACAAATCACTGATCTCTTACTCTATAGAGCTAAAGCGGCCTTACAGTTTTGTCGCAAACAGACATATGAGTCAGGAGATAAGTGTGGGAAACTTTTAGTAAAGATGGTTAGAGACCACAAATCATCTACATACATCCCACATATCGTCACGACAAGAGGGAAAAAAGAAGTCCTGCCAGCACTAATCACAAAAGAGTTTAACCATTTTTACTCCAATCTGTACAACAAGTAGTTTCCCCCTCGCCTGAGATAGAGAACTACATCACATCAAATGCCATCCCTTACCCAGGAAATTAAGGAAGATTTAGACTCCCCTATAACTTTGATAGAAATTCAAAAAGCTATAGGGACAATGAAGCCAGGTAAAGCCCCGGGCCCTGACGGTTATACACTACAATATTATAAAACTCTTCTCCCGATACTAGGACCTCGTTTAGTCACACTATTCAACAGTGTTGATGGAGCATTTGCTAGAGAAACACTAGGTGCTCATATTTCAGTAATTCATAAGGAAGGAAAAGACCCGGCAGCATGTAGCAGTTACAGACCCATATCATTATTAAACCTTGATTTAAAGATATTCACTAAAATTCTGGCTGATCGGCTAGCGCAGCACCTCCAGCAAATCATACACCTAGACCAGGTAGGCTTCATCCCATCTCGGGAGGCCAGAGATAGCACTACAAAGGTGCTAAATCTACTTTATGTCGCTAAGTCTCAGAAAATCCCATGTATTTTTCTCAATACAGACGCTGAAAAAGCGTTTGACCGGGTAAGCTGGCCATTTATGTTTGCGGTGCTCAGACACATCGGCCTGGGGGAGGTGATGCTTAGCCGAATAGCCAGAATATATTCAAACCCAACAGCCCGAGTAAAGGCCAACGGAGTCCTATCGGACCCCTTCCCAATAACAAATGGGACGAGACAGGGATGCCCACTTTCCCCTCTCCTATTTGCTCTCTCCCTGGAACCCTTTCTATCTAAAATTAGATTGAACCCCGACAATCAGGGGATATCAATTGGTCCTATGCAACACAAGATCTCGGCCTATGCAGACGACCTGCTCTTTTCGCTAACCAACCCAGGAGTGTCCCTACCGAATCTACTCGCAGAATTCCAGATATACGGGAAAGTATCAAACCTTAAAATAAATTTTTCCAAATCGGAAGCAATGGTGATATCACTACAGGCCCATATTCTTCTAAATTTACAATCGAATTTTAAATTTAAATGGACGTCTTCCGCCCTGACTTATTTAGGCACGAAAATACCACCAGATCTGTCTCACATCTATGAGAGCAACTTCCCCCCCTCCTAGCTAAGACCAGGAAATTGCTAGAAAATTGGAATAAAGGGTTACACTCCTGGTTTGGGAGGTGCAATTTACTCAAAATGAGTATACTCCCAAAATTTTTATACCTCTTCCAGGCCCTACCGATTAAGATACCTCCCATATATTTCAAACAAGTACAAGCCCTTTTCACCCATTTTGTTTGGGCTCATAAAAAGCCTCGCATCCCAAGATCTCAACTATCCACACCAAAACATTACAGCGGCCTATCGCTACCAGACGTAAGGAAGTACTACCAAGCTACTCACCTAGGTAGGGTTCTTGATTGGTGCCGTCATAGGGACTATAAGTTGTGGGCACAATTAGAACAACACCAAACCACTATACCCCTACGATCTGCGATATGGTGTAGTGACTTCCTCCCTGCAGAATTGAAATCCCACCCTATCATCGGAAACACCATAAGACAGTGCATTCAAGCTACCTTACACACCTCTCTAACTACCAAAACATCACCTTTAACCCCGATTCTAGGTAACCCCAAGTTCTTCCCTGGACTCTCCTCTTCGCAATTTCAGACCTTGAGAAGATCCAATTGTGTTTTAGCGTCACAATTTGTGCAACAAAATAAATGGCCCTCCATCTCAGAACTAATGGACCCAGTAGGTCCATTTAAACTTCTGTTTTGGGATGCAGCACGAATTCACCACTTTCTCCAGACCTTCCCAAACCATCAAAGTTACACCAGGCCTTTGACCACGTTTGAAGAATGTTGTAAAGACACAGAGCCATTGCCGCAGACCCTATCCAGATGTACAGCCTATTGAACACTCCACCCCAGCCACCCAGATTACCATGCATTATGAAGTGGGAAACAGACCTCCAACGCACTTTTACAACAGTCCATAAACAAAACATGATTAGTCTCTCCCTTAAGTCCTCAATATGCACTAAAGTCCAAGAGACGAATTATAAGATCCTGACAAGGTGGTACCTAACACCAAGTCGATTACATATAATTTTTCCTGATACTTCAAAGTATTGCTGGCGATGTCACCAGGAAGAGGGAACGCTTCTACACATGTTTTGGTCATGTCCTATGTTGACAACTTTCTGGACTGCAGTTCGTACCATTTCCCAAAAATTCACTGACTTCCAAATCCCAAATGACCCGGCATTTTTTCTACTCCACATTTCTTCCATACCAATCAAAACCTATAAGAAATCTCTACTGAGACACTTAACAAATGCAGCCAAATCCTGTATTGCCATATTGTGGAAACAGCAATCCCCACCAACCACAGCAATGTGGTTGAGAAAAGTAGAAGACATAAATAAAATGGAAGACTTGATAATGACAGCTCAAGATAGACAGGAAACCTATCGGTAAACATGGACTCATTTGAATATATTCAAGTATTCAGAAGAGGGTAAATCCCTCCTTAGGAGCTAAAACCCTACCATTTCATACTGATCGACAACCTACAGTAATCATCGTAAACAGAGATTCACGTATCTGAACGCCTAATACCCCCCCTTGTCTTACCCCCCTCTCTTGTTTCTTCTTCTTACTTCTTTTCCCCCCTATCTATTACTTTTTCTTCTATCTCTTTTTGTTTTTTTTCTCTGGTGGCTGCCTCCTGACTAGGGTATTTATACTCTCATATCATACTAGGATTCTAACTCAGAGAAACAAAGATACCCATATATATATATATATATATATATTTAAAGATATGATAATGCTACATGCCTTGATGTATTACATGTACTATTATAATGCAATGTCGGGAGGCTGCGACCCCCTTTTGTTATATACCACTGTGGTATGTTGTGGGCTCTGCCCTTCTCTTTTCTATTTAAAAATTAATAAAATATATATTTGAAAAAAAAAAAAACACAAGAGACATTTTTAGACAAGTCCTTTATTAATTTCTTCTTCTTTCCACTTCTTCTTCCATCTTCTTTCTTCTGGTATTTCTTCTGTGTTCTTCTTCTTCCTCCATCTTCTTCTTCTCCATCTTCTTCTTCCTCCGCTCTTCTCGTCCCGCATCTTCCTCCAGCTTCTTCTCCGCTCTGACCACACGATCTGCCTCAGTGGGAGTCTTCTGCTGCGTGACGCTTTGGTTTTTCTGACACTTCTTATATAACGGAGGGTGGGGCCACCCGGTGACCCCACCCTCCTCTGACACACGGGGACTTCATGGGGACTTCCCTATGGCTTTCTCCGTGTTGTCAGAGCTGGGCAGGGTAACCCGTTTACGTAACTGGGTGACCTGCCCCTCTCTGACAACACAGGGAAAGCCATAGGGAAGTCCCTGTGAAGTCCCCGTGCATCAGAGGAGGGCGGGGTCACCGGTTGGCCCCACCCTCCATTATATAAGAAGTGTCAGAAGAACCGAAGCGTCACACTACGGAAGACTCCTGATGAGGCTGATCGTGCGGACGGAGCACGATCCGCCTCATCAGGAGTCTTCCGTAGTGTGACGCTTCGGTTCTTCTGAGAAGATGTGGGATGAGAAGACCGGAGGAAGAAGACGATGGAGAAGAAGAAGATGGAGAAAAAGAAGATGGAGGAAAAAGAAGAACACAGAAGGAAGACCAGAAGAAAGAAGATGAAAGAAGAAGCAGAAAGAAAAAGAAATTAATAAAGGACTTGTCAAAAACGTCTCTTGTGTTTTTTAACCTTTTTGACACTTTTTTGTGAAATTGTAGGGGTACATTTGTACCCCATTAACAAATTCACACGGGGGGGCCGGGATCTGGGGGTTCCCTTGTTAAAGGGGGCTTCCAGATTCTAATAAGCCCCCGGCCCGCAGACCCCCACAACCACAGGCAAGGGTTGTGGGGATGAGGCCCTTCTCCCCATCAACATGGAGACAAGGTGCTTTGGGGGTCTATCCCAAAACACCCTCCCAATGTTGAGGGTATGTGGCCTGGTACGGTTCAAGAGGGGGGGCGCTCTCTCGTCCCCCCTCTTTTCCTGCGGCCTGCCAGGTTGCTTCTTCGGATAAGGGTCTGGTATGGATTTTTGGGGGGATCCCACGCCATTTTTTTTTACATTTTGGCGCGGGGTTCCCCTTAATATCCATACCAGACCTGATGGGCCTGGTATGGAATTTAGGGGGACCCTCAAGCTTTTTTTTTTTACATTTTGGTTCGGGGTTTCCCTGTGGGGAAATTCTATGCCATTTTTATCAATGAATTTTAATGTGTATTGCCGGACCGACAATTCATTATAGCCGGCACTAGCAATAGTAGTTTTACATGACTTTTTTGCCTTTAGAAATGTCATTTTGCTGTCAGACTGTTCTAAACATAGGAAAAATGTGCCCCGTTTCAGGCATACTATAGACACCCCCCCAGGTACGAAAGTTAAAGGAACATTACACTTTTATTGTTTCACTTTAAGCATTATTAAAATCACTGCTCCCGAAAAAGCAGCCGTTTTTAAAACTTTTTTTTTGCATTGATACATGTCCCCTGAGGCAGCACCCAGGTCCCCAAACCTTTTTTATGACAATACCATACATATTAGCACTTTTGATTTCTCCCATAGACTTTTAAAGGGTGTTCCGCGGCTTTCGAATTTTCTGCGAACACCCCAAATTGTTCGCTGTTCTCCGAACGGGCGAACAGCCAATGTTCGGTTCGAACTCATGTTCGACCTGAACATAAAGCCCATCCCTACCTGGCAAAACACCTTATCCCCATGTTGATGAGGACAAGAGTCTCTTACTGAGAGGCTGAGGGGTCTGCAGGCAGGGGACTTATCATAACCTGAAAGCCTTTTTTGACAAAAATCAAGCATCCAAATACCAGCCCCGCATATGAATAACTACCCCTACTCATTCACAAAAAAAATGTTTATGGCCACATTTGGACAATGACGTCATAGGAATCAAATGTTAAACTCTAAACTCCTCTTCTGCTGTTCTCTCTACTTTGTTCATACTCCATTTTGTCTCTGCTTATTAGTCCCTCCTGTTGTGTCAGATCTCTCCAGCCAGCATAAATGGTTCAATTTTAAGTTTGGGGCTAAGAATAAGCCTATGTAAATTCCTTCTCTGTTTAGAACATACACTTAATTAAAATATAGAGAGATATGTGCACCAAGGCTAAAAGTATAGTATATCCTGTAAAATTTCAGAAACCTCCCTTCCTATTCCTAAGAACCAAACAATAGGACTGATTATCCAAGAAGGCAATTCAATTTATGAACTTTTAGTATGTCTTTCTCTATATTCCATCTTTACTTTAGCTTACCTTTTAAATATGATTCACGATACATTTTTAATTTGTACAGTATCTCACAAAAGTGAGTACACCCCTCACATTTTTGTAAATATTTTATTCTATCTTTTCATGTGACAACACTGAAGAAATTGGCATTTTTGATTTGACAGATTCGATACCCATAAATTTCAATTGGGTTCAAGTTCCGTATCTGAATTTCTTTGAAGTTTATTGAACCCTGCTTAAACCAAATGCAGCTCAGCTCATCCTTAGTTGCTAGCACACTGTCTAGGTCACAAACTCAGGAAATAAAGGTGTTTTTACAGAAGAAGTTAGGAAAATACTCAATGTCCTCAAAAAATTTTCAGAGTTATTGGACAAGCCCAATTGTGATGGTTCCAAAGCCCAATAGCACACTGCTGTTTTTCAGTGACTTTAGAAAACTCAGTGAAGTGTCCAAGCTTGATGCATATTCCATGTCCTGGGTGGACAAACAAGGTTAGGACCAGCTCAATGCAACTGTCTGAGCTGCAAAATATATAAAAGCTATCTGTCCTGGAAAATACCCCCAAAGTTATTAGTCTGTGATACCCCTTCTGTGGTTAAAAGCCCTGAGTCAGTAAGACGTCATTTGGATCTTTAGCAATAAAAACCTGCGAAAATTCAATTCATCATCATGCTAATTTGTGTTCTCTCCAACCCAACTTGATAGTTTCTTAATGTTATACTACCAATGTTTGCAAACCATTTTTTTTCCAGAATGTAGCATCGAAAGGAGAATAAAACTCTCCTAAAGTAAGTTACAAACATTCACTTTCAGCTTTACCGTCTTGCTATGTTAAATATAAATGGTACTTATGTGTTTTAATTTTAAACAATAGACTTTTGACGTCTATATTTTGAGGTATATCACTTAAGATGAGCAAATTGTGTAAATGTTGAACTTTGCAAAAGTATAGGGAAATGTTTTTTTTTTTTTTTTTTTTTTTCTAATTTTAAAATATTTATAGAATTGTATACATTGCAAGAAAAACATATCAAATAAAAATACATGTGTAAAATATCTGCTTCCAAATTCTTATCTGTCTCCAAAAAAATTATATATGATATATTAGGGTAAACTACAAGAACTTGAATGTATAAATTGCAAACATCTAAAAAAAAAGTGTTTAAGCTGCAATATATTACACTTTAGCTCGTATGCACACTTTAAATAATTTAATTTTCTGTTGCAAAGTGTTGATATACTGTAACACAAATCATATCAAATGTAAGTTGTTTTTTTATTGCTTAATAATATATTTTCAGTAGAAATGCTACATTTACTCTCCAGAAAATAAAACCGCTCACGGAAAAACAATCTTTTTATTCTCTATGCTATTTCATAGCTGGTGTTTAACTTTCTAATTGTTGAAAGTAACATTAGACAAAGAATTTTATTTTGGTGTACAATAAACAGACATGTTATACAAGATGATAAAAACAATAATGATTAAATTCAGCTCTCTCACCTGTACACCCCCTATGGACCAGAGCAATTTTTACATTTCTGCTATAAGCCTAGTGATTTCTCAAAACATATGTCATTACTTACGATAACAATGTAATACATATATTGCTTTTATTGGGGTAAACAAGGCTTTCTTTTGGTGATATTTTTGTAAAAACTATTTATTTTTTTATGCAGTCTATCGGCATACACACATAACAAAACTAAAAAGCACACTTTTTTCTACTTTGAAAAGTGTTAGTATTAAAAAAAGAAAGTTGCTGTATATAAAAAGTATACATTTTATTTATAATACATTGACACTAAAATGATAATTCTGGTACAGCATTGTAATGTTATTTACAAATGAAAAAATTGTTTTTTATTTTCAATTTTGCACATTTTGAAAGCAACACTAAGCAACAGTTTTTTGTTGTTTTTTAACAAAAAAGGTTTTTTATTTTTCATTGAAAACTAACAACAAAAAAAAGATGTACACACATTAGGCAGTGATCATGTTCACATCATTTTCAAGTATAAGTATAAATAGTACTTAACAGTCACCATTCCCTACATGTAGTAAAACCGGAGGAAAGAGGGGGAGAAGGGTGACTACAGTATAGTACCTTCATCATCGTATCTTCCTTGGATACCTGAGGTTTCCAGTAGCTACCCAGCTTGGTTCAAATAAGCACACATGTATGGGAAACACCATGAACAGCTAACATCAGGTAGTGAGTATACGGGGGTTAATTTCTGATGGCAAGACATCCCTTGTCCAAAATGAGTCAATAGATATCACGCACGGGGTCTGGGTAGGGGAGGGGGGGTTCCATCCCTAATAGGCTATCGGGTAAGCTGTGAGAGGTGATAGTTATAAACATCTTGTTATATAAATCTGAGTCGCTCCATTGCCAGCAACAAGTGGTGGGAGTAGTGACCCCACAGTTCCATCCCTACTCCAGGGACAGCTGCTCTTCGCGAACCCATGGGTTCCATATCTTAGAATTTTTTCTGGGGCAGTTAAGACCTAGGTAGGTTAGTTTGTACAGCGGGAGGGCCTTATTTATGAGTGGTTTCTATTGCTGTATTGTCGGAGGGGGGGGCGGCTCCCTTCCATTGTAGCAAAATTGCCTTTCTGGCATAAAAGGCCATGTAGAACACAAACAATTTCTTATATTGGGGGGCTTCCAAAGTATCCACTATCCCGAGCAACAGTGGTATCGGGTCACACGGCACTTTTAGTTTACTGACTAAATTATTGACAGAGACTACTCCCCTCCAGAGAGATTGTATATGCTGGCATGACCAAACAACATGAAAGAAAGAGCCCTCCTCTAAGGTGCATTTAGGGCAGAGCGGACTGCTGTCAGGGTATATTCTAGCTAGGCACTGTGGTGAGAAGTACATCCTGTGTAAAAATTTGAGTTGAATGAACCTGTCTCTGGCGGATATCACCAGAGAGAGGTATTGTTGGATGCCCTCCTCCCAGTCATCATCAGCCAGCGAGGGTATATCCACCTGCCACACCGAGAACAACTGGGAGACCCTAGATGTGTCCATTCCCGCCAGGACTGAGTACAAGGTGGAGAAGGGCTTAGTCTCCTCCGCTGCACTCAACAGTAGTTTCCAACACAGGAGATACAGGAAACTGAGATCGATAAGCATGGTGGAGCTGCAAGTATCTAAAAAACATGCAGTTAGGCAACCCTTTCTGCTGCTTCAAGACATCAAATGGGAGTAGGCCATCAGTGGACGTTATGTCTGCTAGCATCTTAATTTCATATCAGGCCCAAAGCACTGGATCAGGGATGGTTTGGAAGTGTAGTAACCGCGGATTCCCCCAGAGCGGAGTGCGGGGGGACTAACCGTTAGGTGTCTGGATCTTGGCCAGGACGATCTCCCAAACTCTTAGGGTAGTTCTCATTGAGGGGGTAATATTCGGGTTAAATTTGGGTCTGCAGTACATTACATTTCTCAGTTCCGAGTATGACCCGAGCAACGCCGACTCCAATGTCGAGGCGGGGTTGGCTAGTTCCTCCGACAGCTACCATCTTAGCATGACCAGGACTGCCGCCCAGTAATGTTTGAGAAAGCAGGGTAGGGTGAGGCCTCGCATTGAGAGAGGCAACTGGAGGGTGGATTTAGCTATTCTAGGGGCGCTACCATTCCAAGCAAAGGAGATAATCAGGTTGTCTAGTTTTTTTTTTTAAATGTGGACGGGATATGTACCGGAGTTTGTCTAAAGACATACAAAAATTTAGGCAGCACAGACATTTTTACGAGGTTATCTCTTCCAACCAGGGTGAGGGGTAGTGTTTTCCAGGCAGCGCATCTTTGAGTCAGGAGGGACAGCACCGGAGTTAGGTTAAGAGTAGGGATGAGCCGAACACCCCCCGGTTCGGTTCGCACCAGAACCTGCGAACGGACCGAAAGTTCGCACGAACGTTAGAACCCCATTGACGTCTATGGGACTCGAACGTTCGAAATCAAAAGTGCTCATTTTAAAGGCTAATTTGCATGGTATTGTCCTAAAAAGGGTTTGGGGACCCGGGTCCTACCCCAGGGGACATGTATCAATGCAAAAAAAACTTTTAAAAACGGCCGTTTTTTCGGGAGCAGTGATTTTAATGAGTCTTAAAGTAAAAAAAAAAAAAGTGAAATATTCCTTTAAATATCGTACCTGAGAGGTGTCTATAGTATGCCTGTAAAGTGACGCGTGTTTCCTGTGTTTAGAACAGTCCCTGCACCAAATGTCATTTTTAAAGGAAAAAATCTCATTTAAAACTGCTTGCGGGTTTAATGTAATGTCGGGTCCTGGCAATATGGATGAAAATCAGTGAGACAAACGGCATGGGTACCCCCCAGTCCATTACCAGGCCCTTTGGGTCTTGTATGGATATTAAGGGGAACCCCGCACCCAAATTAAAATAAGGAAAGGTGTGGGGCCACCAGGCCCTATATACTCTGAACAGCAGTATAAAGGCTGTAGGTTTGTTGTTAAGTAGAATCTCTTTGTAATTTTGAACGGGTACATTTTTAACGTGTTTAGCTCAAGCCAAAAAATCTTTTTTAAGCTTTTTGGAAAACATAGGGAAGGGTTATCACCCCTGTGACATTTGTTTTGCTGTCTTTCCTCCTCTTCAGAAGATTTCACCTCACTTTTTGTCCCAATGGATTGGAAAGCATCAGTGGAAAGGAGAAATGTTTTTCCCATATTAACTCTTACAGGAGAGAATTTCCCTTCCTAGGGGTAGATTTATTCTCACTTCCTGTTGTCTCCTTCCGTTTGCAAGTAGGAGTTGTTTGTAAGTTAGTTGTTTGAAAGTAGGGTCCTGCCCTATATACTCAGCAGAAATGTGGGCCTTAGGTGTTGCTGTGGCCACAACACTGTAAGCCCTCACAGGGCTCTGCTGTGAAATATTAGATCAAGAATTGTAATTACATGCCCCTGTTGAACAGGAGCTGAAAAATTAGGCCTTAGGCACTGGTGCTGGTGCCACAACAATGCAACCCCTCACAGACACTCTAGTTGGAATGCAGGAACGAGCCCTGCTGCAAAGTATTGCATCAAAAATTGTAATTACACGCCCCTGTTAAACAAGGGCTGAAAAATTGGGCCTTAGGCACTGGTGCTGGTGCCACAACACTGCAACCCCTCACAGACACTCTAGTTGGAATGCAGGAACGAGCCCTGCTGCAAAGTATTACATCAAAAATCGTAATTACACGCCCCTGTTAAACAGGGGCTGAAAAATTGTGCCTTAGGCACTGGTGGTGGCACCCAGAACCAAAAATGTTCTTACAAGCTATCAGCGTGATGATTGAGGAGGAAGAGGATAATTACTCAGGGATAGTTACTCAGCATCAGCATAGGCAGTCTTTGAAGGGATCTGAGATTTCAAAAAAAATTATTCGGTTACATCAGCATCAGGTGCTTGGTAGCTGGTGGTGATCCAAGACTCATTCATTTTTATGAAGGTCAGTCGATCGACCGAGTCAGTGGACAGACGCACCCTGTGATCGGTTACCACGCCTCCAGCAGCACTGAATGTGCGTTCCGAAAGAACGCTGGATGCAGGACAGGCCAGTAGCTCAATTGCATACTGTGCAAGCTCTGGCCAGTGATCCATCCTCAAGACCCAGTAACCCAGAAGATTTTCGGTGGGAAAGGTGTCCAAGTCTGATCTTGCCCCTAGGTATTCCTGCACCATGTAAAACAGAAGCTGGCGATGGTTGCTGGAACCGATCATACCTTGGGGCTGCGGACCAAAAAATTGTCTGAACGCATCGGTCAGACAGCCACCTTCTCCACCGCTCCTTCTTTGACTGACCGAAGCCTCAGCAACACGTTGTCCAGAAACAGGAGTTTGTAACCTCCCAGTCTCTGGGAACGCGTTGCACAGACCTTTCTGCAAGGCCTCCCGAAGATGTTTCATCCTCTGCTCCCTCTGCGATGGCAAGATAAGGTCCGTAACCTTACCCTTGTAACGTGGATCAAGGAGGGTTGCCAGCCAGTATTGGTCCTTCTCCTTGATACCACGAATACGAGGATCCTTACGCAGGCTTTGCAGGATCAGGGAGGCCATGCAGCGTAGGTTTGCTGAGGCATTCGGTCCGGAGTCCTCTGGGTCACTAAGGACGACATGGTCCGCAGCCACCTCCTCCCAGCCACGTACAAGTCCATGTGTTTCTTGGGACTGATCCCTTAAAGACTGCTGCTGATGCTGAGTGCCAGGCTCCACCTCCATACTGACACAATCTTCCTCCTCCTCCTCCTCCTCTTCCTCCTCGTCCTCTTCCTGTGTGATCGGCGGGCACGCAGGAACACTGTCTGGATAAAGGGGGCCTTGAGAGCTAAGGAAGTCCTCCTCTTCCTGCCTCTGTTCTGCCTCAAGTGCCCTGTCCATTATTCCACGCAGCGTGTGCTCCAACAGGTGGACAAGGGGGATAGTATCACTGATGCATGCATTGTCACTGCTCACCATCCTCGTGGCCTCCTCAAATGGTGACAGGACAGTGCATGCATCCCTGATCATGGCCCACTGGCGTGGGGAAAAAAAACCAAGCTCCCCTGACCCTGTCCTGGTGCCATAGTCGCACAGGTACTCATTGATGGCCCTCTGCTGCGTGCGCAGCCGCTGCAGCATGGCCAACGTTGAGTTCCACCTGGTGGGCATGTCACAGATTAGGCGGTTCTTGGGCAGGTTAAACTCCTTTTGGAGGTCCGTCAGCCGAGCACTGGCATTATATGACCGGCGGAAATGCACACAGACTTTCCTGGCCTGCCTCAGGACATCCTGTAAGCCCGGGTACCTGCCCAAGAACCGCTGCACCACCAAGTTAAGGACGTGAGCCAAACAGGGCACATGGGTCATTTGTCCCTGTCGGAGGGCAGAGAGGAGGTTGGTGCCATTGTCGCAAACCACCATTCCTGCCTTAAGTTGGCGTGGCTTCAACCACCTCTGAACCTGCCCCTGCAGAGCTGACAGAACCTCTGCCCCAGTGTGGCTCCTGTCCCCCAAGCACACCAGCTCAAGCACCGCATGGCATCTTTTGGCCTGCGTACTTGCGTAGCCCCTTGAACGACTACGGAGCACCACTGGTTCCGAGGAAGAGGCCATGGAGGAAGAAGAAGAGGAGGGGGTGGAGGAGAGAGGTGTGTCACAATCATTAGCATTTTGGAGGCGTGGTGGCGGAACAACCTCCAACACTACTGCACCTTGTCCTGCATCCTTCCCAGCTGCCAGCAGAGTCACCCAATGCGCCGTGAAACTTAGGTAACGTCCCTGTCCATGCCTGCTGGACCATGAGTCAGCGGTAATATGCACCTTACCGCTGACCGCCCTGTCCAGCGAGGCATGGACATTGCCTTCCACATGCTGGTAGAGAGCCGGAATCGCCTTCCGTGAGAAAAAGTGGCGTTTGGGTACCTGCCACTGAGGAACCGCACATTCCACAAACTCACGGAAGGGGGCAGAGTCTACCAACTGAAAAGGCAGCAGTTGAAGTGCTAGCAATTTTGCCAAGCTAGCATTCAACCGTTGGGCATGTGGATGGCTGGGAGCAAACTTCTTTCGGCAGTGCAGCAGCTGGGGCAGGGAAATTTGCCTGGTACAATCTGTCGTCGGTGTACCAAAATCAGATTGCCCACAAGTACGTGGCTGTGACACACCTAATTCTACACCTTCATTCCTCTCAGTGCAGGTCTCAGAGAGGACTGAAGGTCTAGTGGGGTTGGAAATCTCAGCTGATGAGGAGCAAGCAGAGGTCCTCTTTGTTCTTTGGTGTGGGTCTTTTAGATACGCTTGCCAACGAACTGCATGGCAGGTCAACATATGTCTGGTCAAGCATGTGGTACCCAAACGGGAGATGTTTTGGCCACGCGAGATACGCTTGAGACATATGTTGCAAATAGCAGCGGTGCGATCTGATGCACTCGTCTCAAAAAAGGCCCACACCAAAGAACTTTTTGAATAACGCGCAGAGACTGCAGCGCCCTGCACATGTGGAGCTTTGGAGTGTGATGCAGTCAATGTGCTGCCCTTAGGCTGGCCCCTGGAGGGCATCCTGCCTCGTTGGTGATGTGCCGCCTCCTCCTCCTCCTCCTCCTCCTCTCTCCTATCAGGCACCCACGTTGAGTCAGTGACCTCATCATCCCCTCCCTCCTCATCACTGGAGCAAACCTGGCAGTATGCTGCAGCAGGGGGAGCATGACTGCCAGATTGCTGTCCTTCTTGGGCACCCCCTCTGTCCGTGCTCGTGTTACTGCCTTCATCGAGCTCAGTATCATCATCAGAGCCTTCCAAACGCTGGGCATCCTCCTGGAGCATGTACCCAACACTGTGGTCAAACAGTTCGAGGGACTCCTCAGGAGGACATGGTGGGGCTAGGGAAGGAGTCACTGATGACATTGAGCCGAGGGAAGAGGCCGCTGCTTTGCCAGACAAAGTACCCTGGGCATGGGTGAGAGAGGATGAGGAGGATGAGGACGGCTTGGTCATCCACTCGACCAAGTCTTCCGCATGTTGCGGCTCAACATGGCCAGCTGCCGAAAAAAAGGCCAAGCTTGTCCCATGGCCACGTGCTGATGAGGATGCACCGTCTCCACGACCAGCACTAGACACAGAGCCTGCTTGCCCTCTCTTATTGGCTTGTGACTGTCTGCCTCTCCTTCTTGGCCTTCCAGACATACTAATGGCCTGTAGCTGCACTAAGCTGGGATATATATATATATATATATATATATATATATATATATATATATATGTACTGATACTGCAGCTAGCAAAATCAACTGCCTGCCTGTAGTATGAGAACACCACCAACCTTCTACAGGTAGCTTTAGCTGAACACTGTGAGGTGGACGCACCCCACTAACTTGTAGGTTTAGCAGAACACTGTGAGCAGGACGCACTGCACTAACTGTAAATAGTCTAGCTGCCTGACTGTGGTACTAATAGGATCAAAAGAACACCAGCAATTTTCTTCAGGTAGCTGTATTTACTGTAACAAGACAAGCCTGCCTGTCAGTAAGAAGATAACAGAAACGGATCTAGCTGAACACTGTGAGCAGGACGCACCCCACTAGCTTGTAGGTTTAGCTGAACACTGTGAGCAGGACGCACCCCACTAACTTGTAGGTTTAGCAGAACACTGTGAGCAGGACGCACTGCACTAACTGTAAATAGTCTAGCTGTCTGACTGTGGTACTAATAGGATCAAAAGAACATCAGTAATTTTCTTTAAAATACTGTAACAAGACAAGCCTGCCTGTCAGTAAGAAGATAACAGGAACGGATCTAGCTGAACACTGTGAGCAGGACGCACCCCACTAGCTTGTAGGTTTAGCTGAACACTGTGAGGTGGACGCACCCCACTAACTTGTAGGTTTAGCTAAACACTGTGAGCAGGACGCACCCCACTAACTTGTAGGTTTAGCAGAACACTGTGAGCAGGACGCACTGCACTAACTGTAAATAGTCTAGCTGCCTGACTGTGGTACTAATAGGATCAAAAGAACACCAGCAATTTTCTTCAGGTAGCTGTATTTACTGTAACAAGACAAGCCTGCCTGTCAGTAAGAAGATAACAGAAACGGATCTAGCTGAACACTGTGAGCAGGACGCACTGCACTAACTGTAAATAGTCTAGCTGCCTGACTGTGGTACTAATAGGATCAAAAGAACACCAGCAATTTTCTTCAGGTAGCTGTATTTACTGTAACAAGACAAGCCTGCCTGTCAGTAAGAAGATAACAGAAACGGATCTAGCTGAACACTGTGAGCAGGACGCACCCCACTAGCTTGTAGGTTTAGCTGAACACTGTGAGGTGGACGCACCCCACTAACTTGTAGGTTTAGCTGAACACTGTGAGCAGGACACACCCCACTTACTTGTAGGTTTAGCAGAACACTGTGGGCAGGACGCACTGCACTAACTGTAAATAGTCTAGCTGCCTGACTGTGGTACTAATAGGATCAAAAGAACACCAGTAATTTTCTTTAAAATACTGTAACAAGACAAGCCTGCCTGTCAGTAAGAAGATAACAGATAGCTGAACACTGTGAGCAGGACGCACTGCACTAACTGTAAATAGTCTAGCTGCCTGACTGTGGTACTAATAGGATCAAAAGAACACCAGTAATTTTCTTCAAAATGCTGTAACAAGACAAGCCTGCCTGTCAGTAGGAATATAACAGGAACGGATCTAGCTGAACACTGTGAGCAGGACGCACTGCACTAAATGTAAATAGTCTAGAAGATAACAGGAATGGATCTAGCTAAACTGAATACAGTGTATATATATATATATATGCAACACCTGGGATGCATATATATACACAATACACTTTAAGTGCAGCTAACTGACTGACTGTCCTGCCTAATCTAGCTAACTCAAATGAAATGACACTGTCTCTCTCTCTCTCTAAGCACACCGGAACACACTGCACAGGGCCGCCGTGCAGGCGGCCTTATATAGTGTGGGGCGTGTACTAAATCCCCTGAGCCATAATTGGCCAAAGCCTCCTTGGCTTTGGCCAATTATGGCTCTCTGTTAAGGCGGCGCTGTGATTGGCCAAGCATGCGGGTCATAGTGCATGCTTGGCCAATCATCAGCAAGCAATGCACTGCGATGCCGCAGTGAATTATGGGCCGTGACGCGCCACACGAATTTGGCGCGAACGGCCCATATCGTTCGCAATTCGACGAACGATCGAACAGCCGATGTTCGAGTCGAACATGGGTTCGACTCGAACACGAAGCTCATCCCTAGTTAAGAGGGATGAACTGAGCCAAGGCCCTATGTATCTCAATTCCCAAGTACCTGAATTGCGAGACCGTTTTGGAAAGGGATATCCGACAGAATAGAGGCCTCCTCCGGATGTAACGCAAAAATCACAGATTTCCTCCAATTAACGTGGATGCCAGAGTATCGGCCAAAAATGTTTATAAGTGATAGGGCAGCTCCTAAGGACTTAAATGTGTTCCTATGGTACAGCAGGGTGTCTTCCGCATATAGGGTTATTTTCTCTTGGACCGACCTCACCGGGATACGGTTAACTAGGGGAGAGGACCTCAAGAGGATCGCCATTGGCTCAATAGCCAGTGCAAAAAGGACAGGGGATAATGGGCATCCCTGTCTGATGCCCCTGTGTGGGCGGAAGGGTGGTGAGAGAGTCGACCCAATATGGACCCTAGCCCGCAGGAACATATAGAGAGCCTGCACCCAGGATATAAAGTTAGGGCCGAAAACGAAGCGATGCAGGACCTCCCGCAGGTAACACCACTCCATTGAGTCAAATGCTTTCTCTGCATCCAGGGAGGCCACTGCATCGAATCGGTTAAGAGAGTCCCTGGCACCCATAACAGTATAAAACCTGCAAAGGTTTATATCTATCCCCTTACCAGGCATAAATCCAGTCTGGTCTTCGTGAATCAGAGTGAGAATAACCTCGATAAGTCTTCTAGCTAGAACTTTAGTAAGAATTTTGACATCTGCATTAAGCAGGGATATGGGGCGATAAGAGGTGCAAAGTTCAGGGTCTTTTCCCAGTTTAGAGATAACTACTATGATCGCCTCCCTCATAGAATTTGGGAGAGTGGTGTCTTTCAGAGTCCCTTTGACCATCTGCAGTTTGGGTGACAGCTGGACCTCTTCTAGGGTAATGGTGCTATGCAAATGGGTTCAGGCCTCCTCACTGAGAGTCAGAAAGGTGAGATGCCCGAGAAAGGAATCTAGTTCCACTCCTGAGTAGTCCGCCTTGGAGGAGTAGAGGGCACTATAGTATGAGGTGAAGCATGCATTGATGGTCACCAGATCCGTTACCGGTGTCCCGTCTTCATCTCTTAAGCGGGCAATGGTGGTTATAGGTTGTTATAAACTGTGAAAAAAGCAATCAGCGCCAAACTGCTAATCTAAATATAAAATAAAAAATGTGAATATGAATAAATACCCTACAGCTGCTGTAACACTCACAGCAAATCATCACACTCCAAAAAGACTATATTTTCCTAATAGTGTAGTGCTGTGTATCATCATAGTAAAAAATAAACAAATATACAGTCCTCAATTACAGTGATAATTATCACAATGCAACCAGTCCTTGTGTAACCATTCATAACATTTTAAATAAATAAAATAATGGTGATGAAAAACTCCTGTCTTTGGTAAATAAACAGTTTGCATATGACTGTGCTTCAAACACAAACACCGCTGTGCAGATCCGCCCTCTCTAAATTGAATGTGCACACCATCACTGGCCAAAGTGCCTGCTCACCTCTAGGATGAGTTAAAAACTCATGGAAAAGATCACTCTTTCAATTCCTGCTCGGTTCTTTCTCTTTCACGGCTTATAGGTGGAAATCCTATAATCCCCAGACTGCACGTTCACGCTGGCAACTTCACTCGAGCCGCATCCAGGGAACACCCTCCTTTTCTCTCTCTCATTGGGGCTCAGCTCCGCTTTACTCAATATGATTTAGTGACATGTAACAACAAACACAACTACCATAGTGTTCTCCATTTTTTAAATGTATTACACCGTCCCCAAAGAGTTACACTTACAAGATAAAATCATCAGATTAGCATGTAAAACAACATCAGCTCGTTGACCTCACAGACTCGGCTCCTCCCTTCTATACGCGTGTCGCCCTCTCATTGGGCTTCATCAGTAGATGGGCGGGCTGATTCACCTGAGCCTTTATATACCCTTATGTTGCCTAGGCAACCCTCCAGGGGTCGCCACGGCTGTCTACGGCCTTTGAGGACACTCCCACTTCCTGTGTCCCATGGAACTCAAATAACTGAGTCGGAGAGTGTGTCACCAATGGAGATAAAACAACCGTTATGCATACAGGGCGTTATCATACATTTCCCCCGCTGACATCCATGGCAACGTCCTGTTACATTCTACAACAGGAATAAATAACAACATCTAAAAATAACTCCGTAAATAACATGATTATTTAAAATAACCCATTTGATTTATAGGTTAATAAGAACTAATTCTCCTGTAATATTTACACATAGGGGCCCACAACAAACTATTTGTTTAAAAAATGTATCTTTATCGTATGGATATTCTCTATATAATCTTCATTTTTTAAAAATATTTAAAATCACTCTTATTTTAAAATATCACTTTTTAAAAAGCTTTTTTAAGATTATATTTATTTATTTATTTATTTTTATTTTCTATATGCACCTCTTCAGCCATTATAAATTAAAACATTTAGATCAAAATCTATGTTAAGCCCCCTGGGAGCTAAAACCTGTGTCTCATATATCCAGGCTGACTCACGCTGACTTAATTGTCTTATAAAATTGCCCCCCCCCCTCCAATGATGTTTAATCCTCTCAATTGCCCAGAATTTTAATTGTTTTGGGTTCCTATCATGAACTTCAAGAACAAGTGCTTAGAGACACAATATTCTTTCCTCCCTTTTCTAATTTTATTGATGTGCTCACGCACTGGAGTTTGTATGAACACTCCAACATATATACAACCCCCTCAGAAGAACATGTTATAAAATCCTTAATTTTATTCACCCTTCCTGTAGCTGTAGCTATAAATTCACTCTTCTTTTTAACATTGCTTCCCTTAGTGGTCCTATATGCCAGGCACCTCCCACACGTATAAAAACCTGTGAGAAAAGGGGTCAATGTTCCTATCTTTTTACTCGGAGGGTCCAATACTCCTGGAGCTAAGATGTCTCTTAAATTTGGTGCTTTTTTATATACAAAAGAGGGAAGTGGGGGAAAAACACCCCCTAAAACCTTACCCTTAACAGTACATTCCAATGCTTTCTGATTATATTTTCTTATTCTTATTTTTTTGGATATTATAGCCCAAAACTTTTTTATATTCATCTCCTTCTTTCTTTTCTACCTTTTGCTTAGTTGTCAGTAATTCTTTCCTTTCCATATGTTTAACCGTCTGTAACTGTTTATTAACAAATTGACTATCATAGCCTCTTTGTATAAATTTGTCCTCAAACATAGCTGACTGTTCCTCAAACTCTTCAATCTTGGTACAGTTCCTTCTTAATCTTACGAACTGCCCCCTTGGTATGTTTAATAGCCAGAGTTTGTGATGACAGCTATCTATAGATATATATCCATTCCTGTCTGTAGGTTTACGGTATTTTTTTCTTGTTCAATATTTTTATTGAAATTTTGCATAAGAAAAAACAAAGTATATCAGATAATGTATCAAGGGATATATATATGAACAATAGAGACATATCTATATGGCTTTTACAAAAACAAATCTCACAGGCGAGGTGAAATCAGAGGTAAATAAAATTTTAAATTAGTCAATAAATTGTGAATCAAAATATGAATCTATATTTATATATGAAATATATAAAGTATGCCTCCAGACCACCTATCCACCCCGCTTGGGCTCAAACTGTGGATAGATGGGGGCATGGATAATCAAAAATGAAATTAATATTACAAATAGCAATTAATCCATATAGTACACCTGAGAGAAGATGAAAGAAATTTAAATGAAGAACGAAATAAAGGAGTGATACTCTCATTACAAATTATTGACTATATTTAACTATCGGAGGAGAAAAATTATGAAAGTCTAATATGCAGAAAGACATTACTCATTGATAATGAGATATGAGTCACTTAAGTAAATTGTAAAAATATCCCATAATTATCAATCGCTTAATAAATGATAAAGGAAAAGATAGTAGAGAAGGAAGAGAAAAGAATATGAGATTTATAGGGGCATTTTAATCATAGTGCTGAATATTAAATAAAATTACATAGGTTTGCCCTAGAAATTAAAGAGATCTTAAGAGAAAAAGGTAGTAAGGTAAAAGGAAAAAAGAAGAAAAGAAAGAATCCCCCGGAGTGGTGTCCCGGCTCCCGACATAGATAAGCAATAATACATCAATATTACAGGAATTTTAATAGGGTAACATCAATGACTGGTCGAAATCGGAAGAAAAGAAGTGCTTAACCCAAGGCTGCCAAATCCTACTAAATTTATTAATATTATTGTCTTTGATAGCTGTCATTTTTGCGAAAATGAGGGCCTTGTTAGTTCTATGTTTGACTTCTGCCACAATCAGTGTATTAGATTTCCATGCTTTGGCTATAGTTTGTTTAGCTGCAGTATTGATTTGAATAAGCAATTTGAATTGATTACAGGTTATGTTGTCTGGTTTAAGATTGAGGAGTGCAATGGCTGGATCTAGTGTTATAGGAATTTCTAAAGCTTTAGATGCCATGGCAAATACTTTTTTCCAGAATTCTTGCGCAATTGGGCATTGCCACCATATGTGCACGTGGGTACCTGGTGAGGAACAACCTCGGAAGCAATTATTAGGATATGAAGGAGTAAATTTAGCAATCCTAGCTGGTACTAGATACCAACGCGCCAAAACTTTGAAGTTAGTTTCAAGAGCAAAGCAATTAGGGGATGAGGATTTGGTAGCCATCCATATGTTAGACCAGTCATTGATGGTGAACGTCCGTCCTAAATCTGTTGCCCATTTAGCAGTATAAGGCGGAAGTATATCATTAGGAGTATTAATGAGATTTTGATAAATGAGTGAAATAATCCCTCTAACATGTGGGTCACTCATACAAATATGCTCAAATTGAGACAATTGATTAAGCATGGAACCGGTCCTAAGCAAAGGCGTATAAAAATTTTTGATTTGTAAATAACGAAATATTTCATTACAAGGTAATTCATTGTTATCACATAAAGTAGAGAATGTTTGAAATTTATCGTTAGAGACTAGCTTATATAATCTGACCAAGTTTGTAGAGGACCAAGCTGAAAATGACTTTGGAAATTTCCAAGCCGGATAAAAAGCTGGGTTCCCTAGAAAAGAAAGAAGGGGATTGTGCATAGATTGAAGCATATGGATTTTACTAAACTTATCCCAAATAGTTAATGAATGTTTTGTAATGGGATTAAATAGATGAGATCTATCTCTAGGTTGCATCCATAACAAATTGGCTACAGATATGGGGTCGCTATCAATAGATTCAATAGCTACCCAAAGGGGTATTTCTTCCCTAGAATGGTATTTAGTTAAAATTGAAATTTGTGCAGCATGGTAATAAGAGGAAAAGTTTGGTAACCCCAGGCCCCCACATGTTTTGCTAAGGTACAGAGTGGATTTAGATATACGGGGTTTAATGTTACCCCAGATGAACGACAACACTTTACTTTGTGTAATTCTAAAGAAATATGATGGTATAGAAATCGGAAGTACCCTAAATAGGTATAAAAATTTCGGTAATAACGTCATCTTTATAGTATTTATCCGTCCCAACCATGACAATGGGAGAGAGGACCATTGTTTCATGAGGCCTGTGGTTTGTTTCAATAGGGGTAGATAATTAACTGCAAAAAGATCAGAAAGTGAGGATGTGAGATATACTCCTAAGTATGGTAATTTATGAGAGACCCAATTAAATGGTAAGGAAATTTGAGCCTGTTGAAGCTCTGATAGTGGTAAAGATATATTTAGCGCATTTGATTTAACGGGGTTTACAAAGAGCCCGGAAATATGTGCAAATTTATCAAGTACGTTAAGAAGATTAGGGGCGGAAATATGGGGATGTGATAAAAAAATAAGAATATCGTCAGCAAAAAGACAAAGCTTATGTTGATAACCACCCAATTCAATACCTTTGATGTCTGGATTAGATCTGATTAGTTGTGCTAAAGGTTCTATAAGCAGAGCGAAAAGCAACGGGGAAAGGGGGCAGCCTTGTCTCGTGCCTCTTCTAATATCGAACACTGTCGATTTGTATCCGGCATATTTAATATAAGCCCTCGGATTGTTATAAAGAGAGGAAACCCAAGTCAGAAAATGTATTCCGAAACCCCATTTTTGAAGCATATACTGCATATAAGGCCAGGTGACTGAATCAAATGCTTTTTTGATGTCTAAAGATAAGAGGCAGGTTGGGATGCGTCTGGATTTAGCTGCATGGATGAGTAAAAGGGATCTTCTTATATTATCTCCTGCTTGTCTCTTGGGCATAAAACCCGTTTGGTCCCTGTGTATGAGTTGACCTATAATATTATTCAATCTAGATGCCAATATCTTAGCAAGCAACTTAATATCTAAATTGAGTAGAGATATAGGGCGATGATTAGTCCAAGAGGTAGTATCTGAACGGGGTTTGGGAATCATAACTATAATAGATTTTAATGTTTCAGATTGAAATAAGTGTCCTGCTAAGATAGAATTGAAGGCTCTAGTCAAGACTGGAGTTAGGATGTGTTCAAAATTTTTATAATATGATGCCGAAAACCCGTCGGGGCCCGGTCTTTTATGAAGTTTCAAACTTTTTATAGCATTCTGAACTTCAATATTTGTGATAGGACACTCGAGTCTCTCTCGTTGTTCAATAGCTAGAGTAGGGAGTTTGATATTGGAGAAAAGAGTATCTGCATTGGTTTGATTAAAATCATGAGTATAGGAATACACTTTAGCTAAATTAGATCGAAATATTTCTAATATTTTAATTGGATTGCTAGTGTACGCATCACTTGACGTTTTCAGTCGTATAGGGGTCCGTATTTGATCTATTGATTTCAAATTTCTTGCCAAGGAGGTGGTGGGTTTGTTGGCATTAAGGTATTGAATGTGTTGTCGTTTACGTATAAGTTTGTCTGCTGAGTCAGTTAAAAATAAATCTAGATCAAGACGCGCTTTGTCTAATTTAGTATTATTAATGGCATTCGGGTATGATTGAAAGGCGGAATGACAAGAGTTAAAGTTATCTTCCAACTTTGCAAACAAAAGTTTACGTTCTCTTTTGAGGTTTGTAGCTTGTTGTATTAGTCTACCACGAATAACCACTTTGTGAGCTTCCCACAACGTGGTGTCAGAAGTATCTCCGGTATCATTGGAGGAAAAATAATCTTTTAGCGCAATTTCAATTTCACTACGACGGGAAGGGTGGGTTAATGTGGAGTCATTAATACACCAATTAGTATCGTGGGATCTGGGTATAGTAGGTGCAATGGATGTGCATATCGCACAATGATCTGTCCATGTAAAGGGTAGGATGTTTGAAGATAAAATTTCAGGGGTCATGCTATAAGGGATTAGGATATGGTCAATGCGTGAGAATGATTTATGTGGGTAGGAATAATGTGTAAAACGTCTACTAGTAGGGTTAAGCTCTCGCCATGTATCCACCAAACCATGTTTAGTAAGTAGATGTTGAAGGGTTACATTAGTAGACCTATTGACGGGTGCCGGCGGAGACTTATCTAAGAAGGGGAAAACTGTTGTATTTGAGTCTCCACATAAAACTACAGTGCCAAATTTGTGGGTTTCTACAATTTGGAAAAGATGGGACAAAAAGGATTCTGGTTTCTTATTTGGTGCATAATATGATACTATTGTGACAGCCATATCCAATATGTATCCTGCGAGAAGTAAGTATCTTCCCTCCGGATCTTTTAGTTGAGTTAAAAGGGTAAATGGCATAGAACGATGAAATCCGATAAGAGTCCCTCGTTGTTTAACTGTGGTTGAGGCAGTATAAAATTGTGGATAAGAGGGGGAGAGAAATTTAGGAGTAGCTTTATCTGTAAAGTGAGTTTCCTGCAGACAAATAATGTGTGCCTTCTTGGCTGAGAAAGATCTCATTGCTTTTGTGCGTTTATGCGGAATATTAAATCCTTGAACATTCAAGGATAGAATATTTATCGGGGCCATAATAGAACAAAGATGACTATCACACCATATGAAATACAATTAATAACTAGAGTCGAGGACACCACCCCGAGAGAAAGAAAAGGAAAAGAAAGGACAGAATAGGAGAGAATAATTAGCAATCGAGTAACCCCAATATGATAACATATTAAGTATAAAGAAAAGCAAAATGCTAGGGTAAGGGAGCAACTTGGAGGAGTAATCAAAAGACTCCAAGAGGCTCCAAAACCATCCGCATACTCCCACATAATAGCAGCGAGAATCTGAGGATGGAGAGGGGGGCAACAAGAAATTCCGAAAGGACGAACTTCGCCGGAGAACCACAGCTCCATAAAAATATACTACTATAACTTATAATATTAGACGCAATCTTAGGCAAACTAAATTATTTAAATCGCTACCGGCCTTAAGATTGTTAATTTATATAATAATCGTGGCAAGAAATAAAAAAAATAAATAAATAAGTAAAAAAAAAAAAAAAAAAAAAAAAAAAAAAAATATATATACATATGATACTAAAAATTGAGTAAATAAATAAATTAATAAAAAAAAAAAAAAAAAAAATTTAAATAAATAAATATATAAATAAATGAATTTATATATATATTATAAATACACACATACATACACACATACATATACATACATATACATATATATATACATATACATATACATACGCATATACGTACATACATACATACACCTACACATAATTACACACATACACATACACATATACATACACATGCACATACACACAAATACATACATATACATACACATATACAAAGTAAATAAATTAAAAATAAATAAATAAATAAATAAATAAATAAATAAATAAATAAATAAATAAAAATAAATAAATAGATAAATAAATAAATAAAAAAAGATAATATATATATATATATATTTATACATACACACATATATAATAAAAAAAAAAAAAATATATATATATATATATATATATATATATATATATACATACATGCAAACACATATACATCCATACACTTATGTATACATGCATATATGAACATACGCATACACTTTATTAACAGATAGGATATTAAGTGCTGGTCATATCCAAGTACCAAAGTGTAATCAAAAAAAATTATTAGTAAAAAGTTTGTAAAAAAAGAAAAAAAAAAAAAAAAAAGGGGGGGGGGGGAGGGGAACAAAAAATATATTTTCACACAAAAAAGTTATGGATGGCATAGACATTAAAAACAAGATTTAGACTGGAAGTCCAAAAACCTGAAACCTTGATATAGTGAATAGTGGGTTCACTGAAATAGGTTATAATATATTACTGAAGAGTCAAATAGAAAACATTCTTTAACAGATATATATAAGAAAAAAAAAACATATATATCAGTCCATTGAGTCTTCATTATTAGGGGAAGAGTTGTCAAAACGGCCTCGCTTATGTAGATGTTGACGCGAAGAGGTGGAAGAGTTATGTACTCCTGTTGCATTTTGCTGAGGTGAACCTGAGGCTGACCTTCTGCGTGGTAAATCTTTAGGTGAATCCTGGTCTTTTAGGCCCAACTCAATCAAGGCTGACTGCAATTCCTCTGAAGAGCGACATATATATTTAGTTTCTAAATGTGTAAATCTGAGCGAAAAAGGAAAACCCCAATGATAAGTAATTTGATGACGTTGAAGTACTTGTAACTGGGGTTTAAGTGCACGTCTTTTTGCCACTGTAATAGGAGAAAGGTCTGCAAAAAGCTGATATACATGACCCTGAAAGGTGAGAGAATCCTTTCCTCTGGCTGCTGCAAGCAATTGTTCTTTAGTGCGATAATAATGCATTTTAGCAATTATGTCCCTAGGAGGGCCATTTATTCTACGTTGAGCTAAAGCTCTATGTACTCTATCCATTTCTAATCTCTCAATTGGAATATCAGGTTGTAGTTCTTGAAATAGTGCAGTAATAGTGGCTTGAACATCAAGGACATTCTCAGGGATACCTCTAACCCGCAAGTTAGCCCTGCGATCCCTATTCTCTTGGTCCTCTAAACGTGACTGTAATACAGCATTTTCTTCTTTCAGGTTCATAAATTCTGATTCATGTTGCTGTGTTTGACTTTCCAGATCATCCATCCTTATTTCTAACTCAGCTGTTCTTTGCCCCAGGTCTCTAATTTCCCTTGTTAATTTATCTGTTATGTGGTCTGACGTCTGTTTCAGGGCTTTTTGTAATATTCGCTCAAATTTTTTAAATAAATCCGTTTGTAATGCTGTTTGTGAATCTCCTATGTCTATATCAGACTCTCCAGAAAAATCTATGGTGTTTGTATTGAGTTTCAGTGGTTTGGCAGTATGTGAGGTGCTGGGCTGTGAGGTAACTGCCGCCGCCATCTTGGATAACTGACGGGCCGGTGTTTCCTTAATGCTACCAGACTTAATTTTAGATTTGGTGCCTTTCAAAACCATTCTTATAGTACCTGAGTGCTTTACAGGTAAGTGCCAGGTGATTTTGATGCTTTTCGGCGTCTCTGGGACCTGTAGTCCTCCGGCGAAAACGGCCCTGGAGCGGAGCTCTAAGCAGGCATATCTAACCTCTCAGGCATCCGCGCATGCGCCCCCTTACGGTATTTTTTTGTAAAAATCTCCCCCCCGTGAACATATATCTCCACTTCCAGGAACACCATTTTCTGTCTATCATAATTCCATGTTAATTTTATGTTTTTATCATGTTGATTTAACATGTCCATGCAGGGCCGGACTGGGAATAAAAACCAGCCCTGGAAATAATTTCATACCAGCCCCAGGGACATAGCGTGGGTTGTCAGCACCCAAGGTAGGCAAGTAAATTGCACCCCTAACCGGCGGACATTTAGCGCTCCCCGAGTCTCTTCCACTCATACTGTATTAAACCCCTTATGGTACATTTTAGGATGTACCACTCCTCTTTGTTCTCCTTTCTTTCCCCTTTATTTCTCTCTATCATAATTTCTTGTTTTTTTCCCCATCTCTCCCTCTATCCATCTTTCTTGTTCTCTCTCTTATTATGTCTCTTCCCCTCTTTTCCATGCATTCTCTCTTTTTTCCCCTCTCTCATTTCCTTTCTTGCCCCCTTTCCTCTCCCTCTTTCTGGAAAGTAAATGGCTACATGCCCATTTATTGCATAAAATGATAGAGATCTATCTATCTATCTATCTATCTATCTATCTATCTATCTATCTATCTATCTATCTATCTATCTATCTACACACACACATGATGCGAGTTCTGTATGTGTAAAAAAACAAAATCATACTTGGGGGGCACACCCTACAATGCGTTTACATTCAAGATGGTGCTGATAAGACCAACAAACAGTAAAAATATTACAGTGCACACATACAAAAATGACATTTAAATCCTGCAAGGATATTTAAAAAAACCTGAACATATTAAAAAAAAAATGGGGATTTGGTAACACTATATGGCAGCCCACTTACTGCATCAAAGTACCCCTTAATTAATGGGTCCTACACTAATAAAAGAATGAAAGATCCTGCGTCTCAACCATTGGAGATACACTCCTCTTTATGGGAGAACTCCACCCCCCCCCCCCCCCATTACCTCTTATTAGTGTCCACCAGTTCATAGGAGGAGTCCCTTCAGTTCTCCCATAAAAGAGGAGTGTATCTCCCATGGTTGAGACACAGGACCTTTCATTCTTTTACTAGTGTAGGACCCACTAATTAAGGGGTACTTTGACGCAGTAAGTGGGCTGCCATATAGTGTGACCAAATCACCATATTTTTTGAATATGTTCAGGTGTTTTTAAATAGCCTTGCAGGATTTAAATGTCATTTTTGTATGTGTGTAAGACACACTACAATAGATGGTCAGAGATTGTGAACATGATACAAGAGATGGTCAGAGATTGTGAACATGATACAAGAGATGGTCAGAGACTGCAGACACATTAGAGGAGATGGTCAGAGACTGCAGACACATTAGAGGAGATGGTCAGAGACTGCAGACATGATACAGGAGATGGTCAGAGACTGCAGACATGATACAGGAGATGGTCAGAGACTGCAGACATGATACAGGAGATGGTCAGAGGCTGCAGACATGATACAGGAGATGGTCAGAGACTGCAGACATGATACAGGAGATGGTCAGAGACTGCAGACATGATACAGGAGATGGTCAGAGACTGCAGACATAGTACAGGAGATGGTCAGAGACTGCAGACATAGTACAGGAGATGGTCAGAGACTGCAGACATAGTACAGGAGATGGTCAGAGACTGCAGACATGATACAGGAGATGGTCAGAGACTGCAGACATGATACAGGAGATGGTCAGAGACTGCAGACATGATACAGGAGATGGTCAGAGACTGCAGACATGATACAGGAGATGGTCAGAGACTGCAGACATGATACAGGACATGGTCAGAGACTGCAGACATGATACAGGAGATGGTCAGAGACTGCAGACATGATACAGGAGATGGTCAGAGACTGCAGACATGATACAGGAGATGGTCAGAGACTGCAGACATGATACAGTAGATGGTCAGAGACTGCAGACATGATACAGGAGATGGTCAGAGACTGCAGACATGATACAGGAGATGGTCAGAGACTGCAGACATGATACAGGAGATGGTCTGAGATTGCAGATACATTAGAGGAGATGGTCAGAGACTGCAGAATAAGGATGAGCTCTGGCGTGTTTGCACAGCCCATGGGCAGAGCCAGCCAGGAAGTTGGCACTGTGCTGTGCTAATCACAGGCAGTGAGACATTTCCCGATCTCTGCAGCCGCTCACTGTGATTAGCGCAGCGCCGGCTTCCTGGCGGGCTCTGCACATGGGCTGTGCGAACACGCCGGAGCTCATCCTTACTGCAGACATGATACAGGAGATGGGCAGGGAATGCATGTATGGCTGAACTCTGTGTAAAAGCATATAGTAGGGCTGCGCCACTCTACTTAAACCAGCTCTTCAAGATCAAGTTAGTAATCCTCCTTTTAAAGTACAACTAAGTGCCAGAAGACAGCAACACATCCAATTTCCAAAATTCTAATTGTCTTACAGTGAAGTGGTCAGGATTAGTGGAGAACTTTAAACAGTTAATGAGTCTGTGAAGCTTCCAGCCTGAATCAGCAGTAAATCATCCAAAAAAATCAAACTGTGCAGAACACACAGAGCTCTGGCTAAATAGCTGAGCTGAAATGGTTAACAGATAGCCATGTGTGACCCTTCACTGGACACAGAATGCTGGCTGCAGCGTCTCCCAGATATCTTATCAGTGTGCAGGTTAGGAAGCTAAAAAAAACGAGTACAGAACCAGACAGGAGGGAGGGGAGGCTGATAGTAACCTGCACACTGCCCGAAGGCATAGATTTCTGGATGACACCGGCCAGCCAGCATTACATCTGCTCCAGACGATCTTGTTTCATTCAGCCAGAGCTCTTGTGTGCTGCAGGATTCGTTTGGCTGTGACTGTGGTCATACCTTCCTCTATCTCCTCGGCTTCTGGTACTGTATCTCCCTCCTGACGGCCCCGATCCAGCACCTCTGCACTTTTAAATGTGGCGGGCTGGAGAGGGAGGGGGGTTACACTGTCTGCTGCACGATGGTCACTTGCTCCTCCAGCCCTCCCTGCTACATATTTCCTCAGCCAGCCCCGCCTCCTGATCACAGCACAGCCGCTTCTCGCTCAGCTGTTCTTTAAAAAAAAAAACAAAAGTTACAAAGCTCCCAGCTGACAGCGGCCTCAGAGCAGGCAGCCTACCGGGATATTTCCCGCTATCCCGGTAGGCCAGTCCGGCCCTGTGTCCATGGAGGAGAGGAGACTGTCCTCATCACCCCTCCAAATCATGAACAGGTCATCAATAAATCTATGGTAGCTAATTAACTCTACTGGTTTATGTTCAAAGACCACCTCCAACTCCCAGTGGGCCAAAAATAAATTGGCCACACTGGTAGCAAAATGGGCCCCCATAGCTACCCCGGTCTTCTGTAAGAAGTACCTGCCATCGTACCAAAAAAAATTATGTAATAATCCGAACTCAAGGCATTGCAGAAGATATCTCCATTGTTTCTTATTAACAGCAGCATTCTTAAGTGCCCATTTCACAGCTTTCTTGGCATCTGTATGTTCAATTATTGTGTACAAAGACCCCACATCTGCTGTAACCAGAAAGAAGGGGAACCTTCGGTATTAATGTTCTCTAAAATTTTCAATAAATGCTTGGTGTCCTTTAACTACACTGGAGTTGATGTTACAAGGGGTTGCAAAAAATAGTCAAGATACTGGCCTAGTCTAGAGGTAAGAGAATCTACCCCATTTACAATAGGCCTCCCTGGAGGATTCTCGTTATCCTTATGTATTTTGAGAAGTAAAGATATTACTGGAGTACAGCATGAAGAAGGGTTTACATAGTTGGTCTCTTTTTTACATAGGATATTTTTATTCATTCCTTTTGTCACTAATATCGAAAGCTCATCTCTATATTGCTTGACTGGATTGGACAACAATGGTGTATAAGTATCAGCATCCCCTAATAGCCTTTCCATCTCTTCCTTATAATAAGCTTGAAACATCTGGACACCCCCCCCTTATCAGCCGGTCTTATTACCACCTCTTTATTCTCCTCTAAAAACCAAATCCCTTTCTTAATATGTTCTGGGTCAAATGCCTTTCTGATTTTCAGTTGTTCCAAATCACGCACAACCAAATTTTTAAAAACTTCAGTAAATTGTCTGGGGCAGGCGGGTTAAATTTGGATCTATTTCGTAATCCTGTGCCTGATGTATTATTCTGAGTGGTCATACTAGTAGTGTTGAAGATAAAATATTTTTTAATGTTTAACTTCCTCATATATTTTTGGATATCAACGCAAGTTTCAAATTTATTGAGGTTTTTTGTAGGGGCAAATTTAAGTCCTTTATCAAGTACCTTAATCTCGTTACTATTAAGGGGAGCCCCACTAAGTGTCTCTCAGCACTTTAGAGAAGTTCATGATAGGAACCCAAAACAATTAAAGTTCTGGCCAATTGACAAGGTTAAACATCATTGGAGGGGGGATAATTTTATAAGACAATTAAGTCAGCATGAGCCAGCCTGGATACATGAGATGCAGGTTTTAGCGCCCAGGGGGCTTAACATAGATTTTGATCTAAATTGTTTCATTTATAATGGCTGAAGCGGTGCATATAGAAAATAAAAATAAATAAATATAAAACCCTAAAAAAGCTTTTTAAAAAGTGATATTTTAAATTAAGAGTGATTTTAAATATTTTTTAGAAAATGAAGATTATATAGAGAATATCCATAAGATAAAGATACATTTTTTAAACAAATAATTTGTTGTGGGCCCCTATGTGTAAATATTATAGGAGAATTAGTTCTTATTAACCTATAAATCAAATGGGTTATTTTAAATAATCATGTTATTTACGGAGTTATTTTTAGATGTTGATTTATTCCTATTGTAGAATGTAACAGGACATTGCCATGGATGTCAGCGGGGGAAATGTATGACAATGCCCTGTATGTATACCGGGTTGTTTTATCTCCTTTGGTGACACACTCTCCGACTCAGTTATTTGAGTTCCGTGGGAGTCGACGGAGTAGTCCGGGAACAGCATGATCTTGGTGTTTTCAAACCGGAGCTCTGCCACCTTCCGGGCCAGGTCAGGTCTCTATCAAGAAAATTTAGCAGCCGGAAAATGAAAGTGCACGGGGGGCCCCCGGTTGGCCCCGTACAGGTGGCATTCTGTGGGCTCTCTCCACGACAAAGTGTTGAGAAAATGGGGCAAGTGGAAGTAGGGTGCAAAGCAGGGTCTCTGTGAAGACTGTAGGATCTTTGCCTTCGGCACCCTCCGGCAGACCCAGCACCCTCAGGTTATTCCTGCGGCTTCTATTCTCGCTGTCCTCTGCCCACGACTTGAGGGCCTTCATTTTCACTTGTAATGTGTGGATGGAGGCCTGGTTGTCCCGGATGGAGTCCTCTGAGTCACCCACGTGCCGCTTTGCCTCGCCCAGTCGATCCCGCATCTTGTCCATGTCCCTCCACAGCAACCCGAAATCCATTTGCAGGGTGCCGATTTTTGCCGTCAGAGTTGTTTGGTAGACAGAGATGGCCTGCATGAGGGCCTGGAAGCAGTCCTCCTCTGACACCGGGTCTGCAGGCGTAGTTTGAGACGCCATGTTCACGCGGCCTACTGGGTCTGCCGGGCCCAGTTTCTTCTGGTGCGAAGACGCTTAAGAGTGTATCCACCTTTCTTCCCGGAGCCATCTTTACACCTTCTCATACCCGGTGACATCAGGTGCTGGTTAGGGTAAAATAAAGTAGTAGATCCCGTGTAAGTTGGACAAATTATTCTGATAGGAGTGGAGCTCTGCTCAGACACGTCTGCTCAGGCCGCCAGCTAGACCATGTCCCCACCAAGCAACAGTTAGTGTGTATAGTTTTTTTATAAGACAATTAAGTCAGCATGAGCCAGCCTGGATACATGAGATGCAGGTTTTAGCGCCCAGGGGGCTTAACATAGATTTTGATCTAAATTGTTTCATTTATAATGGCTGAAGCGGTGCATATAGAAAATAAAAATAAATAAATATAAAACCCTAAAAAAGCTTTTTAAAAAGTGATATTTTAAATTAAGAGTGATTTTAAATATTTTTTAGAAAATGAAGATTATATAGAGAATATCCATAAGATAAAGATACATTTTTTAAACAAATAATTTGTTGTGGGCCCCTATGTGTAAATATTATAGGAGAATTAGTTCTTATTAACCTATAAATCAAATGGGTTATTTTAAATAATCATGTTATTTACGGAGTTATTTTTAGATGTTGATTTATTCCTATTGTAGAATGTAACAGGACATTGCCATGGATGTCAGCGGGGGAAATGTATGACAATGCCCTGTATGTATACCGGGTTGTTTTATCTCCTTTGGTGACACACTCTCCGACTCAGTTATTTGAGTTCCGTGGGAGTCGACGGAGTAGTCCGGGAACAGCATGATCTTGGTGTTTTCAAACCGGAGCTCTGCCACCTTCCGGGCCAGGTCAGGTCTCTATCAAGAAAATTTAGCAGCCGGAAAATGAAAGTGCACGGGGGGCCCCCGGTTGGCCCCGTACAGGTGGCATTCTGTGGGCTCTCTCCACGACAAAGTGTTGAGAAAATGGGGCAAGTGGAAGTAGGGTGCAAAGCAGGGTCTCTGTGAAGACTGTAGGATCTTTGCCTTCGGCACCCTCCGGCAGACCCAGCACCCTCAGGTTATTCCTGCGGCTTCTATTCTCGCTGTCCTCTGCCCACGACTTGAGGGCCTTCATTTTCACTTGTAATGTGTGGATGGAGGCCTGGTTGTCCCGGATGGAGTCCTCTGAGTCACCCACGTGCCGCTTTGCCTCGCCCAGTCGATCCCGCATCTTGTCCATGTCCCTCCACAGCAACCCGAAATCCATTTGCAGGGTGCCGATTTTTGCCGTCAGAGTTGTTTGGTAGACAGAGATGGCCTGCATGAGGGCCTGGAAGCAGTCCTCCTCTGACACCGGGTCTGCAGGCGTAGTTTGAGACGCCATGTTCACGCGGCCTACTGGGTCTGCCGGGCCCAGTTTCTTCTGGTGCGAAGACGCTTAAGAGTGTATCCACCTTTCTTCCCGGAGCCATCTTTACACCTTCTCATACCCGGTGACATCAGGTGCTGGTTAGGGTAAAATAAAGTAGTAGATCCCGTGTAAGTTGGACAAATTATTCTGATAGGAGTGGAGCTCTGCTCAGACACGTCTGCTCAGGCCGCCAGCTAGACCATGTCCCCACCAAGCAACAGTTAGTTGTATAGTTTGTGAACTTCTCTTTTCGCAGTATCTATTTTTCACAGTTTTGTGCAGAGTGCACAATTCCCAAAGGGACAGGCCCCTAGTGGTCAGCCCTAGAGGGGACAACCCTACTCTGCACCATATAATAGTTCTGTTTTTTCTTTCAGCTCCAAGTGTGATTCCATTGGGTCCCTTCCCCTGTTCCCCTCTCCTGGGTGTACTCTCCAGACATAAAAAATCAGCCCCATAAAGGTTCTTCAACATATCCTTCCATGGGTGCATATCTATTATGCCACTCTGGTTGGCCCGCTGACTGAGAGCCATCATATCCCATATGGGGTCTATCATAACCTTGCTGCGGTCTACCTGGCCCCTGTGGGGACCTATAGTCCTGTTGTGCTAGATAATAGAGAGCTGCATTGGGATTCCCCTAGAATCCTGATCTAAAGGGTCGTCTACCATTAAATCCTCCTCTGTTATATCCTCCTCTGTTAAATCCATTATTATAATAAGGTCTCCTTTGTCCTCTTTGATTGTTATAAGGTCGGCTTTGACCACTCTGTCCATATTCAGAACCAGTATATGGTGCAGAGTAGGGTTGCCCCCTCTGGGGCTGACCACTAGGGGCCTGTCCCTTAGGGACCTGCCTCTGAGCCCCCTGTGTATATGCAAATTATTAAAGGAATATCTTGTACGTTTTCCCATATTGGGGCTATCTTAATAAATATGCATTCAGAGAGCACTATGTAGTCTATTTTATGATTGCATGTTATGACGGAGCAATGTATCAGATGAATAGCAGAGCGGTTCTGGAGTGAAGGAGGAGACCTTTATGTGAGAGACTATTATCTGCATCCATTTGGAATCACCTGTGAGGTTGCTGAATCGTGAGAGCAGTAGTTCTGGTGTGGAGGAGAGAAACCATAGTGGAGTGAAAGAAAGACCATTTCTGAGTTCATTTAACTAAATTTTGGGTGAGCAGGCATTGCAGCTGGTGAAGGTGTGCATAATTTGGGTGTACTGTTGGAGAACAGAGAAGCACAGCAGTGTTTTATATAAGGACTATAACATAGTTTATAACAATCAAGATCCATACACATATATGAACTATTCCTATAAAAAAATTACTTGAGCACAATTTATTATTTATTTATTATTTTATATAAAACCATGAGTGGTTTTATTTGTTGAAGGGTAATGCCCCGTACACACGGTCGGATTTTCCGATGGACAATGTCCGATCGGAGCGTGTTGTCGGAAATTCCGACCGTGTGTGGGCGCCATCGGACATTTTCCATCGGATTTTCCGACACACAAAGTTGGACAGCAGGAGATAAAATTTTCCGACAACAAAATCCGATCGCGTCAATTCCAACCATGTGTGGCCTGTTCCGACGCACAAAGTGCCACGCATGCTCAGAATAAATTCCGACACGGGACAGCTCGTTCTGGTAAACTTAGCGTTCGCAATGGATACAGCACTTTCGTCACGCTGCAATGTTCAAAATGGTTTAATACAGCGCACTCTCTTCTTCTTTATAATGTGACAAGAATTAAGTAGTTTTGATGCTCATATTCACACACACTTCTCACAAACTTCTTTCATTACTATTTATCGGGATTCCCTCAATATATTTTGATTTCTCACATCTGACAACATATTTTTGTATATTTTTTTTTTTTGCCTTTAATGTAGAATCTTTTTTTGTGTTTCTCTTTTTTTTTTTCGGTGATTTTGATTTGTACTCCCGAAAATGTTTGTGTGTTTTTTGTGACAAGTTCCCACAACACCATTGATATGTTGTTCTATTTAATCTGTAGGAGATTGTTTGGTGTTGTTGTCCCTTGTTAATTTCACATTTTATGTTAGAAATGTACCTGAATCGTCACCAACAAACTGTCCTTTTTGGATGAAAACACACACAGGAGAGTAGAATTTACCTAAAAAAATTTTATTAAGGGGTCACAACTATAAAAAAACAAAGAGGGAGGCAACGCTGGAGAAACTGCAGAAGTGGGCGAAGCCTTGGACCCCCAGGGCAGACATTAATTATTTAAAAGCAAAATTGGTGGCCTGAGGAGTCCATATCTAAGGGAGGGCAGTCTGGTCCAGAAGTCCCAGAGATCCGGAAAGCAGCAGATGACATCTGTGTCCCCAGGCTGTGGTCATACGAGAGACTGCATCTTCTGTCAGACCAGACTGAACCCAGGGCAATCACTCTTTGGTCTTCCTTCCACGCTTCCTTCCAGGCTTTGGCTGTGGTGGTGGAGTTGTGGAAGCAGGAGGAGGAGGAGGAGGAGGAGGAGGATCGTCGATCTCAATGACATCCGTCTTGGGTGTCAGTTCCCCACTCTCCCCCTTACGTAGGACTTTATAAATCAGGTCCTCAGAGAGCTTGCGTTGGCCCTCCTGCATGCCCTGCAATTTGGTGGCAGCCATGCAGGCAAAGGCCTCTGCAGGACTAGGGAAGGCTCTGAGGGACGCAGAAGCCTCCTGGATCAGCCTGTATGCTGAATCCTGCACAGGACTGGGAGTGGCCTTCCTGGCCCTTTTGTATGGCAGGTGGAAGGGAGAAACCTGAGACTCAGTCAGGCTGCGACTTGTCCCAGGCTTCTCTTGGCTGACACTTAGCCCCGCCTCCTCCTGGCTGACACTAATCCCCGCCTCCTCCTGGCTGACACTAATCCCCGCCTCCTCCTGACTGCCACATTCCACAGCCTCCTCCTGGCTGAGGTCTTCCTGTGTATGAAAAAGGGACATAGTTTTAGTATTTTTTACATCAATCACACACAATTTTCACCTCCTGACTGCTGCAAATTGAATGTTAACAAATATAACAGACTATCATTCTGAGCCCAGCATTTTGCATTCTTGTCCCAATTTTGGGTGCCCACTACTGTCTATTGATATGTAAAACACTTTTTTTAATCAGCTATTAATGATCAATAATAACATCTAGTAAACATAATTTATTTATTGCCCAGAAATCTGTAGAAGAATGCTATACCTGACTCCAGCTGGGCTCCTCCACTTCTTCCTGGCTGGAAGGCCCAGGTTGGACATCAGAAGCCTCAGCTGGGGTGGAAGGAAGAGTGGAAGGAAGAGTAGAGAGGGATTCCCTGACTTCAGTGTGGTCTGACAGAAATCACAGTCTCTCATAGTACCAGAGCCTGGGGACATAAACGTCATCTGCTGCAGCTCCGGACCTCTGGGAATCTGTGACCTTCTTGCGCTCCCTTAGATAAGTGCTCCTCAGGCCACCAATTTTAGCTTTTAAATAAGGGATGGTTGCTGTGGGGACCACCGGCTTCACCAACTCCAGCAGTTTCTCCAGCGCTGCCTGCCTCTTCTGTTTATGGTTATAGTGGGGGTGTCTCACTTGCCACAGACAGGGCAGCTCCCTGTACTTGTCAATAAACAGGGGCAGGAAATTGTGGTCGTTGAACCCATCCATTTTCTCTGCAAGACACAACACAAGACAAACCCTAATGTCAGGCCAAACTCCCCTAATCTTGTTACAATATAGGCTTCCATTTCGAAGCAGTATAGGCCCAAGTTTAGATCCTACCTTCGTTAGCACGATCTGCGTCTCCGATGCTCCTTCCTCCACTCACAGATCGTACGTAAGACGCGCGCGTTACGATTTCTACACACTGCGCATGCGTATAACTCTGCCCGCCCCTGACGTTCTTTCTAGTCTATTCCCCGCCCCTTTTCGTTCGGCACAGTGGGGGAAGAGCACATGGCGGATAGACAGCAGGATCGTGCTAATTGTAGCAACGAGGAGGAGGAGGAGGAAAGTCCCGATCCAGAAGGAGATTGAAGGACTCAAATATGTCCTTTGGGGAGATGTTGGAGATGGTGGACATCCTGAAGAGGGCCGACTATGATGGAAAGTATGGGCCTTACCCCAACCCCAATTTCCGAAAGGCCAAGATCATGGCGAAAGTGGTCAGGAGTCTGCACCGGAAATTCGGGGTACAACGATCGAAAGATCAGCTCAGGAAGCGGTGGTCGGACCTGAAATTACGAGAACATGAGCAGTACAGAAAGATCCAGAGAGTGCTGCAAAAAAGTAAGTAGTTGTGCTGTGTTCCTATTGTTCTTGTGTTTATTACGTTCGTGCTGCTCCATGTGCTTTTAGGAACTGTTGTACAGTTTAAAATGGCAACTTTCATGTTCATGGGCACATTATTGGTTCGGATCACACATTTTTATTTCGGACTATAAAATACCATTGTTTAGCCCATATGCATTTGGCCACTATTTTGATGCCCTATACTTGGCTTCAAAGAATTGGGTTGTGTAGATGGCTTTGTTACTAGAATGAAATGCAAACTAGATTGTGTGTAAGGAGAGGACACTCAGCAGCTGTTTTCACATCTGGACACTGGAGCACTAGTGTGGGACAAAAGAACACCATTTTTATTAGGGGGGGCACACAAGTGCTCCAGTGTATACTATAGGGGGGTCTCCATCTGTGAAGCTTGTACTAAACAGGTAAAGTATTGCAGCTTAACAAAGGACACTAAAAAATATACATCTTGGAACTCTGCTAAAATAGATAATTGTACCCCACTTCCAAGCAATGTTTCATCTTTATAGTTCTGCCATCAAATATCTGTGTGCTAAGTATACCATTTTTGTTTTACATAGGGGAGAAAAGACTCGGAGGACACCCCTCATCCGAGGAGACCAGAGCCCCCCCCCCCCTCTGGAAGAAGGGGAAATCCCCCCAACACAAGATGAGCAGGAGGAAGAAGATGTGGTGGAACTAGTCACCACAACAGGTGAGTCTGCAACCACAGGCTCAGATAAGAGATGGATGGCGGCATTTTTTGGGAAACCTAATTTATTTTGGGGTTCCTCTCTTTTTAGGTGATCGTGAGGTTGTGGATGAAGATCCTTTCACATCCGAAAGTGCCCAGATCCTGATCGGGGAGATCATGGGGTGTAATTTACAATTGGAAATCATCAAGCAAAACATCAATGATGTTATTCCAAAATATAAAAACATCATTGATGTTTTGGGGCGAGTTTAAAACCCTTCCAAATCACTTTCTTCTTTTGTGTGCTACAATGTGCGAAATGTTTTTGTGATTTTTCCCAAAGCCAAATTTGGAGGATGCACACAGTGTGCCAACATGTGCTATCTGCCATCACGGGAGATCAATGGACGCGTTTTGGGGGTGCGACCCCTTCCTCAATAATAAAGTAGCGGTGAGGAAGGGCTTTCTCCCCCAAAACATGTCCCTTGATCCCCCCTGATGGCAGATAGCACATGTTGACATTGTGAAATTTGTGTGCATCTTCCAAATTTGGCTTTTCCAGGGGTGATTTTTCCCCCATCTGAACGCTATATCAAACACAGTTCCTAAATACTCATGTCTGATATTGCCTTCAAGTTCTACCAAATGTGAACTTTGTAAGATCAAGATTTGTGTCTTTCTTGTGGGTTTTACACAGGCCTGTTTTCTATAAAATGCACATTTTGATTTTGGTTAATGACACCACAAAAATTGATATACAACAAACATGTTGGTTTGTCAGAAAAACCTTTGGTAAATGCACATGTGATTGTGCAGGTATTAAAAAGATTGTTCATCAAGAATGTGTGGATTATTGTCTCAACGCTACAACACTTTTGGGGTGATGTAATTGTTGTTTTATGAGAAAATGGGGGTCATTTCCTAAGGGCAAGTGCAGTTTCAGTGCAGTTGCAAGTGCACTTGTAGTGAAATGTGTCTTTGCATTTAGTAAATAACAGCCAACAGTGCTTTGTAAGGTTACACAATCACGACATTTTCTGGACTCCACACATTTCTGTCAGGGTCAGCTAAAACAAACACAAGCAGTAAATGTCCACAAAAAAGAGCCTGGGGGGAGATGCCTGTCGAGAACTTGAGGTCCTGCAGGCTTCTCCCTGTGGCCAAATACCGCAAGGTAGCGACCAACCTCTGCTCCGGAGTGATGGCTTGCCTCATGCAGGTATCCTGCCTGCTGATATAGGGGGTCAGCGAAGCCAACAAACGGTGAAACACGGGGTCCGTCATCCTGAGAAAGTTCCTGAAATCATCAGGATTATTCTCACGAATCTCACGGAGCAAAGGCATATGAGAGAACTGGTCATGCTGAAGCAACCAATTCTTGGTCCATGAACTCCTCCCCACCCTGTTCATGGACTGGACTTGTGTCAAGGTAAGGACCCCAACACCAAGCCCCCGCACAGCACGAACTGTACGAGGAGTACGCATACGAAACATGGCTAGAAAACGGTTGGCTGCTCAGAACGAAGTAACAGAATGCACTGAAGAACAGCAAGGCCTGTGAAGAGCGACCTGAAAACCAGTAACGAACGAACAAGAATACAATGACTACCTAAAGTCACGCGGAACTTGCTGCACGCACTGAAGAGCAGATACAAACCCACAAGCACAAACTGAACGGCAGAAAACGATCTGAAAGCCACGAGTCTGAAAAAGCGCGAATCGTCTCTCACCAAACTTTTACTAACACGAGATTAGCAAAAGGAGCCCAAAGGGTGCCGCGCTTGGTTCTGAACCGGCCTTTTCTAGTCTCGTCGTACGTGGTGTACGTGACCGCGTGGTTGTCGATCGGAAATTCCGACAACTTTGTGCGACCGTGTGTAGGCAAAACAAGTTTGAGCCAACATCCGTCAGAAAAAATCTGAGGATTTTGTTGTCGGAATGTCCGAACAAAGTCCGACCGTGTGTACGCCCTATAAGAGTGTAATGGGAAATGGGGAATATTTCATTAGGAATTAATATAAAATAAATGTGTGATATTAATGTCAGCAGTGATATAGCAATAGATTGCAATACATTTTATAATTATCATTTTAGCTCTTGTACCCATATTTAAGGACTAGAGATGGGCCAAACACTCCCCAGTTCGGTTCACCACCGAATTTTCGAACATCTCAGATGTTCGGAGCCAAACAATGAACCCACTGAAGTCTATTGGACCTGAACTGGAAAAATCAAAAGTGCCCATTTTGAAGGCTTATATGCAAGTTATTGGGCATACAAAGGGTATGGAGGTCAGGGTACTGCCCTGGGGGACATGTATCAATAAACAAAAAGTTTGTAAAAGATCCCACTGCTCTGTCTCAAGTGCCCTGTAAATGTTGCAATGCAGAGTCTGCTCCAGCAGGAACACAACATGGATCGTGTAACTGATGCACGCATTGTCACAGCTCTCCATCCTTGTTGCCTCCTAAAATGGTGATAGTACAGTGCATGCAACTTTTATCATCAGCAATTGGCATGGGGAATAAAATCTGAGCCGGCCTGAGCCTGTCGTTGTGCCAAACTCACACAGGTACTTGTTGACGGCTTCGTGCAGCAGCTGCAGCATTGCCAAAGTTGATTTCCACCTGGTAGGCATATCACAAATAAGGCGGTTTACAGGAAAGTGTTTTTTCCACTGAATTTCAGCCAAGTGAGCACTAGTTGTGTATGACCACCTGAAATGGCTACAGACTTAACTGGCCTGCTTTAGCAGATCTTCCAACCCCGAGTACTTGTTAAAGAAATGCTGCACCACCAAATTGATGACATGTGCCAGGAATGGCACGTGTCAACTTTCCCTGTCGAAGGGAAGACAGAAGGTTAGTGCCATTATTGCACACCACCATTCCTGGCTCAGGCTGGCGTGGCATGAGCCAACTCTGGGCCTGTCCCTGCAGAGCAGAAAGAATCTATGCTCTGGCTCCTGTCCCCTGGACAGACCATCTGAAGCACTGCATGGCATCTTTTAGCATGACTCATTGCATAGTCCCTTGAACGCTTAGGTGGCGATGGTGGTTCATAGAACAATTCAGCAGGGGAGGGTATGGAGGAAGAGGAGGAGAGGATGGAGCTGACAAATTTTGCATCATCACCACATGTACGACGGGAATTGAAGTTCAATAGCCAGTAGCCAATAGCTTCCGTCTCGTACTTGCTTCAGAGCATGCGTATTTTTTGGTGCGCCGGAACAGCATACAGACGAGCGGATTTTCCGATAGTAAATTGTTCCGTCAGAAAAACATAGAAAATGTTCTCTATTTAGGTCCATCTGAAAAAGTTTGATGGGGCATACACACGGTCGGAATATGAGATGAAAAGCTCCCATCGGACTCTTTCTTTCGGAAATTCCACTCGTGTGTACGCGGCATGAGCTGCAAGCAGAGTTACCCAGTGTGCTGTGAACAAAAGATATCGTCCCTGACCATGCTTGCTGGACCACTTGTCAGCAGTGACGTGGACCTTGCAGCTGACTGCCTTGACCAATGATGCCAAAACATTACCTTCCATGTGATGGTACAGAGCTGGAATGGCCTTACGTGCAAAGAAATTGCAACTGGGAACCTGCCATTGTGGTATAGCACATTCTGCAAAAAATCTACCAGACGAAAGGCAGGAGTTGTAAAGCCAGCAGCTTTGACAAGCTGAAATTTAGATGCTGGGCATGTGGGGTGCAGTGACTGTATTTTTTTTGTGCAGCAGCTGGGGCAGATAAATTTGCCTGCTATAATCTAGAGCTGGTGGTGTGCTGCTGGCAGACATGCTGCAAGGACCTGCGACACCCTTAGCTATACCATCATCCCTGTCTGCTCCCCAGCGGCCCCTCCTCTCTTCTCGTCCATCCCAGATGATGTCACAAGTAAATAGGGATGGAAGAGAAAAGAGAAGGGGCAACCGGGGAGCAGCGTGACATTAAGAGAGCATGACATTACAGACGCTTCCTGCGCTACTCTGTATGCTGGCTAAATCTCGATCTACCCATCAGGTGCCAGCTGTCGGCGATTGATGGGTAGATAGCCGCGGACCTCCAATGGAGTAGGCAGATTAGACAGCCGCTGAAACCGGCCCACTGAGCCATTGGCCCACCAGGAAACTCCCGGTAGTCCAGATGGCCAGTACATCCCTGGCGCCGCTCCCCTCCTGAACCGTACCAGGCCACATGCCCTCAAAATAAGGAGGGTGCATTGGGGTCCCCCCCAAAGCATCTTGTCCCCATGTTAATGGGGACAAAGGCCTAATCCCCACAACCCTTACTCGGTGGTTGTCAGGGTTTGCGGGTGGGGGGCTTATCGGAATCTGCAAGCCCCCTTTAACAAGGGAGACCCCAGATCCTGGACCCCTCTGTGTGAATATGTTTTGGGTAGATTGTAAATGACAGGAGACAGTTTCGGACAATTCCTTTATTTAAAAAAAAGTGTACCGCGATGTCCATCCATTTTCAATCACGGCGTCCGAAGGTCCAGAGAAAAAAAACTGAAATACCCACGTTCATGGGAGGTGTCCCACCGACTGCTGTCTTTGCTGTCTTTGCTCTTATATAGCCATGGGTGGGGCCACCCAGTGATGTAACTGGGTGACCTTGCCCCCTTCTGACGTCATATGATGTCACGTGATGTCAGGGGGGTTTTCCAAAACTGCCTCCTGTCATTTTTACTTTTTTGACACGTTTGTTGGTGAATGGGTAGGGGTACAATGTACTAGACATGTGCATTAGTTTTCGTCTGAATGCATTTTCATCTGAATTTCGGGTATTTTCGTTATCGTTTTAACAAACGATAACGAACGTGCAGAATCCGAAAACCGAAAGATCCGACATAAACAAACGCTTCATTTTAGTTTTCGTTGCGACAACAGTTCCATATAGATAGGAGATTCGATATGTGTCCATCGAACCTGTGGTCGAATGTGCCTAACCTTAGCTCTATTAGTCCAAGATTATTCTACATAGAGAGAAAAGATTCGACATAGAGAGAAAAGATTCGACATAGAGAGAAAAGATTTGACATTATAGAGACAATAGCAAAAATGGTTGAATGTGCCTAACCTAATTCTATTAGTCCAAGATTATTTGACATAGAGAGAGAAATTTTGACATGAAGATTCAACAAAGCAGTCGCTGCGAGCGGACATTTATGGTCAAATAGGCTATAGAAGAATTCTAATGTTGGTTGACTAGTAATAATAATTAATAAATATAATTATTACTAGTGTCAAGCAACATTAGAATTCTACTATAGCTTGTAGGCGAAACATTTGACCGGAAATGTATGATTGCGGCGTCATACAGTTTAGCTGCTCCGTCGAATCTTCTTAGAACATTCGACAGACACCATAAGCCTTCAATGACAGATTCAACCTTAATTATTTCGGATTTTCAGACTAATGCATTTTTTAACGAAACAAAATAAATAAAACGAATTTCGGGAGTAACTAAATAAATGTATTTTTCGGACGAAAACGAAATTCCGAAACAAAATATTTCAGTGTGCACATGTCTACAACGTACCCGATACCCATTCACATGGGGGGGCGGGATCTGTGGGCCCCCTTGTTGAAAGGGGCTTCCAGATTCCAATAAGCCCCCCACCCACAGACCCCCACAACCACCGGGCAAGGATTGTGGGGATGAGGCTCTAGTCATCAACATGGGGACAAGGTGCTTTGGGGGGACCCCAAAGCAACCTCCCTATGTTGAGGGCATGTGGCCTGGTAAGGTTCAGGATGGGAGGGGCGCTCTCTCATCCCCCCCCTTTTCCTGCAGCCTGCCAGGTTGCGTGCTCGGATAAGGGTCTGGTATGGATTTTGGGGGGAGCCCACGCCATTTTTAAAAAAAAATTGGCACTGGGGTTACCCTTAATATCTTTACCAGACCTGAAGGGCCTGTTATGGACTGGGGGGATCCACACTATTTTTTCAATGATTTTTATGTATATTGCTGGAATCCAGCAATACATTACAGCCGTGAGCAGTTTTAAATTAATTTAAATTTTTTCCTTTAGAAATGTAATTTTGCTGCTCTCATTCATTACACTATATACGGCCACTATGTAAGCAGCCTTATATAGTGTGGGGCGTGAACTTAGCCCCCTGAGCCATGATTGGCCAAAAGCACCCTGCCTTTGGCCAGTTATGACTCTCTCAGCAGAGTGCACTGTGATTGGCCAAAGCATGCAGGTCAGGTGCATGCTTTGGCTAATCATAGGACAAGAATGCACTGCAATCTCGCAGTGCATTATGGGAAGTTCCAGGGCGCACGACTTTCCCATGAAAGCCCCATAATGTTTGGAATTCAGCGAACACCCTATGTTCGAGTCGAACTTACGTTCGACTTGAACATCGGGCTTATCCCTATTTGGTTACAATACAGTGATTATGCACGCAATACTTATAAAACCTCCTGAAGAAGCCATAGTCTGGCGTTAACATGTAGAGCTGAAATTACTGCACCTGTACTATAGCCGCATGGATGCTGTATGATGGTTTTATATATGAATATGTCTGAATATTTAAAAAAAATGTTAAAATAAAATTTTTATACCTTGATGCCAAGCTGTGTTTTGGCACCTTTAAAATCATGTTTCCCCATTCCGTACATGCTTTGATTATTAGGGAATGCAGTGCCCATGACTCTGACAACCAGCGATTCTCCAAAAATAATTTTCTTCCTGATGACGCATTCTATGATGCGAAACGCGTAGAGGCTGCTGGGAGTTTTTTGCATCAGGTGACCGGACGTGAACGGGAACGAGGCTTGGAGCGCAAGCCGAGCATGGAGGCTGCACAATACTACCAGGCGGACCATGCGAATAGCCCAATACCCGTCCATAACTGCTGGATAAGCTTTGTGTCGGCTCGAGGGCACTTTTAAATGTGAGTGGAACTCTTTCTTTGGATTTTAAAATAAACAGTATAAACATATTGCGCTATGATCGTTTTTTGTCCCCATACTTTCCTATGAGGAATACTAGAGTCCAAGTTTAGCCGGTGAGGAATGTTACTTAGGTGGAATGGTTATCCCTTGAATGAACCAAAGGCGCATCTTTGATTAAGCATCTGGTGAGTGGCCAATCTGAATGGTGGAGGTGTCTCACTCAGTCACATATGATTATTGAAGAAACATAGGAGCACGCCAGTCACAATTATTTTGCAGCACGTTTGAAGGACTTTTTTTGATGTACTGGATAATATATGGTTATATTTTTGTTTGATTTAAAGTTTAAGCTAATGCACATAAGATTATTCACAAGTGACTATTTGGATCAATGCACATGAGATTATTTACAAGTGTTTGTTTGGATTAATAGAGAGGAACATTATTAGTGGTGGTTAATACGGAAGTAGCGCATTCACACACACCAATTACTATGCTTCAAGTTGTGAATGAACAGGAAGTCGCTTAGAGCACTTCCTTTTCATTCACTGCCCCATGCAGCTGAGGTTGCAGAGAAAGGGATGTGTGTTTGAGCTTTTGGGTGCACACCCTAATAAAATAGGCTGTGCACACCTATGTGGTCAATACATTCAGTGATCTATAGGAGGCAGTCTTTTTCTGTCCCACGCGTTTCACAGAAACCTTCTCAGGAGATCAGACAAAATGTTGTTTATAATGTTATAGCAAAGTACATATGTTCATCATATTGCTGTATACTCGCACGCTACCACAATTATCATCAATTTATATTGGGTTGGAAGCGTCTCAGCAGCACCATATCCCAATAATTAACATATTCAAAAATACGGGGGTTTGGTCACGCTATATGGGGGCTTCACCAAAATGGCGATGGGAGTCACAATGCACCGTCAGCTGCTGGACCTCCAGAGCCTTCCTACTCAGCTCGAGCAGCAAGCGCAGGCTCAGATTAACATGTCATGAACAAACTTCACACCATGCCCTGGAGGTTAACCCCTTATCTCCTTTCACAAGCCCAGTGAAATCTAGATTCTGGGGAGCCAGATGTATCTTCTCCTCTTATGGATGTGGCAGACTCCTCTCCTTTACAGCACCCTCCTGTCACTCTCCCAGACCCCATTGCACAGTTTCCAACTACAGGCCAGCCCATGTCAGATGTCACTATGAAAGACATGCTCATGTCGCTGAGGGCCTCTATACAAGCGTACGGCGGTGGAATGCACGCCATTCTGTAAGAGCGAGCCGGGTGGCTATCGTCTCAGTCTACTATTTTATTGTAGAAAGTGTAAAACAGAAAGTTCAAAAATGGTGACTAAAATAGTACAAAAAGATGTGGTTGCAGTGAATATACACAGAGATAATAAAGCAAATATCCACAATGCTCTGTTTGTGGAATACGCATATACAGAGTGGTACCAGAGTGGTATATTATTCTGTTACATTTTATTAAATATTTTAGTACACCATTTGGTTCAGAATAATTTTTTCTTGTTTTCCTCCTCTAAAACCTAGGTGCGTCTTATGGTCAGGTGCGTCTTACAGAGCGAAAAATATGTTAATTCAAACTCTTCCTCCATTTGGTTTGCTGCTTCTGTTGTGTTTTTATGCCTTGGGCATTGCATTTGTATTATGGAAGACTAAACTTTGCATATGGCAACATCACTACTGGATACACCATGGAATGTATAAAGTTGGTGACCCACTTTTTGATACAAGCAGAGGATTTTTCACTCCATTTAAATGTTTTTTTTTTTTATATACACAGTATATATATATATATATATATATATATATATATATATATATATATATATATATATATATATATATATATTATACACTCAGGTCCATAAATATTGGGCCATCAACACAATTTTAATCTTTTTGGCTCTATACACCACCACAATGGATTTGAAATGAAACGAACAAGATGCAGACTTTCAGCTTTAATTTGAGGGTATTTACATCCAAATCAGGTGAACGGTGTAGAAATTACAACAGTTTGTATATGTGCCTCCCACTTTTTAAGAGACCAAAAGTAATGGGACAGATTCATCCATCAAACTTTCACTTTTTAATACTTGGTTGCAAATCCTTTGCATTCAATTACAGCCTGAAGTCTGGGTAGCATAGACATCACCAGACGCTGGGTTTCATCCCTGGTAATGCTCTGCCAGGCCTCTACTGCAACTGTCTTCAGTTCCTACTTGTTCTTGGGGCATTTTCCCTTCAGTTTTGTCTTCAGCAAGTGAAATGCATGCTCAATCGGATTCAGGTCAGGTGATTGACTTGGACATTGCATAACATTCCACTTCTTTCCCTTAAAAAACTCTTTGATTGCTTTCGCAGCATGCTTCGGGTCATTGTCCATCTGCACTGTGAAGCATTGTCCAATGAGTTCTGAAGCATTTTGCTGAATATGAGCAGATAATATTGCCCGAAACACTTCAGAATTCATCCTGCTGCTTTTGCTTTTTTCAGCAGTCACATCATCAATAAATACAAGAGAATTAGTTCCATTGGCAGCCATACATGCCCACGCCATGACACTACCACCACCATGCTTCACTGATGAGGTGGTATGCTTTGGATCATGAGCAGTTCCTTTCCTTCTCCATACTCTTCTCTTCCCATCACTCTGGTACAAGTTGATTTTGGCGTCATCCATAGGATGTTGTTTCAGAACTGTGAAGGCTTTTTTAGATGTTGTTTGGCAAACTCTAATCTGGCCTTTCTGTTTTTGAAGCTCACCAATGGTTTACATCTTGTGGTGAGCCCTCTGTATTCACTCTGGTGAAGTCTTCTCTTGATTGTTGACTTTGACACACATACACCTACCTCCTGGAGAGTGTTCTTGATCTGGCCAACTGTTGTGAAGGGTGTTTTCTTCACCAGGGAAAGAATTCTTTGGTCATCCACCACAGTTGTTTTCCGTGGTCTTCAGGGTCTTTTGGTGTTGCTGAGCTCACCGGTGCTTTCTTTCTTTTTAAGGATGTTCTAAACAGTTGATTTGACCACACCTAATGTTTTTGCTATCTCTCTGATGGGTTTGTTTTGTTTTTCAGCCTAAAGATGGCTTGCTTCACTGATAGTGACAGCTCTTTGGATCTCATATTGAGAGTTGACAGCAACAGATTCCAAATGCAAATAGCACACTTGAAATGAACACTGAACCTTTTATCTGCTCCTTGTTAATAGGATAATGAGGGAATAACACACACCTGGCCATGGAACAGCTGAGCAACCAATTGTCCCATTACTTTTGGTCCTTTAAAAAGTGGGAGGCACATATACAAACTGTTGTAATTCCTACACCGTTCACCTGATTTGAATGTAAATACCCTCAAATTAAAGCTTAAAGTCTGCAGTTAAAGCGCATCTTGTTTGTTTCATTTCAAATCCATTGTGGTGTATAGAGCCAAAAAGATTAGAATTGTGTCGATGTCCCAATATTTATGGACCTGACTGTATTTATTTAAAATATATTTGTTCCTTTTTGCTTTTTTTTGTTGCTTTTTATCCTAGAGGCTTTAAAGAGGAGATGGTGTCCTGTTTAACATTTTTTTATTTCATCTTCATCAGTATTTGTAGTCATTACAATTCTGGAAGTGAAGTTTTGAATGTATTTTTTACCTTAAATGAAACTTGGCTTCTTTAGGGCATTTGAGTTGGTTTTGTCTTCTCCCCAAATTGAGACTTGAAGAAGATTCAGACCTTTTTTTCTCGTTCATAGGAAAGCACTGCAGCAGTTTTAGCCCGACCAAGGATTGGCCTCCTTTGGACATATGGAGCCGTCATTTTCGTTTTCAAATCGAGGCTCGGGGACGCAGCCCTTTTTTTGGTTTACAAGAAAAGATCCTGGCTACCGTTCTCCAGAACGAGGCTTGGCTATTCCGAATACAGAGTGGGCGGCCATCTTTAATATGAAAGGGAGTCTTGTCCATCTGACCTATTTATACGGCAGCCATTTTACTTGGACCTTTGATGACACAGGCTGTCCCCCCAGATTAAGGACGCTATTTAAGAGCATGGTGACAGATGTGGACTCCATGCCCCTGATGAAACATGTAAGGCGGAATTCACGTCTGTGAACCTCACCATGTACGCCAGATCTGTGAGATTTCCAATTATTTCCCGGAACGGGTATCTCTGTCTTTATACTTTATGTGTTGCTGTCTGTTGGTGTGTGTTGCTGTCTGTTGGTGTGTGTTGCTGTCTGTTGGTGTGTGTTGGTGTGTGTTGCTGTCTGTTGGTGTGTGTTGCTGTCTGTTGGTGTGTGTTGCTGTCTGTTGGTGTGTGTTTGCTGTCTGTTGGTGTGTGTTGCTGTCTGTTGGTGTGTGTTTGCTGTCTGTTGGTGTTTGCTGGGTTGCATTTTGGGGACTTTTCCTTTTAGTTTTTAATTTGCCTTTTGCTGTCACTTTTTAAATAGCTTTTTTTTTTTTTTTCTTGTTTCATCAGTCTATCAATTAAGGGGTGTGGTTAATTGCTCACAGGTGCCTATTTAACTTGTTGTAGGACTCAGTCTGAGCGTGCTCAGTTTGAAGCTGTGGAGCTTGGTGTAAGTGGAGCTGGATTAAGTGGGAGTTAAAAACAAGTGTTAGAGTATACAAGTCTTGCTGTCTGTTGGTGTGTGTTGCTGTCTGTTGGTGTGTGTTGCTGTCTGTTGGTGTGTGTTGCTGTCTGTTGGTGTGTGTTGCTGTCTGTTGGTGTGTGTTTGCTGTCTGTTGGTGTGTGTTGCTGTCTGTTGGTGTGTGTTTGCTGTCTGTTGGTGTTTGCTGGGTTGCATTTTGGGGACTTTTCCTTTTAGTTTTTAATTTGCCTTTTGCTGTCACTTTTTAAATAGCTTTTTTTTTTTTTTCTTGTTTCATCAGTCTATCAATTAAGGGGTGTGGTTAATTGCTCACAGGTGCCTATTTAACTTGTTGTAGGACTCAGTCTGAGCGTGCTCAGTTTGAAGCTGTGGAGCTTGGTGTAAGTGGAGCTGGATTAAGTGGGAGTTAAAAACAAGTGTTAGAGTATACAAGTCTTGCTGTCTGTTGGTGTGTGTTGTTGTCTGTTGGTGTGTGTTGCTGTCTGTTGGTGTGTGTTGCTGTCTGTTGCTGTCTGTTGGTGTGTGTTGCTGTCTGTTGGTGTGTGTTGCTGTCTGTTGGTGTGTGTTGCTGTCTGTTGGTGTGTGTTGGTGTGTGTTGCTGTCTGTTGGTGTGTGTTGCTGTCTGTTGGTGTGTGTTGCTGTCTGTTGGTGTGTGTTTGCTGTCTGTTGGTGTTTGCTGGGTTGCATTTTGGGGACTTTTCCTTTTAGTTTTTAATTTGCCTTTTGCTGTCACTTTTCAAATAGCTTTTTTTTTTTTTTTCTTGTTTCATCAGTCTATCAATTAGGGGTGTGGTTAATTGCTCACAGGTGCCTATTTAACTTGTTGTAGGACTCAGTCTGAGCGTACTCAGTTTGAAGCTGTGGAGCTTGGTGTAAGTGGAGCTGGATTAAGTGGGAGTTAAAAACAAGTGTTAGAGTATACAAGTCTTGCTGTCTGTTGGTGTGTTTTGCTGTCTGTTGGTGTGTGTTGCTGTCTGTTGGTGTGTGTTGCTGTCTGTTGGTGTGTGTTTGCTGTCTGTTGGTGTTTGCTGGGTTGCATTTTGGGGACTTTTCCTTTTAGTTTTTAATTTGCCTTTTGCTGTCACTTTTTAAATAGCTTTTTTTTTTTTTTCTTGTTTCATCAGTCTATCAATTAAGGGGTGTGGTTAATTGCTCACAGGTGCCTATTTAACTTGTTGTAGGACTCAGTCTGAGCGTGCTCAGTTTGAAGCTGTGGAGCTTGGTGTAAGTGGAGCTGGATTAAGTGGGAGTTAAAAACAAGTGTTAGAGTATACAAGTCTTGCTGTCTGTTGGTGTGTGTTGCTGTCTGTTGGTGTGTGTTGCTGTCTGTTGGTGTGTGTTTGCTGTCTGTTGGTGTTTGCTGGGTTGCATTTTGGGGACTTTTCCTTTTAGTTTTTAATTTGCCTTTTGCTGTCACTTTTTAAATAGTTTTTTTTTCTTGTTTCATCAGTCTATCAATTAAGGGGTGTGGTTAATTGCTCACAGGTGCCTATTTAACTTGTTGTAGGACTCAGTCTGAGCGTGCTCAGTTTGAAGCTGTAGAGTTTGGTGTAAGTGGAGCTGGATTAAGTGGGAGTTAAAAACAAGAGTTTAAAACAGGAGGTTATAACAGGGGTCATAGTACCTGTGTAGTGTGAGTATCTGAGTGTTGTCTGAGTAGTGTGTGTGGATCGTTAGTACTTGTGTATTGTGTACCTGTGTATTGTCGTGTACCTGTGTATTGTCTTGAGTATTAGTGCCAGGAAGCTAGTTGTTAGGTAATTTGGACAGGGTAAAATCCCCAAATCCTCACCAAATTTAATAGGTACGATGCCCGGCGGGTGTGGAGAGGCGACTCTTTGTACATCTTGCCGCATGTATGCGTTCCTTGATCATCCGATCGAGGGCGAATACTGCTGTGCAAAATGTAAGCACATTGTTTCCCTGAAAGCCCAGGTTCTGAATCTGGGGAAGCAACTGCCAGCACTGAGAAGTCCCTCCATACTAAAGGTGAGCCAGGAACGTACACGGCAGGTGCCGGCAGGGGCCAGCACAGAGGCGGGTGGAGACAAAGAGGTGCAGGCACTAGCAAAGAGTAGATGGGTGACAGTCAGGAGGGGTAGAGGGGGAAGTGCCAGGGAGGCCGATCCAGGACTGGAGCATCCCAATAAGTATGCTCCATTGAGTGACATTGGTGTAACCAGTCAGGGACCAGCACTGCTGGAGATGAGGGACTCTCCTGCCAGGGGAAGAACTCCTCCAGTGAGAGTGGGGGGGCAGCAAAGGGAAAGGAAAGACAGATTCTGGTGGTAGGGGACTCAATTCTTAGAAGGACAGAGAGGGCAATCTGTAACCAAGACCTGAAGCGCCGAACAGTATGTTGTCTACCGGGCACTCGGGTTCGGCACATCACGGATCTTGTGGACAGATTACTGGGAGGGGCTGGGGAAGACCCTGCTGTCATGGTGCACGTTGGCACCAATGACAAAGTCAGAGGCAGATGGAGTGTCCTAAAGAACGATTTTAGGGACTTAGGAGCTAAATTGAGGAAAAGGACCTCCAAGGTAGTGTTCTCAGGAATACTACCGGTACATCGAGCCACACCAGAGAGGCAGAGGGAGATTAGGGAAGTAAACAAGTGGCTGAAGAGCTGGTGTAGTAAGGAGGGGTTTGGGTCCCTGGAGGACTGGGCCGACTTCTCAGTCGGTAACCGGTACTATAGAAGGGACGGACTGCACCTAAATGAGGAGGGTGCAGATCTGCTGGGAATGAAGATGGCCAAAAAGTTAGAGGGGTTTTTAAACTAGGCGAGACAGTGTCCAGAGACAGTGATAGCCAGCGCGGAAGATATTCCAAAGGGTAGTATTGGGGGCATTAGTGGTAGGTTAACCAAAGCACAAAAACACAAGGTGAGTATAGTAGCAAGTCCAAGTTGCAATCTTGAAACACCCAATACGAGGACAATATGCGACCGGTCTAAACTATGTGGCATGTTCACCAATGCCAGGAGCCTGACGGACAAGATGGGTGAACTAGAGATACTGTTGTACAAGGAGGATTTGGATTTTGTGGGAATTTCAGAGACCTGGTTCAACAGCTCTCATGATTGGCTGGCAAACATTCAAGGGTATACCCTATACCGCAAGGACAGAGAGGGTAAAAAAGGGGGAGGGGTATGCCTATATATCAAGAATAATGTACAAGTGAATGTGAGAGATGACATCACTGAGGGGGCTAGGGAGGAGGTGGAATCTTTATGGGTAGAGCTCCAAAGGGATGAAGCTAAGGGGAAAATAATACTGGGAGTATGCTATAGGCCCCCTAACCTGAGGGAGGAAGTGGAGACGGATCTCCTATCACAAATTGGATTAGCAGCAAGGATGGGAAGTGTTATCATAATGGGGGATTTTAATTATCCAGACATAGACTGGGCGGAGGGAACCGCGCATTCATTTAAGGCTTGCCAGTTCCTTAGTGTCTTGCAGGACAATTTTATGGGTCAGATGGTAGACGCACCAACTAGAAATAAAACATTACTAGATCTACTGATTACCAACAATACAGACCTGATAACAGATGTGGAAATACGGGGCAATTTAGGTAACAGCGATCACAGGTCAATTAGTTTCAGTATAAATCACACAAATAGGAGACATGAAGGGAACACAAAGACACTGAATTTCAAAAGAGCCAACTTCCCTAAACTACAAACCTTGCTAAAAGGCATAAATTGGGATAAAATATTAGGAACAAAGAATACGGAGGAGAGATGGGTTTGCTTTAAGAGCATATTAAATAAGGGCATTAGCCAATGTATCCCATTGGGTAATAAATTTAAAAGAGCGAACAAACATCCTGGATGGCTTAACTCCAGTGTAAAAATGCATATAAAAGCAAAGGAGAAGGCCTTCAAAAAATACAAGGTTGAGGGATCATCCACAGCATTCAGAATTTATAAAGAATGCAATAAGAAATGTAAGGGTGCAATTAGGTTGGCTAAGATAGAACATGAAAGACACATAGCGGAGGAGAGCAAAAAAAATCCCAAGAAATTCTTTAAGTATGTAAACAGTAAAAAAGGGAGAACAGACCATATTGGCCCCATAAAGAATGAGGAAGGACATCTGGTTACAAAGGATGGGGAGATGGCAAAGGTATTGAATTTATTCTTCTCCTCAGTCTTCACGAGTGAATCGGGGGGGCTTCAGTAACCAAAACTGCAGTGTTTATCCTCATGACACAACACAGGAAGCACCTACATGGTTAACAGAGGACGGAATTAAAATTAGACTTGAGAAACTTAACATTAATAAATCACCGGGACCAGATGGCTTGCATCCGAGGGTACTTAGGGAACTCAGTCAGGTGATTGCCAGACCGTTGTTCCTAATTTTTACAGACAGTCTATTGACTGGAATGGTACCAGCTGATTGGAGAAAAGCCAATGTAGCACCAATATTTAAAAAGGGCCCAAAAAACATCCCTGGGAATTACAGACCAGTTAGCCTAACATCAATAGTATGTAAACTCTTGGAGGGGATGATAAGGGACTATATACAAGATTTTAGTAATAAGAATGATATCATTAGCAGTAATCAGCATGGATTCATGAAGAATCGTTCTTGCCAAACCAATCTATTAACCTTCTATGAGGAGGTGAGTTGCCATCTAGATAAAGGAAGGCCCGTAGACGTGGTGTATCTGGATTTTGCAAAAGCATTTGACACAGTTCCCCATAAACGTTTACTGTACAAAATAAGGTGCGTTGGCATGGACCATAGGGTGAGTACATGGATTGAAAACTGGCTACAAGGGCGTGTTCAGAGGGTGGTGATAAATGGGGAGTACTCAGAATGGTCAGGGGTGGGTAGTGGGGTTCCCCAGGGTTCTGTGCTGGGACCAATCCTATTTAATTTGTTCATAAACGACCTGGAGGATGGGATAAACAGTTCAATCTCTGTATTTGCAGACGATACTAAGCTAAGCAGGGCAATAACTTCTCCGCAGGATGTGGAAATCTTGCAAAAAGACCTGAACAAATTAATGGGGTGGGCGACTACATGGCAAATGAGGTTCAATGTAGAAAAATGTAAAATAATGCATTTGGGTGGCAAAAATATGAATGCAATCTATACACGGGGGGAAAACCTCTGGGGGAATCTAGGATGGAAAAGGACCTGGGGGTCCTAGTGGATGATAGGCTCAGCAATGGCATGCAATGCCAAGCTGCTGCTAATAAAGCAAACAGAATATTGGCATGCATTAAAAGGGGGATCAACTGCAGAGATAAAACGATAATTCTCCCGCTCTACAAGACTCTGGTCCGCCCGCACCTGGAGTATGCTGTCCAGTTCTGGGCACCAGTCCTCAGGAGGGACGTACTGGAAATGGAGCGAGTACAAAGAAGGGCAACAAAGCTAATAAAGGGTCTGGAGGATCTTAGTTATGAGGAAAGGTTGCGAGCACTGAACTTATTCTCTCTGGAGAAGAGACGCTTGAGAGGGGATATGATTTCAATTTACAAATACTGTACTGGTGACCCCACAATAGGGATAAAACTTTTTCGCAGAAGAGAGTTTAATAAGACTCGTGGCCACTCATTACAATTAGAAGAAAAGAGGTTTAACCTTAAACTACGTAGAGGGTTCTTTACTGTAAGAGAGGCAAGGATGTGGAATTCCCTTCCACAGGCGGTGGTCTCATTGGGGAGCATTGATAGCTTCAAGAAACTATTAGATAATCACCTGAATGACCGCAATATACAGGGATATGTAATGTAATACTGACACATAATCACACACATAGGTTGGACTTGATGGACTTGTGTCTTTTTTCAACCTCACCTACTATGTAACTATGTAACTATATACTGGATTTTATTCATCTTCGTGTGAGTTATTAGCACTTGTTGCATTGGAATAAATGTTTATACCGTTTACACTATGTGGGTCTTTACCCCTTCATTCCCTATGTCTACCATGATGCAACACCTCATACTATGAGCCTTGCCACTATCCCCCAAAATACACAAAGGACACCAAGATTCAAGTAAGTATACACATGACTCTTGTATTTAGAAAATATTTATTTAGCCTACAATTTAGGAACTGCTGAAGTTGTCTAACATTTACCATATTTTAATTATCTTATTTATGTGAAATCATGTGTTTAGTATGTCTACTTGTAAGATGATGAAGAACTGTTTTACTCTTGTACTATTTTTTTCCCAGTAAAAATGTTTTGGTGTTCAGTTCTGGTCTCCATAAGATAATGTATATTTTGGGGAGAAAAATACAGCCTAAGACTCCGGCACTGGAGCTCAGTATGGCGAATATCTCCACAGCCACCATGTACTTTCCTCTGGTGCTCAGATAGGCCGGGATCATGGCAATCCAAACAGTGCAGAACACCAGCATGCTGAAGGTGATGTACTTGGCCTCATTAAAACTGTCTGGTAATGTCCTCACCATGAAAGCCAGAACAAAACTCACAGCTGCCAGAAACCCCATGTAACCAAGAACAGAATAAAACCCAATAGTTGACCCTTCATTACACTGAATGATGATCTTGTCCTGATGAGAAGAGGTGTCCAGCTCCTGGAAGGGAGGCGAGACAGACAACCAGATGACACAAATTATAACTTGGATGGAGGAACATAAAATGACTATAGCATTAGAAAGTTTGGTTCCGATCCAATATTGCCACAGACTGCTAGGTTTAGTGACTTTAAACGCTACAGAAACCATGATGGTTTTGGCAAGGATACAAGAGATGACAACTGTAAAGACGATTCCAAACGAGATTTGGCGTAACAAGCAGGATATATCAGCAGGACGTCCAAGGAAGAAGAAAACACAAATGAAGCTCAGCATGATGAAGACCAAAAGGGTGAAGCTTAGGTTCCTGTTGTTGGCTTTTACAATGGCCGTGTCTTGGTGGGAAATAAATACCAGTAATATCAGTCCATTCATAGCGCAAAGAATGGAGGAAGATAAGGCAAAGAACATTCCTAGAAGGTCATTAGAGAAAGACAGGAAATCCAGCAGCTTCAAGACACACCGATCCTTCTGCTCATTGGGCCATTCATCATATCTGCATTGCTGGCAGTTTTCACTGTCTGGAAAAAACATACAAAGGAAACAGAAGTGATCTTCTTTAATATTCTGTGATATACAGGAGATGTAAATTATTATTTTGATGTTTATATTTGAAAATGGCTCATGAGAAATGTCATTAGTGATGTATTAGGTTAATGAGTTATTGTTTTTTCTTTTACCTGATGGGGTTATTGTGAGGAAAACAAACTGTGTACAAAGGAAACAAAAGTGATGTTTGAAAATATTCTGTGCTGTAGAGGAGATGTAAATTATTATTTTGATGTTTAATTTTGAACATGGCTCTTGAGAGTTTGTTAACAAATTATTGTTTTTCCCTTACCTGCTGGGGTAAATTATGCATGTTGGTACAAATCTAAGTTTAAGTGTTTGAGTGTAAAATTACTCTTGAAGGAACACTGAGTTCCTACTATACCCCCGAAGGAAAAATGTGCATTGTGTTGTTGGTTGCAGCACAAAACGTACTATGGACCCATCCATGGTACAGAGGAGCTTGAGGTAAATTCAGCCAAGGGACTGCATTAAAATTGTATCAGATTACGTGAATTGAGTTCTTCTTTAAGTTCACTTTATTATAACTCAAAAGCTATGTTCAAAAATGTCAAGGCCGATGCTCTTCCATAGCATTGCGGAGAACCTAAACGTTCACCTAACTTGAAAGGAGTCCATCTGCCTCTTTCATCTAGCTGACATCTCGTCTGATTTGTCTGCTGGGCTAAACCAAGCCCAGTCTACTCTGCCCTACTATTATAGTGGTTTAGCTGTTCATTTTGACTTTTGAAAAACTTTCTAGCTTGTTTTCCACCAGATCCAGTTGCTAGAGATCTCAGAGATTTCTCCTAATAATTTTAGCACATCCCTCGTAAGAGCTGCTGAAGTTAGGGTTCCCCACTGCTGCACAGCTAGTCACTTAGCATCTCCTTCATTCAATCAGACACACAAATCAGTTCTTGGCTTATTTTTATTGTTTTATTAGGGGATGATAACTTGGATGGGGTAGGAGAATTATGGGATGCCCAACTTGAAAATATTCAATTACAGAACAAATGGACAACTTCCTGCCTATTTACACAGATCTTCTTCTTCCTTCTGCACAAACTTGATTTACTATTTACAACACCTGCTGATCGCTCCAGAGGAATTAATAGTCTTGTCAATTCAGCAGCAGCCCATTAGAGGCTAGGAACATCCTATCCCTTTCTGGATAAGCTTTAGTACATTGTGTAGTGAACAGCATCTACTTCTGCCTCCCTGTAGACACTGAGGCCAGTTCTACCATGCAGAAGATTACCAGCCCACCTGGCTGCTTGCTTACTCCAGTCCTCCTGACTTGCACACATTCATGGTGACTCCTCAGGGCAAAGTTAGATGAAGACTTGGTACCCCACGGTCTTTAAGAGAGCACTGTTACAGCTGACAGTCTCTCCCCTTGTCTTTGTCCCTGCACCATGCTGATCTACTCACTATTTCTGCTTGCTCTCTCCCACTGCCTCTCTGGTCTGAATCCCTTCAGCTGTCTCCTGTGGTGGGATCATTCCAGGCCAGCTTTCCAAAGCTCCAGCCTGAGGTAAAACCCCTCCCTCGCAGGGGTCCCTCAAGGGCCATCGACAGCCTCTCCTTAGCACTGCTTCTCCATCTTCCAGCGGACTCCCCTGCTGGCATGGCCCATGTCCATTTATGGGTTATCCCAGTTCCCTGCCAGGCCCACTCCTGGGGACTGCCTGAGAGCCCATAAATATTTAAGGCACCTCCTCCTCACCTCCACCCACTAGTTCCAGAATGTTCTCCAACTTTTCGGACACCAGAGAGCTGCCAGGGTGAGTGATCCAGCCCTGGCCTCTAATAACCCTGACCCAGATTCAGTGTCTCAAGTTTATCCCTGTTTTTTATTTATTTTTTTTTTAAATCTTTTTATTGAGTATAAGACATACAAACAATTAACAACAATTAAACCTGCCACAGCATTGGGACTAGACCCACGCAGGAGTCAGTGCCAGCCGGCCATTGGGCTGCGTCCAGCATTAATATCATACATCTGTATCATGTCCGAAAGAAAAAAACAATAACAAACAAACCTAGTGCGGTATTGGCTCCTGCTCAATTAAGTATTTTAGGATCAGATTTATCAGCTGAGACCCATGGGACAATATTAGATGTCAATTAAACCCATTTCCGAGATTACATTACCATAAAATCAACCAATGTATCAGTATCACTTTCTCCCGTAGAGTGGTATTATGTACCCGTTCAATCAGTCTGCGGTTGCCGTGGAGGCCTCAGCTAGCCATTTGGCCCACACTCTATCATATTTTTTGGGGCATCCCCTATTTTGATAGGTTTCCTTATAGAGTGGTAGTACTTTATTGACATGTGTTTTCCATAACAATATGGATGGCGGGGCACGTTTTTTCCAGCAGAGAGTGATCATTTTCCTTGCATAAAAGAGCAAGAGCCCTATGAGGGTTCTCTCTGCTATCTTGGGGGCTAATTCTTCCACTAAACCTAGAAGGCAGATCTGCGGGGTTGGGAGAAGGCAGATCTGCGGGGTTGGGGCTATATCTGTTCTCACCACTTCTTGGATTACAGATATTACTTCTGACTAGGGATGAGCTTCGTGTTCGAGTCGAACCCATGTTCGACTCGAACATCGGCTGTTCGATCGTTCGCCGAATTGCGAACGTTATGGGCCGTTCGCGCTAAATTCGTGTGGCGCGTCACGGCCCATAATTCACTGCGGCATCGCAGTGCATTGCTGGCTGATGATTGGCCAAGCATGCACTATGACCCGCATGCTTGGCCAATCACAGCGCTGTCAGTAGAGAGAGCTGTAATTGGCCAAAGCCAGGGTGGCTTTGGCCAATTACGGCTCAGGGCATTTAGTACACACCCCACACTATATAAGGCCGCCTGCACGGCGGCCCTGTGTAGTGTGTGTTCCGGTGTGCTGAGAGATAGAGAGAGAGAGAGACAGTGTCATTTGATTTGAGTTAGATAGATTAGGCAGAACAGTCAGTCAGTTAGCTGCACTTACAGTGTATTGTGTATATATATGCATCCCAGGTGTTGCATATATATATATACACTGTATTCAGTTTAGCTAGATCCGTTCCTGTTATCTTCTATCTAGACTATTTACATTTAATGCAGTGCGTCCTGCTCACAGTGTTCAGCTAGATCCGTTCCTGTTAAATTCCTACTGACCGGCAGGCTTGTCTGGTTACAGTATATAAAGCTACCTGAAGAAAATTACAGGTGTTCTATTTGATCCTATTAGTACCACGGTCAGGCAGCTAGACTATTTACATTTAGTACAGTGTGTCCTGCTCACAGTGTTCAGCTAGATCCGTTCCTGTTATCTTCCTACTGACAGGCAGGCTTGTCTGGTTACAGTATATAAAGCTACCTGAAGAAAATTACAGGTGTTCTATTTGATCCTATTAGTACCACGGTCAGGCAGCTAGACTATTTACATTTAGTACAGTGCGTCCTGCTCACAGTGTACAGCTAGATCCGTTCCTGTTATCTTCCTACTGACAGGCAGGCTTGTCTGGTTACAGTATATAAAGCTACCTGAAGAAAATTACAGGTGTTCTATTTGATCCTATTAGTACCACGGTCAGGCAGCTAGACTATTTACATTTAGTACAGTGCGTCCTGCTCACAGTGTTCAGCTAGATCCGTTCCTGTTATCTTCCTACTGACAGGCAGGCTTGTCTGGTTACAGTATATAAAGCTACTTGAAGAAAATTACAGGTGTTCTATCCCAGCTTAGTGCAGCTACAGGCCATTAGTATGTCTGGAAGGCCAAGAAGGAGAGGCAGACAGTCACAAGCCAATAAGAGAGGGCAAGCAGGCTCTGTGTCTAGTGCTGGTCGTGGAGACGGTGCATCCTCATCAGCACGTGGCCATGGGACACGCTTGGCCTTTTTTTCGGCAGCTGGCCATGTTGAGCCGCAACATGCGGAAGACTTGGTCGAGTGGATGACCAAGCCGTCCTCATCCTCCTCATCCTCTCTCACCCATGCCCAGGGTGCTTTGTCTGGCAAAGCAGCGGCCTCTTCCCTCAGCTCAATGTCATCAGTGACTCCTTCCCTAGCTCCACCATGTCCTCATGAGGATTCCCTCGAACTGTTTGACCACAGTGTTGGGTACATGCTCCAGGAGGATGCCCAGCGTTTGGAAGGCTCTGATGACGATACTGAGCTCGATGAAGGCAGTAACATGAGCGCGGACAGAGGGGGTGCCCAAGAAGGACAGCAATCTGGCAGTCATGCTCCCCCTGCTGCAGCATACTGCCAGGTTTGCTCCAGTGATGAGGAGGGAGGGGATGATGAGGTCACTGACTCAACGTGGGTGCCTGATAGGAGAGAGGAGGAGGAGGAGGAGGAGGAGGAGGAGGAGGAGGAGGAGGCGGCAGCACATCACCAACGAGGCAGGATGCCCTCCAGGGGCCAGCCTAAGGGCAGCACATTGACTGCATCACACCCCAAAGCTCCACATGTGCAGGGCGCTGCAGTCTCTGCGCGTTATTCAAAAAGTTCTTTGGTGTGGGCCTTTTTTGAGACGAGTGCATCAGATCGCACCGCTGCTATTTGCAACATATGTCTCAAGCGTATCTCGCGTGGCCAAAATATCTCCCGCTTGGGTACCACATGCTTGACCAGACATATGTTGACCTGCCATGCAGTTCGTTGGCAAGCGTATCTAAAAGACCCACACCAAAGAACAAAGAGGATCTCTCCTTGCTCCTCATCAGCTGAGATTTCCAACCCCACTAGACCTTCAGTCCTCTCTGAGACCTACAGTGAGAGGAATGAAGGTGTAGAATTAGGTGTGTCACAGCCAAGTACTTGTGGGCAATCTGCTTTTGGTACACCGACGTCAGATTGTACCAGGCAAATTTCCCTGCCCCAGCTGCTGCACCGCCGAAAGAAGTTTGCTCCCAGCCATCCACATGCCCAGCGGTTGAATGCTAGCTTGGCAAAATTGCTAGCACTTCAACTGCTGCCTTTTCAGTTGGTAGACTCTGCCCCCTTCCGTGAGTTTGTGGAATGTGCGGTTCCTCAGTGGCAGGTACCCAAACGCCACTTTTTCTCACGGAAGGCGATTCCGGCTCTCTACCGGCATGTGGAAGGCAATGTCCATGCCTCGCTGGACAGGGCGGTCAGCGGTAAGGTGCATATTACCGCTGACTCATGGTCCAGCAGGCATGGACAGGGACGTTACCTAAGTTTCACGGCGCATTGGGTGACTCTGCTGGCAGCTGGGAAGGATGCAGGACAAGGTGCAGTAGTGTTGGAGGTTGTTCCGCCACCACGCCTCCAAAATGCTGATTGTGACACACCTCTCTCCTCCACCCCCTCCTCTTCTTCTTCCTCCATGGCCTCTTCCTCGGAACCAGCGGTGCTCCGTAGGCGTTCAAGGGGCTACGCAAGTACGCAGGCCAAAAGATGCCATGCGGTGCTTGAGCTGGTGTGCTTGGGGGACAGGAGCCACACTGGGGCAGAGGTTCTGTCAGCTCTGCAGGGGCAGGTTCAGAGGTGGTTGACGCCACGCCAACTTAAGGCAGGAATGGTGGTTTGCGACAATGGCACCAACCTCCTCTCTGCCCTCCGACAGGGACAAATGACCCATGTGCCCTGTTTGGCTCACGTCCTTAACTTGGTGGTGCAGCGGTTCTTGGGCAGGTACCCGGGCTTACAGGATGTCCTGAGGCAGGCCAGGAAAGTCTGTGTGCATTTCCGCCGGTCATATAATGCCAGTGCTCGGCTGACGGACCTCCAAAAGGAGTTTAACCTGCCCAAGAACCGCCTAATCTGTGACATGCCCACCAGGTGGAACTCAACGTTGGCCATGCTGCAGCGGCTGCACACGCAGCAGAGGGCCATCAATGAGTACCTGTGCGACTATGGCACCAGGACAGGGTCAGGGGAGCTTGGTTTTTTTTCCCCACGCCAGTGGGCCATGATCAGGGATGCATGCACTGTCCTGTCACCATTCGAGGAGGCCACGAGGATGGTGAGCAGTGACAGTGCATGCATCAGTGACACTGTCCCCCTTGTCCACCTGTTGGAGCACACGCTGCGTGGAATAATGGACAGGGCACTTGAGGCAGAACAGAGGCAGGAAGAGGAGGACTTCCTTAGCTCTCAAGGCCCCCTTTATCCAGACAGTGTTCCTGCGTGCCCGCCGATCACACAGGAAGAGGACGAGGAGGAAGAGGAGGAGGAGGAAGATTGTGTCAGTATGGAGGTGGAGCCTGGCACTCAGCATCAGCAGCAGTCTTTAAGGGATCAGTCCCAAGAAACACATGGACTTGTACGTGGCTGGGAGGAGGTGGCTGCGGACCATGTCGTTCTTAGTGACCCAGAGGACTCCGGACCGAATGCCTCAGCAAACCTACGCTGCATGGCCTCCCTGATCCTGCAAAGCCTGCGTAAGGATCCTCGTATTCGTGGTATCAAGGAGAAGGACCAATACTGGCTGGCAACCCTCCTTGATCCACGTTACAAGGGTAAGGTTGCGGACCTTATCTTGCCATCGCAGAGGGAGCAGAGGATGAAACATCTTCGGGAGGCCTTGCAGAAAGGTCTGTGCAACGCGTTCCCAGAGACTGGGAGGTTACAAACTCCTGTTTCTGGACAACGTGTTGCTGAGGCTTCGGTCAGTCAAAGAAGGAGCGGTGGAGAAGGTGGCCGTCTGACCGATGCGTTCAGACAATTTTTTGGTCCGCAGCCCCAAGGTATGATCGGTTCCAGCAACCATCGCCAGCGTCTGTTTTACATGGTGCAGGAATACCTAGGGGCAAGATCAGACTTGGACACCTTTCCCACCGAAAATCCTCTGGGTTACTGGGTCTTGAGGATGGATCACTGGCCAGAGCTTGCACAGTATGCAATTGAGCTACTGGCCTGTCCTGCATCCAGCGTTCTTTCGGAACGCACATTCAGTGCTGCTGGAGGCGTGGTAACCGATCACAGGGTGCGTCTGTCCACCGACTCGGTCGATCGGCTGACCTTCATAAAAATGAATGAGTCTTGGATCACCACCAGCTACCAAGCACCTGATGCTGATGTAACCGAATAATTTTTTTTGAAATCTCAGATCCCTTCAAAGACTGCCTATGCTGATGCTGAGTGACTATCCCTGAGTAATTATCCTCTTCCTCCTCAATCATCACGCTGATAGCTTGTAAGAACATTTTTGGTTCTGGGCGCCACCACCAGTGCCTAAGGCACAATTTTTCAGCCCCTGTTTAACAGGGGCGTGTAATTACAATTTTTGATGTAATACTTTGCAGCAGGGCTCGTTCCTGCATTCCAACTAGAGTGTCTGTGAGGGGTTGCAGTGTTGTGGCACCAGCACCAGTGCCTAGGGCCCAATTTTTCTGCCCCTGTCTAACAGGGGCGTGTAATTACAATTTTTGATGCAATACTTTGCAGCAGGGCTCGTTCCTGCGTTCCAACTAGAGTGTCTGTGAGGGGTTGCAGTGTTGTGGCACCAGCACCAGTGCCTAAGGCCCAATTTTTCTGCCCCTGTCTAACAGGGGCGTGTAATTACAATTTTTGATGCAATACTTTGCAGTAGGGCTCGTTCCTGCGTTCCAACTAGAGTGTCTGTGAGGGGTTGCAGTGTTGTGGCACCAGCACCAGTGCCTAAGGCCCAATTTTTCTGCCCCTGTCTAACAGGGGCGTGTAATTACAATTTTTGAAGCAATCATTTGCAGCAGGGCTCGTTCCTGCGTTCCAACTAGAGTGTCTGTGAGGGGTTGCAGTGTTGTGGCACCAGCACCAGTGCCTAAGGCCCAATTTTTCTGCCCCTGTCTAACAGGGGCGTGTAATTACAATTTTTGAAGCAATAATTTGCAGCAGGGCTCGTTCCTGCGTTCCAACTAGAGTGTCTGTGAGGGGTTGCAGTGTTGTGGCACCAGCACCAGTGCCTAAGGCCTAATTTTTCAGCTGCTGTTCAACAGGGGCATGTAATTACAATTCTTGATCTAATATTTCACAGCAGGGCCCTGTGAGGGCTTACAGTGTTGTGGCCACAGCAACACCTAAGGCCCAAATTTCTGCTGAGTATATAGGGCAGGACCCTACTTTCAAACATCTAACTTACAAACGACTCCTACTTGCAAACGGAAGGAGACAACAGGAAGTGAGATGAAATCTACCCCTAGGAAGGGAAATTCTCTCCTGTAAGAGTTAATATGGGAAAACAAGTTCTCCTTTCCACTGATGCTTTCCAATCCTTGTTCCACAAAAAAACCCAAATTTTCAAAAAACATTTTTCATTGGGACAAAAAAGTGAGGTGAAATCTTCTGAAGAGGAGGAAAGACAGCAAAACAAATGTCACAGGGGTGATAACCCTTCCCTATGTTTTCCAAAAAGCTTAGAAAAGATTTTTTGGCTGGAGCTAAACACGTTAAAAATGTTCAAAATTACAAACAGATTCTACTTAACAACAAACCTACAGTCCCTGTCTTGTTTGCACCGCCTGTATACTGCTGTTCAGAGTATATAGGGCCTGGTGGCCCCACACCTTTCCTTATTTTAATTTGGGTGCGGGGTTCCCCTTAATATCCATACAAGACCCAAAGGGACTGGTAATGGACTGGGGGGTACCCATGCCGTTTGTCTCACTGATTTTCATCCATATTGCCATGACCCGACATGACATTAAACCCGCAAGCAGTTTTAAATGAGATTTTTTCCTTTAAAAATGACATTTGGTGCAGGGACTGTTCTAAACATGGGAAACACGCGTCACTTTACAGGCATACTATAGACACCCCCCAGGTACGATATTTAAAGGAATATTTCACTTTTTTTTTTTAACTTTAAGCATCATTAAAATCACTGCTCCCGAAAAAACGGCCGTTTTTAAAAGTTTTTTTTGCATTGATACATGTCCCCTGGGGTAGGACCCGGGTCCCCAAACCCTTTTTAGGACAATACCATGCAAATTAGCCTTTAAAATGAGCACTTTTGATTTCGAACGTTCGAGTCCCATAGACGTCAATGGGGTTCTAACGTTCGTGCGAACTTTCGGTCCGTTCGCGGGTTCTGGTGCGAACCGAACCGGGGGGTGTTCGGCTCATCCCTACTTCTGACCAGTAGTTTTTAATTGCTGGACAGGACCAGAAAATATGTATAAAATCACCTGGATCCCTAGTACATCTCCAACACTCCGAGGACAGGGAGGTTCTCATCTTATGCAATCTCTATGGGGTGAGATATGCCCAATGTAGTATTTTGTATTGTATGAGACGGTCTCGAAGTGAGACCAGGATTTTGAAGGGGAATTCCCACATGTCCTCCCAATCCTCGGAGTCCAGTGTCGGGATATCCTGTGTCCATTGCTGCCGGAGCTTTGACAGATCTGGAGAGGAAACTCTTAGGAGATGTGCATAAAGGACTGAGGTTGGTTTCTTGGTACATTCATATCTTGTGACCCTCTCCAGATCGGATTGCACTATTTGCGTGTCGTTGGGTATTATTTAGGTTTTGAACGCATGAGACAGTTGCATATAGCGAAATAGATGCGAGGGAGGCACATTGTATTGGGATACCAGGTGATTGAAGGGGTGTATGACGGTGCCGGTGGTGAGGTCAGATATCAGTTTAAGACCGCATTTGGCCCATATTTTAGGGTCTGGTAATGAGTAGAGATGGGGTAGGGTAGGGTTGTTCCAAAGGGGGGTGTGCGGGGAGACTGCATTTCGTGGGAACTTCTCAAGTTCCAGTCCTGCCCTCCAGGCCCTTAGAGTTGTGTGCATGGAGGTGGTCAAATCATATGGAGCCTTGGGACCTCGAAGCTTCCACAGAGCGAACCACCGCAGCCTCCAGAACCGCAGCGGGGTTGGACGCATCCGGTACTAGCCACCAAACTGCCGTGACCAGCTGGGCTGCCAAAAAATATTTCTGGCAGTCTGGGAATGCCAGCCCCCCCTGCGACACCGGACGCATTAGTGTGGAGAGTTTAAATCTAGGAGGATTTGGACCCCAGAGGAAGGAGGAGAAAATTTGGTTCAGTTTCTTGAAAAATGAGCAAGGTATCCATTGTGGGGAATTACGAAATAGGTATGTAAATTTAGGTATGATTTTCATTTTAATTAAGTTAATGCGGCCCAATAGGGATAGAGGAAGGTTCTCCCAAGCTTTGAGTTTGGCCTTGACTACTTGGACCACCGGGTCTAGGTTAAGGGGGATAAAGCTGGATGCGTCTCTCGAGACGCGTACCCCTAAGTACACCATTTCGTCCACCCACTGCATCTGCAGATCCTGCGGGGCCAGTCTTTTTGCCTCAGTGTCAATAGCCAGCAACTGGGATTTTGTCCAGTTCACCCTTAACCACTTCAGCCCCGGAAGGTTTTACCCCCTTCCTGACCAGAGCACTTTTTACAATTTGGAACTGCGTCGCTTTAACTGCTAATTGCGCGGTCATGCAATGCTGTACCCAAACGAAATTTGCGTCCTTTTCTTCCCACAAATAGAGCTTTCTTTTGATAGTATTTGATCACCTCTGCCGTTTTTATTTTTTGCGCTATACACGGAAAAAGACCGAAAATTTTGAAAAAAAATGATATTTTCTACTTTTTGTTCTAAAAAAAATCCAATAAACTCAATTTTAGTCATACATTTAGGCCAAAATGTATTCGGCCACATGTCTTTGGTAAAAAAAATGTCAATAAGTGTATATTTATTGGTTTGCGCAAAAGTTATAGCGTCTACAAACTAGGGTACATTTTCTGGAATTTACACAGCCTTTAATTTATGACTGCCTATGTCGTTTCTTGAGGTGCTAAAATGGCAGGGCAGTACAAAACCCCCACAAATGACCCCATTTTGGAAAGTAGACACCCCAAGGAATTTGCTGAGAGGCATGTTGAGCCCATTGAATATTCATTTTTTTTGTCCCAAGTGATTGAATAATGACAAAAAAAAAAAAATTACAAAAAGTTGTCACTAAATGATATATTGCTCACACAGGCCATGGGCATATGTGGAATTGCACCCCAAAATACATTTAGCTGCTTCTCCTGAGTATGGGGATACCACATGTGTGGGACTTTTTGGGAGCCTAGCCGCGTACGGGGCCCCGAAAACCAATCACTGCCTTCAGGATTTCTAAGGGCGTACATTTTTGATTTTACTCCTCACTACCTATCACAGTTTTGAAGGCCATAAAATGCCCAGATGACATAAAACCCCCCCAAATGACCCCATTTTGGAAAGTAGACACCCCAAGCTATTTGCTTTGAGGCATGTTGAGTCCATGGAATGTTTTATATTTTGACACAAGTTGCGGGAAAGTGACAAATTTTTTTTTTTTTTTTTGCACAAAGTTGTCACTAAATGATATATTGCTCACACAGGCCATGGGCATATGTGGAATTGCACCCCAAAATACATTTAGCTGCTTCTCCTGAGTATGGGGATACCACATGTGTGGGACTTTTTGGGAGCCTAGCCGCGTACAGGACCCCGAAAACCAATCACTGCCTTCAGGATTTCTAAGGGCGTACATTTTTGATTTTACTCCTCACTGCCTATCACAGTTTCGGAGGCCATGGAATGCCCAGGTGGCACAAACCCCCCCCAAATGACCCCATTTTGGAAAGTAGACACCCCAAGATATTTGCTGAGAGGCATGGTGAGTATTTTGCAGCTCTCATTTGTTTTTGAAAATAAAGAAAGACGAGAAAAAAAAATTTTTTTTTTCTTTTTTCAATTTTCAAAACTTTGTGACAAAAAGTGAGGTCTGCAAAATACTCACTATACCTCTCATCAAATAGCTTGGGGTGTCTACTTTCCAAAATGGGGTCATTTGGGGGTTTTTTTTGCCACCTGGGCATTCCATGGCCTCCGAAACTGTGATAGGCAGTGAAGAGTGAAATCAAAAATTTACGGCCTTAGAAAGCCTGAAGGCGGTGCTTGGTTTTCGGGGTCCCGTACGCGGCTAGGCTCCCAAAAAGTCTCACACATGTGGTATCCCCATACTCAGGAGAAGCAGCAGAATGTATTTTGGGGTGTAATTTCACATATTCCCATGGCATGTTTGAGCAATATATCATTTAGTGACAACTTTGCGCAAAAAAAAATAAAAAAAATAAAAAATTGTCTCTTTCCCGCAACTTGTGTCACAATATAAAATATTCCATGGACTCGACATGCCTCTTAGCAAATAGCTTGGGGTGTCTACTTTCCAAAATGGGGTCATTTGTTGGGGTTTTGAACTGTCCTGGCATTTTATGCACAACATCTAGAAGCTTATGTCACACATCACCCACTCTTCTAACCACTTGAAGACAAAGCCCTTTCTGACACTTATTGTTTACATAAAAAAATATTTTTTTTTTGCAAGAAAATTACTTTGAACCCCCAAACATTATATATTTTTTTTAAAGCAAATGCCCTACAGATTAAAATGGTGGGTGTTTCATTTTTTTTTTCACACAGTATTTGCGCAGCGATTTTTCAAACGCATTTTTTGGGGAAAAAACACACTTTTTTACATTTTAATGCACTAAAACACACTATATTGCCCAAATGTTTGATGAAATAAAAAAGATGATCTTAGGCCGAGTACATGGATACCAAACATGACATGCTTTAAAATTGCGCACAAACGTGCAGTGGCGACAAACTAAATACATTTTTAAAAGCCTTTAAAAGCCTTTACAGGTTACCACTTTAGATTTACAGAGGAGGTCTACTGCTAAACTTACTGCCCTCGATCTGACCTTCGCGGCGATACCTCACATGCATGGTGCAATTGCTGTTTACATTTGACGCCAGACCGACGCTTGCGTTCGCCTTAGCGCGAGAGCAGGGGGGACAGGGGTGCTTTTTTTTTTTTTTTTCTTTATTATTATTATTTTTTTATCTTATTTTTAAACTGTTCCTTTCATTTTTTTTTTTTTTTAATCATTTTTATTGTTATCTCAGGGAATGTAAATATCCCCTATCATAGCAATAGGTAGTGACAGGTACTCTTTTTTGCAAAAATTGGGGTCTATTAGACCCTAAATTTCTCCTCTGCCCTCAAAGCATCTGACCACACCAAGATCGGTGTGATAAAATGCTTTCCCAATTTCCCAATGGCGCTGTTTACATCAGACGAAATCTAAGTCATAAAATGCTCGTAGCTTCCGGTTTCTTAGGCCATAGAGATGTTTGGAGCCACTCTGGTCTCTGATCAGCTCTATGGTCAGCTGGCTGAATCACCGGCTGCATTTTCAGGTTCCCTGTTGAGACAGGAGAGCCAGAGAAAAACACGGAAGACGTTGGGGGGGGAGGGGCATTCCCTCCCACTGCTTGTAAAAGCAGTCTAGAGGCTAATTAGCCGCTAGGATTGCTTTTACATGAAAGCCGACCGCTGGCTGAAAAGAATGATACCAAGATGATACCTAAACCTGCAGGCATCATTCTGGTATAACCACTCAAAGTCGTGAATGGCGTACCTGAAGACAAAAAAATGGTTAACAATAAAGCACAGTAAACGGTAAGGTATAAAAAATTGCATACCTGAAAAGTAAACATGATAAAACATAATAACAATAAAACATTGCAGAACAGAATACAGTAAAAAAGCAGAACAATAAAGAGAGAATAGAGAGAGAGAGAACAATAAAACGACAACTTTTTTATTTTATATTTTTGTATGTGTTTTTTTTTTTTTTTACACTTTTTTTTGTAACTAACTTTTATAACTGTAACCGGTTCCAGGTTCGGGTCTCTCAAAATGCGATGGCATCTTGGGAGACCCTGTGAAAGTGTGCCTAGTCTGTGCAATGCTGTACCCTACGCTAATACTCAACTAGTGCATGGTAGCGTTCAAAACATTCACCAATGCAAAGACCAGGATTGTCAGGACAGGAGGGACAATAATAGCGGGTGTCACGTCTATATCCGCGCTTGCTGCAGACACGACATCTTTTTTGGGGGGGTTCGTTGGGTAGGGGTACTCGGGAGGACATAAAGAAAATGCCTCTCATGCAGCCTACTGCATTTGGTTGGGGATGTGAATGGGGGAAGTACGGGTGCTGCAGAAGCGGTGGGTTCCCAATTAGGATTGGCGAATGCAGCAGGAAGGGCATTATGGGCACGACGGGCCTGTGTTTGTCTTTTTGGTGGCAGCGGGACACTACTTGTGCTTGCCACCTCACCAGCTTGAACTGCACTTATGGGACTCGCCACGTCACCAAGTGTTACTGCAGTGCTGGTTTGACTACGACCGGGGTGTACTAGGCCGCTGGTGCTTGGCACTTCACCAAAACGCTACCAAAAAAACTGTTAGCGATCGCAAGGATCAGGCCTGACTCTGCGAACGCTGCAGTTATGCGTTTAGTGTTTTGTAAGTGTCAGTGATCGATCGATACTGCACTTGGGTGGGCTGGGCTGGGCCGGGCGGAGGGGCAAAACGCAGGTGCTAGCAGGTATCTGGGCTGATTCCACTAACACTGCGTTTGTGGGAACCCTAAACTGCTGGGGACGCTAGTATAGATCTGATCGGATCAGATATTGATCCGTTCAGATACTATACCACTAAGGGAGGTGTACGGTGCGTGCGTGGGTGTTAGCGGTACTGGCGCTAACCTGACGCTGCCTGGGGCTGGTGCTTGCCAGTTCACCAAAACGCTACCAAAAAAACTGTTAGCGATCGCAGGAATCAGGCCTGACTCTGCGAACACTGCAGTTATGCGTTTAGTGTTTTGTAAGTGTCAGTGATCGATCGATACTGAACTTGGGTGGGCTGGGCTGGGCCGGGCGGAGGGGCAAAACGCAGGTGCTAGCAGGTATCTGGGCTGATCCCGCTAACACTGCGTTTGTGGGAACCCTAAACTGCTGGGGACGCTAGTATAGATCTGATCGGATCAGATATTGATCCGATCAGATACTATACCACTAAGGGAGGTGTATGGTACGTGCGTGGGTGTTAGCGGTACTGGCGCTAACCTGACGCTGCCTGGGGCTGGTGCTTGCCAGTTCACCAAAACGCTACCAAAAAAACTGTTAGCGATCGCAGGGATCAGGCCTGACTATGCGAACGCTGCAGTTATGCGTTTAGTGTTTTGTAAGTGACAGTGTTCGATTGATACTGCACTTGGGTGGGCCGGGCGGAGGGGCAAAACGCAGATGCTAGCAGGTATCTGGGCTGATCCCGCTAACACTGCGTTTTCGGGAACCCTAAACTGCTGGGGACGCTAGTATAGATCTGATTGGATCAGATATTGATCCGTACAGATACTATACCACTAAGGGAGGCGTATGCTGCGTGCGTGGGTGTTAGCGGTACTGGCGCTAATCTGACGCTGCCTGGGGCGACGCATATCACCGCCGGGCGATCAGGGGGCTAAACCTTTATTCGGTAATAAACGGCGGGTGCCCTGACACTATAAAAAATAAACGAACTAACCAGCGTCACCCGTAACAGTTATACGGTGATCAGTGGTGAAAGGGTTAACTAGGGGGCAATCAAGGGGTTAAAACATTTATTAGATAGTATATGGGGGTCCCTGTCGCTATAAAACGCTGACGGCGAACCTAAATATTTACGTCCCTAACTAGCGTCACCAGCGACACTAATACAGCGATCAGAAAAATGATCGCTTAGCGACACTGGTGACAGGGGGTGATCAAGGGGTTAAAACTTTATTAGGGGGGGTTAGGGGGTATCCTAGACCTAAAGGGGGGTAATACTCACTGCCCTAACACTGTAACTGTCACAAACTGACACTATGCAGTAATCAGAAAAAAAAAAAAAAAAATACTGCTTGGTGTCAGTTTGTGACAGGGGGGGGGGTGATTGGGGGGGGATCGGGGGGCGATCGGGGGGGGGGATCGGGGGTGTAAAGTATGCCTGGCATGTTCTACTGTGTGTGTTTGTGTTGTGTGCACTTACATGTCTTCTCTCCTCGGCGCTGGACGGAAACTGCCAGACCGAGGAGAGATGACATCACATCCTCTGCCTGTGTGAAACTACACACAGGCAGAGGAGGATTCCCATTGGCTGGGAGCGATCGCGAGGGGGGGGCCACGATCGGATGGTCTCCCCCTCGCCTCCCGACGCTCCCAGTCAGATGCCGACCGCCGCTGGCACCGGGGGGGGGTCCGATCGGACCCCCCGCCCGCGGGAGGCAGATCACGTACAGGTACGTGATTCTGCCTGCCCGTGCCATTCTGCCGACGTATATATACGTTAGGCGGTCGGCAAGTGGTTAATCCTGTTACTTTGGAGAATTCAGTCAATACTTGCAGCGCTCCTCTAAGAGAGGAGTCCGCGTCATTCAGAAAGAGCAGGAGGTCGTCCGCATACAGAGCTACCCTCTCCTCCAGCCAGGCTATTTTTAATCCTTTTATATGGGGTGAGACCCGCAGTGCCTCCGGCACCGGTTCCATAGCTATTGCGAATAATGCCGGAGAGAGGGGGCAGCCCTGCCTGGTACCCCTGGACAGCGGGAAGGGGGGAGAAACATTTCCTCCCAATCTGATTGCTGCCTTCGGGGATTTGTATAAAGTTTGCAGCCAGGCAATAAAAACCAACGGAAATCCCATCCTCCGCAGAGTTTCCCAGAGAAATGGCCATTCGATTGAATCGAATGCCTTTTCGATATTGAAGGAGGCAACCGTTCTAGTGCCCACATTGTCATGTATGGCATGTAAATTGGTGAATAATCTGCGGAGGTTAATATCCGTTGACCTGTGTGCCATGAACCCAGTCTGATCTGTCTACAATAGAGGGCAGAAGTGGGTTGAGTCTAACAGTAATTAGTTTAGATAAGATTTTGAAATCAGTGTTAAGAAGTGCAATGGGCCTGTATGAGGCGCACTGTTTGGGATCTTTATTGGGCTTAAGGATTAGAATAATGTGTGCATCTGCCATAGAGGGTGGGAGCGCTCCCTCCCCCAGACATCGGGTATACAGGTCCGCCAACAGGGGGGCCAATAGATCCGCATGAGACCAATAAAATTCGACGGGTAGACCATCAGGACCCGGTGCCTTCCCAACTGCCAGTGCATTAATGATAGCATGTACCTCCTCCGCAGTGATAGGCCTAACCAGATGGGACCTCTCCTCATCCGAGAGCCACCCCAGAGCCAGGGGTCCAGGAGAGGCGCCATCTCGCCAGGGGTCACATCCCGAGGGAGTGTGGTACTGTATAGTGCCTGATAAAAGGCCTGAAACTCCTTTAGGATACCTTCTTGGGACGTAATAGATTCACCCGTGGGAGAGATCAGTTCGGGGATCAGAGTTATGGGGGTGTCATGATGGGACATCATTGCCAGTAGTCTGCCATTTCTATCCCCCTGCTCAAAGAATCTTTGTTTGGTGTGGAATACCTCTAAGCGTGTAACCTCAGTGAGATGGAGGTGGAGATCTCTCTTTGCGGACTGCAGCTGTTCAAAGTTGTAAACCGAGGGGTCAGACCCGTAAGTGGCTGACGCCTCTTCAATCTCCCCCTCCAACCGCCTTGTGTTGGCTTGTTGATTTACCTTCACCGCCTTAATTGCTGACATATAGTGTCCTCTAGTGAACGCCTTGAAGGCGTCCCAAACTATGGGTGGAGAGGATGACCCCGCGTTATGTTCCCAGAATTCGCGCAGTGTTTGTGGAGTCTGCCCTGAAATCTCGTCATGGGAGATCCAGTGGGCCCCAAGGCGCCACATGGAGCCACTGCGTTTGTTTCTGGTCCGCATAGTGATCTTGAGAGGGGAATGATCAGATAGCCCGCTAGGTAGGTATGTTGCCTCCACTATATCATTTAGCATAAGTTGATTTGCAAACGCATAATCAATTCTAGAGGAGGTTTTATATGAGGTAGAAAAACATGAATAAGCTTTAGTCTGGGGGTGTAACCACCTCCATACCTCAGTAACCCCTGCTGAAAGTGTCCACCCCAGCAGGTCCCCAGTAGAGGACTGTGAAGGCGTGGGCCTATCCAGATCAGGGGAGAGGGTATTATTGAAGTCCCCTAGGATTAACAATTTAGCTGGACAGTACGGGGTAATCCTCTCCAAAATAGTGTATAGCACTTCCGGTTTGAAAGGTGGTGGGATATAAACTCCTACTATGATATACCTTTGTTGCCAGGCCGTCAATACCAAAATTACAAATTTGCCATGGGGGTCTGTATGAACCGCCTCAACAGTACACGGGTAGGATTTATTTATCAGTATAGAGACCCCCCTGGCATATGAGGAGTACGTGGCATGGAAAGTTTTCTGCACCCAGGGCTTTTTCAAGGCCATCAGTTTGCCACCCGTCAAGTGGGTCTCCTGTAGGATCAGCACCTGTGGGTTGTGCGACTTGACATACTGGAACATCAGTGCCCTTTTAAATTTGGAGTTGAGGCCTCTGACATTCCAGGATATCACCGACATTGTTTCCTGATCACGTGACTCCATGACACCAGGGGAGAATTGCTAACCTCTGGGTGAATGCGTCCCAACTGAAACCCACCCGATGAGTGTATTTAGAGCCAGGGCCAACCGCACATAACATAGAAAAAATAGCAACCAATTTAAAACTTCCCAAGCACCAGGTGCTTATCCTACCATTTCCCAACATCCCCCGAAACAACATGGGGGAGGTCAGGAAGCGGCCTATACCCAAAAAACAAAAAAACAAAACACTATGCCTGTGAACCTGGTAGTCAGGTCACAGTGCAGTCTTCATTAGCACTGAGCTGAATTTAAGCTCGACTTGAATAGTAAATGTCTCTTACTGGAGGCTCAAAATTCCTGGGATCGCCCCAGCTAGTGTTCAGCCTCTAACAGTAGGTGAGGGTTAGGGGATATGTATCCTGACACAGCCAGGAGAACCAGGTGATCTGGAGCAGTTGTATAGTACCGCCAGGTGGTGGAGTTCTCCAGATAGGTAGAAAAAAAAAAACAAAAAACAAACCCGGCCCTCCGCTCTGAGAGATAAGATCAAAACTAACAAAAAACAAAAAACTGGGAGGGGGGGTTATGTGTAGAGGTACACTTGAGGTAACTCCGGTGTTTACAGACAATTTAGTAGGATAGATCAAAACCAGGATGTGGAAGATCCGTGCATTAGATGACTTATTGAGAAGAAACTTTTAACGCAAATTGGTCAGCCAGTCGTCAGCATCCGCTGGGTTGTCAAAGAAGCGGGTCGCTCCATCATGTTGGACTCGTAAGCGGCTTGGGTAGAGCATGCCATATTTAATGTTCTTGTCTCTGAGTCATCTGCGGACATCATTGAAGGTTTTCCTCTTCCTCTGCAGATCGGCCGAGAAGTCAGGGAAAAGAAGAATAGAGGAGTTGCAATGTTTGAGCGTGGGGTGTTTGCGGGCTTCCGAGAGAATCCTGTCCCTGTCCCGATAGTTAAGGAAGCGGACCAAAAAAGGCCTGGGAGGACTTCCTGGGATGACACGGCCCGTGGGCACCCGGTAGGCCCTTTCAACCACGTATGTAGGGGAAACGTCCATGAAGCCCAATAGGTTTTTAAAGAACTCCTCTGCGAATACAGCAGGGTGGTCCCCTTCTTCTCCCTCAGGCAGACCCAGGACTCAAACATTATTGCGCCTCAGCCTGTTTTCGGTGTCGTCCGATTTTGCGACAAGGGACTGTACTGTGCGCTGCAATTCGGCAATAGAGGTGGCATGGGTGGCCGTAAGATCTTCGGTGGCTGATACTCTGGACTCGGTTTCGGTCATTCTACCCCTTATTTTATCGAGGTCGTTCCGTATAAGGTTACACTCCTCAGCGAGGTGGTCGATGCGTACCAGCAGCGAGGTCCTACTTCGCTCGATCGCATCAAGGATCGTGGCCGTACTGTCTTGAGGCGGTGGAGCTGATCCCTCTGCCATTGGAGCCGGGCCAGGGTCCATTTCCAGGTCGGCCAGCAAGGCCCGAAGCCGCCCCACTAGTATTGGGTCGGTCTGTGGGGAAGATGACAGCGGTAGCCTGGACGGTGCGTCGGTCTTTGTGGTTTTGGAGGACCCCCTCCCTTTTTTGGAGGAGGAGGACATCAGTTAGTTCACCCCGAGAGCCCTCTATATGGGATATATCCGTGCCCAGGTGAGCGTGCAGGAGGCAATTAGAGGGCGATCAATTTGGCAGCAGGCGCTGAGCCCCAGGAGCGAACACGCTGGGCCGGTCGTCAGTGTTCACCAGCATCTCCCAACTTCACCGCAGACTCAAAGGCAGGGACCAGGTTGTGAGGATGTGAAGCTGGGGGCACTAGGGTGGAGAGGGTCCAGGGCAGTGAGAGAGGCAGAAGGAGGCAGATGATAAACACTAGGCCCCAGGAGTTTTCAGCCGGTTCAGGTAAGCAGTCTCTGCTGGGCAGCACACCAGGCCTTGGCAGGGGGGTGGATGGATGGCAGGAGTGTGGATGGATGGCAGGGCAGAAGGGGGCCGGTGATCCACGCGCCCGAGTTCGGGCAGGCTGGCCGCGGCGCCCCCCCGGCGGGGTAGCGGCTCAGGAAACACCGGTGCTTTGTAGGCTGTACTAGGCCGCGCTAGGCCGCGGCCGCCACGGACGTCCCCAGCAGCCAAACAGGCCTCCGGACCGCACTAGGCAGGTGGATGGGCAGGCAGATGTGGGTGGATGGATCCCCGGCGGGATGGCTTCTCAGGAAACGCCGGTGCCTGGAGTCTATGGTGAGTAGACGGCCCCAGGGGGGATAGACTCCGCAATTTTGCCCCAGGACAAGGCAGGGGATACCAAGGAATGGGCTGGCAGGGTGTCAGCCTGATTTGACAAGTCAGATGCACGGATGGCGAAGGATTCAGATCAGGATGCCCGGAGCTCCCCAGATACACGTCTTCCTGTGTTCACATCAGGACACGCCCCCCATCCCTGTTTTTTATTTTTACTTTAACAACTATAGACCCCCACCAGCAATAAAAGAGCTTCTAGCAACTAGCATGAATACATCCTCCAGCAGCCAGCAACAGAAAACCCCTCCATCAACTGTAGATCCCTCTCAGCATCCATTGACCCCCAGGACACAAAAGAGCCCCCGAGCAACCATAGACTCTCCCAGCAACAATAGAGCCCCCAGCTGCCAACACCTAAAAACCCTCCAGCACCCCTTTACATACATTCAATGCTGGAAGTGCTGGAGGTTCCCCCCCCCCCATTCCTGCTGAAAAAAGCCCTGCTATAACCTATGGATGGGCCATTTTGGTCTACTTTACTTTCTCAAGAAACTCAGAGACTCACTCAAGGGCAAAAGACCTTTCACATCCCTCTCAACACAACCAGTCAAAAGGTAAACTCTTCTTGCTGATGAAGCTCAGTTGTTCTTTGACTATTTCATTAGGACATTCACCACAAGAAGGATAGATTGGGTGTTCCTACAAGCTGCTTTATTTAAGCATTTTTTTGCATGCATTGTTACTTTTAGTTGTTCCCGAGAGAGCTCTGATTAAGACCAACAAACTTGCTCACCTTCTCACACCCACTCTTGCCTATCTTGTCACACCCAAAGGCCCTGTTAACACATCCTAAATGGCCATGGGGTGGCAAGTTGTTCTGATCAGCGTTAGCTTTTAAGCCTCCACATCTGTCCATAATCTGTTTGCAGACATCTGTTCCTCACTGCAGGTTACTGCTGATTACATGTCTACAGCCATGAACAGCCCTGCCTCTTTTCAGCTTGTCATTCAGTTGTACAGGATGAGCAGCCACTACTGATAGCCACTACTGATCCATACCAGACCCGAAATGGTATGGATTTTAAGAGGAACCCCACACCAAATAGAAAAAAAATGGCATGGGTTCCCCCCCTAAATGCCATACCAGACCCTTATCTGAACTTATCCGGCTCTGGCCCCCCACCCCAAAGTACCTTATCCCCATGTTGATGGGAACAAGGGCCTCTTCCTGACAACCCTGGGCGGTGGTTGCGGGGGTTTGCGGGCAGGGGGCTTATCAAAATCTGGGAGGCCCCTTTAACAAGGGGGCCCCCAGATCCTTCCCCTCTATGTGAATGAGTATGGGGTACATTTAACCCCTACCCGTTCACCAAAAAAATTGTAAAAAATACAAATAAGAACAGGAGGTAGTTTTTGAAAATTTCTTTATTAAAAAAATTAAAAAACAATGTCCCCTGATGTAGATCCATCCTCAATCACAATGCCCGACGGACCCAAAAAAAGAAAAAAAAATGCTCTGCCCGCGATGCAGGCAAACCACCAAATACCTTCTCTGCTGTTTGACAGTTCTTAAATAAGTAAGGGGTGAGGCCACCTGGTAATGTCACCTGGTGGCACCACCCCCTTTGTGACGTCACCAACCCAGCATGCACAGCTGGACCCCCACAACATTTTTGTATTCCTGGCAATTTAATCAATATAAATGTTTTCTTTATAAATGTCAGTTTTGCTGCAGCAGGTTCTATACACTTTACAGGCAGACTAAGGGGACCCCCTAGGTACTATATTTATAATAATTTAACATTTTTATTTTTTCACTTTAAGCATCATTGCTCCTGTAAAAACAATATTTAAAAAAAAAATGTTTGCATTGATACATGTCCCCCAGGGCAGTACTCAGCCCCCCATACCCTTTTAATGGCCAATAACTTGCATATAAGCCTTCAAAATGGGGACTTTTGATTTTTTCAAATTCGGGTCCTATAGAGTTCAATGGGGTTTGGGTCCGAACTTTTGCGATGTTCGAGAGTTCTGGTGCGAACTGAACCAGGGGAGGGGGGGTGTTTGGCCCAACTCTACTGATCAGAAGATCTGGGATTCTAGCAACAGCTATCTGCAGGTATGCTTGCCTCACTATGGCCATTTAGGATATGTGAATGAGGATTAACACCATATTCAGCCCACAGCTAAATTTTTTCTTGCTTAGCCACTTTATTCATGCTCCCATTCAAAATCTACCCTTTTCCCCATCACTCAGACATCAAACTGTACAGGATTTGATTACCTGACCCTATCCATAGTTTCTTATGCCGATAGATAAGCAATCCTTGGAGGTGATAAGGGGCGGTTGATCAAACCCTGAACAGTCTGATATAAGAGCAATCCTGTGTCATCTGCTGTATGGACTGGCGGAGTGCTATTCTGACAGAAGGGAGAGGAGCACAGCCTTCACCTGCTCCCTGTAAGTTTGGGGGGGTGGAACTTACAGGCAGAGGATTGTACTGGGAACACAATGGGGTGGGGGGCACAATCATTTGTGCTTGGGATGAAAGTTTTGTGGAGGAGGAGGATGGGGAGTTATTTGTGCTGGGAAGGGTAATTTTGGGGGTGGATTTTTGTTAGGGGGAATGGGGGAAAATGTGCTAGGAGGGGAGTTAAGGGAATTTGTGCCAAGTGGGGGGATTGGGGGAATTTGTGCTAGATGGGGTGGGGGAATATGGGCTAAGAGGGACGACTGGGGGGATTCTTGCTAGAAGGAGGGATTGGGGGATTTGTTCTAAGGGGTGGGGAGATTTGGGGGAGAGAGGGTTTGTGTTAGAAGGGTATATGGGGGTAAGAGGGGGAATTTGAGTGGGGAAGGACTTGTGCTAGTAGGGAGAATATGGGTGGGGAGTGAGGATTTGTGCTGGAAAGGCTCATTTCTAGGGGATTGTGCCCGGAGAAGGGATTTAGAGAGATTTGTGCTAAGGGGGTAGGGGGGATTTTTCGAGATGGAGGGATTTGGGGGCAGGATTTGTGCTGGGAGGAGAGATTTGGGGGGGGGGGTTCATGCTAGGATGGGAAATTTGAAGGGAAATAAAATGTGTGATAGGAGCGGAGGGGTGATTTTTTTGGGTGGGGGAGATTTGTTCTAGGAGGGGGAAAAGAGGAGTGGATTTGAGCTGGGAGGCCAGATTGGATGTCAAAGATTTGTGTTGGGAGGGGGGATTTGGACTGGGAGGGGAGAATTTTGGATTGCAGAAGGATTTTATATTTAGGGGGTGAGTGTGTCGATTAGTACTGTTTATTTTATTTTTTTTGAGTGGGAGGGATTTATACTGAGATATGATGCACACTGGGGGGGGGGGGGCTCAGTTTTTCATTTTTGCCCTGGGTGCTAGATGACCTAGATGAAAATAAAATAAAATAAAACGCTGTTTTGATGTACTGAGCACTGAGGTTTATTCCTTTCTATCCACACGGGATGCTACATATGTGATGATCTTAGGCGTGCGCACATGCTGTGCTGCACAGATTCCCCCTGCTGTTTGGCTGCAGAAGAAGGGACTGGGGAATCTCTGTCTTAAAAGTGAGATATCAGGGGTCTGTTTAGACCTCTGATATCAAACCAAAGCCCCCTCAATGGAGTTCCTAATAAATTGTATAATAATAATAATAATAATAATATATTAAATAAAATTGTAAAAAATAGAAGAATTGTAAAAAAAAGTTATGATAAAAAAATAAACAAATAATATAAATAAAAAATATAAATAATAAAAAAAAACATATTTTTTTAATAAAAATAATAATAATAAAAAAATATTATATAAATATATTTATAAATATATATATACCTTAATGCCATGGTCTGCGCACGCCTATGGTAATGATTATTGCTGGAGTGTATATTTCACAAGGAGAGCTGTACCTGGGTTTGCTGCATCCATCATTCGGTCTGCTGCTACAGGAATATGGTATATGAAGATTGATGGGCTTCCTATCATATATATGCTGATGTGGCCTTTGTGATGAGGGCCCATTAAGGAGGGTAAGCGGCTGTGTGAGTGGGTGCCGGTGATGGTTTCTTCTGTTATATACCTACCCCCTGCTCACCACTGACTGAACTGTATTGGATATCTGTTCCTGTATTGAGTTTCTGCTGGCTTTGTTTTATAAGCGCTGCACCTTAACTTTATATGCTTTTTATTGATCCTTCTTCAATATTGTGCTAGCTGCTGGTGTTTTATTATCATTATTTGTACGAGAAATTTCAGCGCAGCAGATTTTTATTTATTTTATGCTAGATGACCTTGTCCAAGAACTGCCGGCAATGCACACAGGGCACAGGGTACTCAACAGATCTCCTGCTCCCCACACAGCACATAGGTGAGATCAGATTCTTTTATGGGCACAGCCTTGATCTGCACAGTTTTGAGACTCTCTTTCCTTTCAGAGAGACAATTTATCCCGAAATTGATTTAATCCTCCACTAACCACTAAGAGTCCAACTAAACCAGCAATCCAAGCCTTGATGAAGGAAGAACCTTATACTGTAACTCCAGAAATGAATTGGCTTGTTGCTTATTGTCTATATATTATTTTTTTTCTGTTTCAATGGTTTTTATTGAAAATTTTCAAAACATTTTTAACACTTAAGTTTAAACTGCATACCATATCTCAGTATTACTATACAGTTAGCCTTTCTAGAAAAGTAAATTATCATCTTCCGGCCTGCACAGCTGTTACTGCTTATTACTCCAATTCAGAAAAGGATAACAAACAAAACACAACCGAATAACATTTCCGTAATCTAGAAAATAACTATGAATATCCCCTGGTTTCCCTGTCCCTCCACTACTCTCCATTAGGAGGGGGAAGAAGAGGGAAGACCAAGACCATAGGCAATTCCAGGAAAAGAAAAGAAAGGAGAAGAATGAAAGTAAGAAGGAAAGAATATCAAAGGAGAAAGTGCACTCCCTAATGTTAACTTGGCCAATTCCTGAGATCTCACAAGGGGTCAGACAAGTATTTGATCCAGGGTTCCCAGATCTTATCAAATAGGGCTCGTTTGTCCTGTAAGATCACCGAAAGGCATTCATTCACCATGATCCATGACAACCTGTTTTTTACCAAGTCGAAAGGGATCGTGGGCGTCCTCCATGATCTGACAATTGCTATTCTGGCTGCCATAAAAGGCTATAGGTTTCATTGCCTGTTTAGGTGTGCCTTCTACCTGGCATCCCAGAAGAGTTTGCTGCAGTGATTTAATAAAATTCACCTGTGTAAGTGAGAAGATTCAATTATAGAGGCGGATCCAAAAACGTTTCACCTTGGGGCAGGACCACCATAAATGGGACACCGTGCCTTCCAAATGGCACCTTTGAAAACAGTAGGAAGAGGCCTCTAGGACATACAAAGCTATTCTGCGTTGGTACCATGTACCACCTGAGCAATGCCTTGTAGTTTGCTTCGAACAAATAAGTATTTATATATGATATTTTGACACACACTGTGATATTTTGGACCATCCATCTAGTGCGATTGTCTCCCCTGTCTTGTTCCCACTTCTTCATATAGAACATTTTTTCTGGAGTAGAGGTCAATATACTATAGATTTTGAAGATTAAGCCAGTGTGCTTATCAAAGCATCTGCATAAATACTCCATTGAGGTGGACATGGTTATATCAGCTGCACGTTGTAAGGTTTGCAGAAATTGCACTATTTGTACATAATGAAAAATTTGGAAGTAGGTATTTCTCTTGAAGGGTACCTTGTGATAGAATCCCTCTATGATCACAGAGGTCAGCAATACGTATCAAACCATTGTTTGTCCCTAAGCAAGGGTATGGGGGTTGAAATCTGGGGTGAAGTCTGGGTTGCCAGCTAGGGGGGCCATGGGAGCGTGTGGGGACTTGAAATTATGGGGTTTTGTTAATCTATCCGATAGGTTTAATGAAAATGATAGTGTGGGACACATCATGACCGGTCTGTATTTTGATCTCAGCCACATTATGTGACTAATTGGTTTTGTGGGATGTAGGGAAGATTACATTTTCATCCAGATGGATGAAGGTGTTGTGGAGTGGTTGCGAATTAGCTGTGCCAAATGCGCTGCATAGAAATATTTGGCAAAGTCTGGGACTCCCAAGCCACCCCTCATCTTATGTGTGTATAGAGTGTGTTTGTTTACCCAAGGTCTCTTATTCCCCCATATAAATTTCAAAACCTTATTTTGGAATTTGTGTAAGTCTGATATACAGATTGAGATAGGCAGTGTTCTGAATGAATACAATAACCATGGCAAGAGATCCATCTTAATCGCGTACAGTCTACCGAACCACAACGGAGGATCGTCAACCCATCGTTGGAGATCAGCCACCATCTTGCTATATCGTGGAGGATATTTTGCCTGATCTAAAGTGGGGGTTAGGAAAATTCCTAAATATGGGAGGGCGTTCGTCTGCCATTTAAAGGGAAATGAGTTTTGTAGTTGTGCTACTATGTTCACGTCCAGTGAGAGGTTGAGGGCAACCGATTTTGAGTGATCAATAGAAAGACCCGAAATCATAGACAAGTAGCGCAATGTTTGGTATATGTTTGGAAGTGACGTGACCCGGGACGAGAGAAGCAAGAGGATGTCGTCAGCAAACATAGCACACTTGTGCTCAGACTTACAAAAATGTAAATGTATTTCATTGGGATTTTATATGATAGACCAACACAAAGTGGCACATAATTTTGAAGTTGAAGGAAAATGATAAATGGTTTTCAATTTTTTTTATCCTCCAGATATCCACTGTGCCTCACTCACCGATCTCCTCCTGCACTGAGTCCTTGATGAAGAATTTACCCGGACATATGCACCGACGGCTTCTCCAACTCCTGTTCCAGGACACCTTTCCATGACCCTGTAAGGATGAGACTCCCTCCCAGCTCCCAAGCTCCTCCGCTGAGGCAGACACCCTCCCAGATGGGGATGGGGCCTCCCGCTTGCAGTCTAACACTCCATTCTTCACTTCACTCAGCCGACATCTCCCCCCCAGCAGGCTGACTGTGAGTATAAGTAGGAGGCCTGCCCCCTGTCAATCTTAGTTGGGGATTGATCAGGGCTCCTCACATGTACTCCATGCCAATCCAACTCTCAGCCCTGCCCCTCTTCCAGAACATTCTCACTCAAAGCAGGGGAGGTGCTTAAAAGCTGAAGCACATGTCAGTCACACCTACTGCTACACTAACCACTCCCTTTCCCCAGATCAAAAAACAAGCAGACCTAGCTCGCAGCATTAGGCCTGTTTAAATTTACCTGACAGAACCTCAAACACTACACCTCTAGCACCTACCTATGGTAGAAGGTGCTACACCCATTTTTCCTTGAAAAATAGCTCAAGCTCTGCCAGATTGAATGGAGAGCATCTGTGAACAGCAATTTTTAAGTCTTGCCACAGATTCCCAATTTGATTTAGGTCTGTCAGTTTAGGTGGACCGCCATGTCTTGGTAGGTTTGCAGTTGTGCCATACTCTTTCTATTTTCGGATGATGGATTGAACAGTGCTCCGTGAGATGCTCAAAGCTTGGGATATTTTTTTCAAAACCTAACCCTGCTTTAAACTTCTCCACAACTTTATCCCTGACCTGTCCAGTGTGTTCCTTGGCCTTAATAATGCTGTTTGTTCACTAAGATTCTCTAACAAACCTCTGAGGGCTTCACAAAACAGCTGTATTTATACTGAGGTTAAATTACACACAGGTGGACTCTATCTACTAATTAGGTGACTTCTGAAGGCAATTGGTTCCACTAGATTTTAGTTAGGGGTATCAGAGTGAAGGGGGCTGGATAAAAATGCACGCCACACTTTTCAGGTATTTATTCGTAAAAAAATTATAAAACCATTTATCATTATCCTTCCACTTCTCAGTTATGTGCCACTTTGTGTTGGTCTATCACATAAAATCCCAATAAAATATATTTACGTTTTTGGTTGTAACATGACAAAATGTGGAAAATTTCAAGGGGTATGAATACTTTTTCAAGGCACTGTATACCCTTTATGTCAGTATGACACCTAATTTTAATAGCCAAGGGTTCCATGGCCCATAAGAAAAGAATAGGAGATAGAGGACACCCTTGCTAAGTTCCTCTATTATATATATTTTTTTTTTATGGTGCTTTTTATTCTACTTGCACTTTTCATTGTTTACCATTAATTGTCAACTAATTAACTATCCACTTTAAACATACAGTATGGGTATAGAACAATAGTTTGCTAAATACATACAAATGTCATAATACCGCTTATATTGGATATCTCCCCCTCAGAGCACTGGACACAGTCATAGCAGCAAGGATGGATTCCAGACCTTGGGATTTTCCTGGTTCCTGGCAAACAGTTCTCTGAACACTGAGACTTCGGGATCTGAAAATGGAAAAATTATCCAAAGACATACTTCTTGTAATGTTTTTATTTGTTCTGGAACAATTTTTGTATGCCATGGCATTAGTGATGGGCCGAACACCTCCCAGTTCAGTTCGCACCAGAACTCCCGAACATGGAAAAAGTTCAGACCCAAACCACGATCCCTATTAAAGTCTATGGGAACCGAACTTGAAAAATCAAAAGTCCTCATTTTGAAGGCTTATATGCAAGTTATTGGCCATAAAAAGGGTATGGGGCCTGGGTACTGTCCTGGGGGACATGTATCAATGCAATTTTTTTTTTCTAAAAATAAATTGTTTTTTAAAGTGAAACAATAAAAATAAAAATGAAAAATTTCTTTAAATATAGTGCCTGGGGGGGGGGGGGGGGGTCCCTTTTGTCTGCCTGTAAAGTTGTACATCTGAACCTGCTGCAGCAAAACTGACATATATATAAAGAAAAAAATACATTTAAAATAATTTTGGCTGCAAACTTTGTTGAAAAGAAAATATAGCCTGCAATACAAAAATGTGAAAAAATGCCATGGGGTGGCCCCAATTCATACCAGGCGCCAAAATTTTTTTAAAAACTGCGTGGAGTCCCTCCAAAAATCCATATCAGACCAAAATCTATACCAGGATTTTGAAGGGAACCCCCATGCTAAAATTGAAAAAAATGGTTTGGCAGGTCTGGAAAGAGGGGGGTGAGCGAGCATCCCCACTCCTGAACCATACTAGACCACATTTCCTCACCATAGGGGGTGCTTTGGGGCAGAGGGGTCCCCCCCCCCCCCAAAGTACCCTGTCCCCATGTTGATGGGGACAAGGGCTTCTTCCCAAAAACCCTGGGTGGTGGTTGTGGAGGTCTGCAGACAGGGGGCATATTGAAATCTGGTAGTCCGCCGAACACCCCACAATGCACTGCACACTGCATTCTAATTCATGATTGGGCAAAGCTTTGCCCAATCAGGGCGAAGGGAATAGCTGGCTGCTAAGTATCGGGCCAGGAAAGCTTGGCACTGCATCCTTAACAATAGAGGAGTCATCGACTGTCAACGGACTTCCCCGCCGGCAGCTGAATGAAAAATAAAACAATAGAAAAAAGTGAAAAAAAATGGCATGGGGGTCCGCCCAAATCCAAACCAGGCCCTTCGGGTCTGGTATGGATTAAGAGGAACCCCATGCCAAATTTTAAAAAAATGCCATACCAGACCCTCATATAAACATGCAGCCTGGCAGGACAGGAAAGGGGGGGGCAAGTGAACCATACCAGGCCACATGCCCTCAACATGGGGGGGTGCTCTGGGTCAGGGGGGGATCTGGCCCCCCCACCCCAAAGTACCTTGTCCCCATGTTGATGGGCACAAGGCCCTATTCCTGACAACACTGGGCGGTGGTTGTGGGGGTCTGCGGGCAGGGGGCTTATCAAAATCTGAAAGCCCCTCTGACAAGGGGGCCCCCAGATCCTGCCCCCATGATGAATGAAAGAAATAAAGCCACACACAGTTTTTGACAATTCCTCTATTAAAAATAAAAAAAACAATGTCCCCCGATGTAGCTTCACCCGCGGGGGCACCTGATGACGTCACCTGATGGCATTGGGGGGGGCCCTACATCATTTTTTTCACATTTTTAAATTGTTGCCGCAGTTGTGAGTTTTCTTTTTTGGCAAGGTGGTAAGCATCTTGATTGATGATGGATTTACAGCAAGGGATATTTTTTGCGGACTTTCATTTTCTCAATAAAGGACTTGTCCAATGTTTAGGTGTCTTTATTTCTAGAATACAGCTTTTTTTAAAGACTAGGATTACTATGTCCCCTAAATTTTTCAGGAGGGCGGTATCTGATGCCCCCCCCCTTTTTTAAAGGGGGCTTCCAGATATTAATATTCCCCCCACCCATAGACCCTAACAACCACTGGGTCAGGGTTGTTGAGATGTTGCCCTTGTCCTGATCAACATAGAGACAAGGAGCTTTGTTGGGGGACACTCCCCTTTGTTGAAGGCATGTGGCCTGGTATGGTTCAGAAAGAGGGATGCATGTCCGTCCTCTCATTTCATGCTCAGATTAAGGGCCCAATATATGTTTTCATGGGGACCCCAAACTTTTTTTTTTTCGCATGGAGTCCCCTTTAAAATTCATGCCAGATTCAGAGGGTTTGATATGTATTTTGAAGGGGGGACTCAATGCAAAATGGCAAAGAATTATTTTTCATTTTTGCTGTAGCATGTACTACAGCAAAAGTGACATTTTAATAAAAAGATACAGTTTAAATTGTTGGCAAATGATATTCATTGTCTGCTTCTTTGTTAAAAAAAAACACACAGGCCCCCCAAAGGTCCCACAAAATACAGAGTGGACCAGTGGAGGGGTCTGTGAGCTTTATTATTTAACAAAGAAGCAGTCAATGAATGTAATTTGCCAGCAATTTTAACTTTTTTCCTTTATAAATGTCAATGCTACTGCAGCCCTTTCTGCACATAAGACAAAATGCGCCCCTTCACTGAAAGAATTGGGACTCCCCCAGGCATGTTATTTAAGTGAGTTGGATATTTTTAATGCTTTACTTTAAAACTTTAAAAAGTCCCTGCTCCTAGACAAGATTCGATTAATAGATTTTTGGTTTTTTTTTGCTTTGGTACACGTTCCCCAAGACAATGCCCACTCCCTATACTAATATTTTTCCTTAAAAATATAGAACTTGGCTTTTGTATTGTACCATATCCAAATGTGTATCGTTGCAAAAGAAAAGCTGAGAAATGTCGGATTTTACTGGTACAGAAATTTTAGTTAGGCCAAATTTGCTGCCAAGATATGAATGGTCCTGAAGAAGCGCATTAATGCAAAACATGTCAACCTCTTGGATTACTTAGCAAAGATACATACACTATATTGCCAAAAGTATTGTGACGCCTGCCTTTACACACACATGAACTTTTATTAACATCCCAGTCTTTGTCCGTAGGGTTCAATATTGGGTTGGCCCACCCTTTGCAGCTATAACAGCTTCAATTCTTTTGGGAAGGCGCAAGATTTAGGGTGTGTCTATGGGAATGTTTGCCCATTCTTCCAGAAGCGCATGTGTGAAGTCAGGCACTGATTTTGGACAAGAAGGACCGGCTCGCAGTCTCCACTCTAATTCATCCCAAAGGTGTTCTATCGGGTTGAGGTCAGGCCAGTCAAGTTCCTCCACCTCAAACTCGCTCATCCATGTCTTTATGGACCTTGCTTTGTGCGCTGGTGTACAGTCATGTTGGAACAGGAAGGGGTCATCCCCAACCTGTTCCCACAAAGTTGGGAGCATGAAATTGTCCAAAATGTCTTGGTATGCTGACGCCTTAGGAGTTCCCTTCACTGGAGCTAAGGGGCCATGCCCAACCCTTGAAAAACAACCCCACACCATAATGCATCCCACCTCCACCAAACGTTACACTTGGCATAATGCAATCAGGGAAGTTCAATTCTCCTGGCAACCACCAAACCCAGACGCATCCATTGGATTGCCAGACAGAGAAGCATGATTCGCCACTCCAGAGAATACGTATCCACTGCTTTAGAGTCCAGAGCCGGCGTGCTTTATACCACTGCATCTGACGCTTTGCGTTGCACTCAGTGATGTAAGGCTTGGATGCAGCTGCTTAGCCATGGAAACCCATTCCATGAAGCTCTCTACGCACTGTTGTGCTAATTTGACGGCCACACTAAGTTTGGAGGTCTGTAGCTATTGACTCTGCAGACAGTTGGCGACTTCTGCGCACTGTAAGTTTCTATAGGTGATGACCCTGCGATATCATCTTAAGTGGCCTTCCGCTGAGTTGCTGTTGTTCCCAGTTGCTTCCACGTTGTTATAATACCACTAACAGTTGACCGTGGAATATTTAGTAGCAAGGAAATTTCACGGATAGACTTATTGCACAGGTGGCAACCTATCACGGTACCATGCTTGAATTCACTGAGCCCCATTCTTTCACAAATGGTATTAGAAGCAGTCTGCATGCCTAGGTGCTTGATTTTATATATATATATAAGTTAATTATTCTGCGCTCACCAAACGAATGTGATCAAAACCATTAATTGATCAAAAAGTGATATAAAAAATTTAATCAAAAATGTGTATATAAATTCAAACATATATATTTTTTTTTTTATTATATGCAATTCATATATGAAAAAATGTGTATATACATGCATCTAAAATAATTAAATAGTCAATTCCCAAGTATATATAGAAAAAAAGATTGCGCAAATAAACACATGAGTGAACACAATCATGCAATAACCACATAGGCTGCCAGCTGGTACATGGTGACGTCACGAGATCCACTTATTACATCTTTTTTTGGGACTTTTTTAATTGTTTCTATTGATTGATCACAAACATTATGGATCTACAGCAATTTATTCACTTATAAGTCACGTAGCTATTGCACAATCTATAGTGATGTATTAACTGGCATGCTATGTGGTTATTGCATGATTGTTCGCTTGATTTTATATACCCATGGAGGTAATTGGAACACCTGACTCCAATGATTTGGAGGGATGTCCAATACTTTTGGCAATAGAGTGTATGTTTGTTGCACTTATACGGCCTAAAGTTTATGAGGAATTTGTTCTCATATGGTTTTATTGGATTGCTTTTAATATTTGTAATAATGATTTCGATTTTACTAATATGATGTGCTAGTCTAATTTCTGTACTAATATTTTGCCTATTAGCCCGAAAGTTCTCATTTTTAATTTGACAGATTCAGATCCCATTGGCTTCAATAGGATTCAAGTTCGGCATCCAAATTCCTTTGAAGTTTGCCAAACCCCTGCTAAACCGAACCCAGGGCAGTTGGGCTCATCACTAGGGATAATATCAACATAGAAGATTACACATACATTGGTTTTGTGCCTCTAAGGATAATATCCACTATAGTCGAAGAAGCAGGCTAATATAAAAATAAATTTTTTTAATGGGTTTTTGTTTTCTTACAAAATATTTTAAAAAATATCAGGTTTGGATCTGAGTTTGGAATGGCTCACTACTTTCTACTTGTGACATCAATAAATGATGGTTCATTCCATTCTAAACCTGCCTCTTTGTGGCATAGAAGATACATTCTCATAAGTGATGTTTGGTCAGGTAAGGTCATTGAGATCTGAGACTTGTTTCAGAAAAGTTGTGGAAAATAACACTGCTGAAGATGTGCTTCCATTTTATTTTCTTCTCATTTTCTGTAACACCTAAGATTGTCAATGTACTACATGAACTTTGGTACAATAATATTTGAACATACTGTATCTAACCTTTCTAGCACCTGCTCTCCACTTGATGTATGGTACTATGGTAGAGAAGTTCTCGTGAGCTGTTTCATCAGCCACTATTTGACCGATATGTCTAACGTTCATGGAACCATTACCGAAAGCTCGCCAGTTCACAATTTGAAATGAGGTGACAAATTCTCCATGTTTATTAAAACAAGGGTCACCATTTCTTTTCCTCAGATTCTTCATGAAGTAGTGAAGCTTCTAAAAAAAAAAAAAAAAAAAAAAAAAGACAAGCACTTACAAGGCAATCATTCCTCACAGCCAGCAGTTGTTTATTGCTTTTAGTATCACATGCATTCAAGAGGACCTGCACTGTGGAAGCTGCACATAGAAGACAGAGGATTGGTCACCATTGTTGCCTAGGGTCTCCTTGCAGCTGATCTTTCCCCCATTACTGACTTACCATGCCTTTTTTTCCCACAAAAAAAAGCTTTCTTTTGGTGGTATTTAATCACCTCTGCGGTTTTTATTTTTTGCGCTATAAACAAAAATAGAGCGACAATTTTGAAAAAAAAAGCAATATTTTGTACTTTTTGCTATAGTAAATATCCCAATTTTTGTTTAAAAAAGCAAAATTTTTCTCAGTTTAGACCTTCGCAATGAGTGTATATTGATTGGTTTGCGCAAAAGTTATAGCGTCTACAAAATAGGGGATAGTTTTATGGCATTTTTATTATTATTATTTTTTACTAGTAATGGCGGCGATCTGCGATTTTTATCATGACTGCGACTTTATGGCGGACACATCGGACACTTTTGACACATTTTTGGAACCATTGGCATTTATACAGCGATCAGTGCTATAAAAATGCGCTGATTACTGTAAAAATTACACTGGCAGTGAAGGAGTTAACCACTAAAGGGCGATGAGGGGTTTAGTGTGTCCTAGGGAGTGATTCTAACTGTTAGGGGGAGGAGCTACCAGTGACATGTCAGCGATCACTGTTCCCAATCACAGGGAACAGTAGATCCCTGACATGTCACTAGGCAGAACAGTGAAATGCCTTGTTTACAAAGGCATCCCCCTGTTCTGCCTTTGCCAACCGCAATCGCGGGCCACCCGGAAAAATTGAGTTCCCGGAACCCACAGGCGCACTCACAAGGCACGCGGTGGCGAGCGCGCGCCCGCTGGGCGGCAAATTCAAAGGGACGTACAGGTACGCCCATTTGCCTGCCCATGCCATTCTGTCGACGTATATCGGCGTGTGGCGGTCGGCAAGTGGTTAATAGATACCAAATGTGTCAAGCGTTACAACTGCACGTGCATGTAGTGTAAAAAAAAAAGCAAAAAGTTACAGTAGCTGTAAATGAGGAACTTAGAAATATTTTGAGTGTGAGTGGTGATACCCAATATGTGTTGCATAATTGTTGTTTGTGTGGGAGGGGGGGTTGTCAACAGGATGCTTGAAATATGTTTTGGTTATTTTTATTAATTTATTTTTTAATTTACATTTTTAACTTTTTTTTTTCATTTAAAGTGTCACTAAACCCACAGCATAAAAAACTATCAATAAATGGTGTATTACATGCTCTTCATACTCACTTAGTCACTATGAGATTTGTTTTCCGTATTCTGCAAAGAAACTGGTTGATCCTGCTGCTCTCTATTTCCCCCTTCTGTCCATGTCCCCAATTCAGCTAGGGATTTTGCAGAGCAGTGCTGGCATCTCTGCACATGCTCAGTTTTCAGTGGGATTCTATGCTGGCCATTTCCTCCCTATCCCATCTAACCAGCCCATGTGACTATAGAGTCACACATGTGGGTGTACACACAGTGGTAAATGACAGCCCACTCCCTCCCCCTTCCTTCATGCCCACTCTTCAGCTAAACACAAAGAGGTAGGATTAGATGTAGATTGATGGAGGCTTCACCTCCCTCTTATTCTAAGACACAGGCTGGAGGGGTGTGACACAGCATGTGACTGGCAAAAAGCTGCCAACACTATGTTATCGCCAAAAAATAATAAATATTTGATTTCAAATATATATTTGTATGACTATTTAAAACAATTTATTGATATTATTAATTTATTTTTACTCTGTATTCCTGGGTCCAAGAATGAAATGCTGCCCCCTTCAGTCTTCAGTGCCTAGCCTCATGCATGCATGCATCAGGACAGAAGAAGGTGGGCTGGGAACAAGGCCGGCCGCACCCCCTCCTCCAGTTCCACCCAACAGAAATGCAAGCTGCACCCAAACATCGGCTACTGGCGGAGCCGATGGGGAAGGGATCTTTCCCCATCCCCAGCAGCACACACACCTAAGCTCTTCATGTGTGCTCGGGTGTTTATCAGCTGGTGTTATACTGTGTGCGAGTGCCCATGCGTCCAGCAACTATGAGTATGCGCGTTGAGGGCGGCCTTTTTACGGGGCGGTTGTCCCCCTGCTGCCCCGCCCAGTCCACCCCTGGATGACACACAAAACTGCTGGAAAAAAATCTTGGGCGTCAATTTGCCACCCCTCTCAAAGTGCTGCCTGGGTCCAATGGACCCAGCGGGACCCATGGTAGGGCCGACCCTGCATGTGACACCTGTGTATCACATAGGAAGAAGGTACTTTTTTGTTATTAAAATAATTACAGTGCCATCATCCACATACAGAAATGGAAGGGACAATGTAAGTAAAAGATTGGGGTTTATTTACTAAAGCTGGAGAGTGCAAAATCTCACTTCTGTTGAGAAACCAATCAGCTTCTAACCTCAGCTTGTTCAGTTAAGCTTTGGCAATAAAACCTGGAAGCTGATTGGTTTCTATGAAGAAGTGAGACTGATTTTGCATTCTCCAGCTTTAGTTAATAAACCTCAGTGTGTGTTTAGTATTACTTCAACTTTAATGGCATCAGAAGAGGGCCAACAAGCCTCCTATGTCATGGCATTGGTCAGAGGACAGGTACTTTGGCTCCAGCCCACTGAGTACAAGACCCAACATTTCAGCCAGGACTATGACAGATTTGAACCCAGAAATGGTTGGAGTTGAGTGCAGCCAGAAAATCTCTAAAGAAAATCCAGGCTGTCTTTGCTCTAGACAAATGAAAACAAAACTTGTATGCTTTAGAGATCCTTTGTCTCAATCAACAGTCTATCAAGGATATTGCTATCGCATTCTAAAAATAATATAAGGCTTTGAATAATTTCAAAGAGGATGAGAGCCTTTCTCACTTTGACAGACCTTCCTAAACTTGACCCACAACTCTTAGAATCTTTAAATGCCAGATTAAGGAACAGGAAGTAGAAAAGGTCATAAAATCCCTTGCTAAGGCCGACCATAGACAGAGTGAATTTCTTTCCTGCAACCACAGTGTTTACAGGAGAATACCTTCCGCCGAGCCACTGTGTGCGCCTGTCTGGCGGCGGGGGAAGTCATCCCCACCGGGAGAACATGGTGATCATTGCTAGCAGCTATAACAGCTGCTAGCAATAATCACAGGTGAAATCTGGAAGGCTGGTTGTACGCTAGTTGATTGATCGATCAACTTGGGTACATACAGCCTGCCCATACATGGTTTGATCTTGGCTAGTTCCTGCTGAACTGGCCAAGATTTGAAACGTCTATGGCTGGCTTAAATTGATGGATATAAACAGTGCTTGCAGGATAAAGTGCAAACCACACAACTTCATGAAATGAAGGTGGAATGTGATAAACGTAATGTGAAATAAATGAATTAAATTAATATAAAATAAATGGGGAACCTACAGCACCTGTCACAAAGGTGCTAGAACCTCAGAGAATGAATTGATGAATATGAACAGCGCTTGCAGGATAAAGTTTAAAACACAACTTGCTGAAAGTGCAAATGGATTAAGTGCCCAAAAAAAAAAAAAATATCAATAGACACTGGCATTGATAAACAATCAAAGGGCATCTATACACAAATATTAGCTAGACACAGTCTAATTTCAAAGTTCAAAGTGCTCCAAAAAAAGTGCATATGTGCTCCAAAATATTGCTGGTGTCGTGTGCCACACTCCCCTCTTGTGACCCCACTCACCAAAATTCATGGACTCTCAGCTTTGCAGTCTGGGTTCAAAAGCTCTGTGATCTAAATGATCTGATCTATAGCAAATGGATTCTCAGAAGCCTCTCAAAAAAAGAGTATTCTTGGGGACATTCAGAATGGGTCGACCATGCTCAAAAACAGGAAACAAAGAAGGAACTGATAGTGAAGTACCGTTTGTATTAAAAAGGATTGTGCAATCACCGCATTTGACCCAGCTTTTCAGTGTGGCTGCATCCCCCTCTTCTCTCCCGCAAACTTGTTATAGTGATGTTACCAAAATCAGGGAAAGGAACCTACCAGTCCCCAAAATTTCAGACCTATTTCTCTATTGAATACAGACCTAAAAATGCATGCCAAAATACTGGCATATGGATTGTCAGCAATTACCTCTTTATTGGTTAGAGCTGACCAGGTGGGCTTTGTTTTTGGAAGACGGCACTAGGAGGATGTTTAATCATATCAAATTGATGGAAACCCTCAAGCTGCAAACTGTATTTGGTACATTGGATGCTAAGAAGGCATTCAATAGGATGCATTGGGTGTAAATGTGGGCTGTAACCCAGAAATTTGGCATTGCAGAGTTTGCTTTCCCAGCTATTCAAGCACCCTATGCCAATCCTTCTGTCTGCGTGTATTCCTCAGGTATACTGTCAGACGGTTTCCCCATAAAGAATAGAACCCGGCAGGGTTGCCTCCTATCTCCTCTAATTTTCAGCCTAATAGTAGAACCCTTGGCAGTTGCAATCAGATCTCATTATTTAACCTCTGGTATTAATATCACTAATTATACTCATAAGGTCAGGTTATTTGCAGACAATGTTATACTTACATTGACCAACTCAGCTTCTTCTCTGGTGGTGGTTCAGCACATTCTTGAACAGTTTGGTAATAACATAAATGCATCTGTTCTGCCTATAGGTATTGGCTACAAAGATTTATTCATACGGTTGGGTGAGGGGAAAGATATCCTATCCAGGAGTTATTTTCTCTTCCCCTTCCTCAAACATGTATGAGCCAAATTTTCCCACTCTTTTTAATAATGTCAAGAATGATTTATCTCAAATGGAGAAATTTTGAAATATTTTGGATTGGCCATATAGGGGTGTTTAAAATGCTTAATCTGCCTAAGATTCTATACTATTTCCAAACTATTCCTAATCCAATGCCAGTTAACTTCTTCCCATCTGTAAATTCAGCCTTTAGGCTTTATATTTGGATGGGGAAAAAAACCCAGAATGCCCTTCTAATTGTTGCTGAGGAGTAAATGGACAGGAAAGGAGGGTGTTTCTGACATACAAAATACTATAGATCCGCGCTGTTTGATCAATGAAAAGCATGGTTTACAAACCCTGCAGGTAGACTATGGGTCAACTTAAAAAGAGCAGCAACTTTGAGGCATGACTTACCATCCTTGTTGTTAGACACAACAACTGCCCAACCTTCTTGATATTCCCTCAATCCAAGTATCTTTACAGGCTTGGGAAATATTTCTCAGCAGCAAAACGTTTAAAAATTTCCCACATCCCTGCCTATTCCGTTGATGGCCTATGAATATCTTATCCCATCATTAAATGGACTTGAAGAGGCCTTCAAATAGTAGCAGACCTTATCCAACATAATACAGGGGTAAATTGTTCTCCTTTTTGCAAATCCAACATTTTCATTGTACTTACCCGTCTAAGCAAATAGAAAAAGACTCTAAGGTATGGTCTTAACTTAATACTAATCTTCCCACAAAGGAAAGTATATAATGGTTTTACTGTATAACTACCTTCAGTATAATGCTGAATTTACTAGATCTTCTTCTGTGCTTAACTGGGAGAAGGACTTACAGGAGAAATTCTTCCCTACCACCTGGCAAAGTATAATATCTGCAAATCCTAATGCTTGCGCCGAATGACCTATATAAGCGTGGCAGCTGCACCAGTCCATTGCTGATCTGCAGCTTTACCTGTGTTCCTGTTCCCTGTGTTTGATTCCTGTGTTTGACCTGGCTTATCCTAACCACACTTGTACTCCTCCAGTCTTGATCTCAGCTTGCCTTTAAGTCTTTGTTTATCTCTATACATCTGCCTGATATCCTGTTGCTAACCTCTGCCTGCATCTTGACCATTCCCTGCCTGATGTTTATACCCGATCATCCGTTGCTAATCTGGCTTGTCTGACCCGGCATCCAGACATTCATCTGCCCTGCTCTGCATTGTGCCTGGTTATGCTGGTCCTCCTCCTGCTGTGTGCTGCCAGTCTTACTGCATCTGCTACCAGCTGCTGCCTACCCAACTTGTGGTCTGCTGTTCCTGCTGCCATCCACTGCTTCAGCTATCCAACCAAACTCTGGTGGTTCACCTGCCATGCATCTCTGTGACCAATGGAAGATCTTACAGGCACTCTTACCTCACCTCACCACACTCAACATCAGTGGTCCTTGAGTCGGGTCTTCCTCTACCCATCAGGCTCTGTCACAGGGAACGTGACAGTAACACATATTCTACTAGCAGCCCGCATGGTTATAACCAGTAATTGGAGAACCTCCCTTGACCCTAACATATTGAAAAAAATTCATAGAGTATCTGTCTAGTATTAATAAGAAAAAATGATTGCGTGCAATTTCTCCAAATTAGATGTTTTCTTGGAAAATTGGTCCATCTGGGCCCAAATGTTGACATATCTGGAATGCAATGATGAGTTCTCTACTGCTTTATTGTATGTTACTGGTATATTAGGCCACTTGAGCTCATGGTACATACTGATGCGGATTTTCACTCTGATTTTCATGTTTTTGGCACTTGTTTTTTCTCACTGGTATGTTTAAATACAAAACTTATATTAGACATCGAAAATTGCTGGATGTATGTTAGTATAGCTATTGCAATGTCTTGACATTGTAAATATTGCACCATATTTTATGACCTTCATTACTCCATGCTTTGAGCTTTCAATGAAGACTTATTAAAAATTAAAATTCTGCAGAATGTCCAGGCACCCCATGCTAAAATGTAAAAAAAAAAAAACAGACTAATAGCTTTACATAATGTAGCAACATCCACACACATAGAACACCCAATGTTAGTGGTAATTTTCCATACTTGCCAACTGTCCTGAATTTCCCAGGATTTAGCCCTTTTATCTGGTTTTAGCGTTTCCCATGAAATGTCCTGGGAAATCCATGTTTTCGCGATTTTTCGGCGCGGCTAGAGGTCTGCCACCCGCTATTTGACATTAGACCAGAAGTAACGCAGAAGAGAACAAAAAAGAGGCGGAGCCAGCCGGGTGGCTGCCAATAGAAATGGAGCTGCCGCCCACCCTCCGCCCCGCTGCCAGTCTGTCTGTGACCTGTTCGATTGGCAGCCACCCGGCCAGCTCCACCCCTATTTTGTTCCCCTTGGCCTGTTACTTCTCGTCTTCTGTAATGGCGGCGGAGACTCCACTGCTGGGATACCTGATGTAAAGGGGGCTCCACTGGGGGATACCTGATGTAAGGTGTAGAGCTCACTAAAGAGAACATACAGCCCCACCTAGTGGCTTAAAACAGAAATGACAGTGCCAATAGAGCATTAATATTGCACACTCCAAAGTCAGATAGTAATAACCAGCATTGCGTAAAAGCATTCTACTCTAATATCCTATCTATCATCAGGTTTACTGGGGCCAAGCCTGGTGCATCAAGAAAAACTCCCCAAACCCTCTCAAATTAAGCGGGGCATCCACTGTGCTGGTAAATAATCTTTTCATATCTTAAAGTAGTACCCATATGTTCTAACCATTTTTTAAAGGCAGTGGTCATCAACTCCTGTCCTCAGGGCCCACTAACAGGCCAGGTTTGCAAGATAACTGAAATACATCACAGGTGATATCATTTGCTGCTCAGTGATTGCAGTATTCTAGTCTGCATCTCCCCAAGGTAATACATAAAACCTGGCCTGTTAGTGGGCCCTGAGGACAGGGTTGATGATTACTGCTGTTCCGGATGGCTACACTGCCAAAAATCCTTTAATTGACGCTTCATATGGCAAGAGGTTGGCAGATGAAGCAGGGGACAAAGAGGTAGACGCGTTCCGCGCAAATGTTAGTGCTTAGTCATTACCTATTGGAACTAGTCACCACAATCACCTATATACTGCTCTAATGTGTCATCATTAGGCTACAGGTGAACTAACCAATTAAAATTAGTACTCAGAATACCCGGCTAGAATACACGGTACTTACACTGAAATCTGAGGTAAAGAGTTCGGTCCAAATCCACTGCCAGAAAAAAATCTGATGCACCAATTGAACTCGGAGCAAACTCGAAACATCAGTCAAAATCATTGTATAGTTACAACAACATACACAAAATAATAGACAACATGTATAAATGTATACACATGTTGATGTTGATAACAAATGATTTTAAAAGCAAAGTTTTAGAACATCATAAGGACCGATACTGGCATATTCCCAAAGTATGTGCATAGTCTCGAATGAACGTCAATGACAAAAAATATAGCTACATAGGAGAGAAATACGTGTTAATAGACTGTAGGAAACTATCTAAGAGAGGAAAGAAAAATTAGATTAAAAAATAAAATGTAGAAGAGTAATAGGTGCTAATAGACTGCAGGAAACTAGCTAAGAGAAAAAAAATGAATAAATGTATAGGAAAGAAATAGGTGCTGATAGACTGGAGGAAACTAGCTAGAAGAGGAAAGAAAAAATAAAATAAAAAATAAAATGTAGGAGAAAAATAGGTGCTAACAGACTGCAGGAAAGTAGCTAAGAAAAACACACACACACACATATATATATATATATATATTATATATTTTATATATATATATATATATATATATATATATATATATATATATATATATATATATATATATTTAGGAGAGAAATAGGTGGTAACCAGTTAAGGGCTATTTTACACTTGCTTCAAAACATGTTAAAGCTCTCTGAACACCAGTCAAAGCCTCTGCCACTAAAAAAAATGGTTAGCTTACTGTTTACACCTGCTTTTGCTTGGTGCTTCAATGAAGCTTCGTGGGGCTTTGGTGGAGCTTCGGTGGGGCTTCGACGAGGCTTCGTGGGGCTTCAGTGGGGCTTCAAGCGAGCTTTGCCATAGACTTTTATGGAGGCTTTGAAGACCCTTTGAAGCAGCACTGAAGCTACATGGGGTATAAAGTTTGAAGTGGAGCCGAAGCAAAGCAAAGCAAATGCAAGGTGTAAAGCTAACTATTTTATTTAGTGACAGGGGCTTTGACTAGCATTCAGAGAGGTTTAACAAAGCCTGTCCGAAGCCTTGTTGAAGCCTTGTTAAAGCCTTGTTGAAGCTGAAGCAAGTGTAAATGAGCCCTAAGAAAAAATAAATAAAAAAGGGAAAAAGTAAGGGGACGTCAATCATAAAAATGGGTAAGATCCCAATCAAAATTTAACCCATTGGGTATATGTTTTCTCAAATGAAAAATCCAAAAGACCTCCCACTTGCAAAGCAACCTAAAGACATCACCTCCCCTAGGTGGTCTTTTAACTCTTTCAATCCCCTGTATTTGTAAAGCTGCGAGATCATCACCATGTGATCAATTTAAATGATTAGCAACATTTGTAGAGTGGTTCTTCTATATATCATACACATGATCAAGGAGGCGATCCCGCAATCTCCTTGTTGTTCTTCCCACATATAGTATATGGCAGATTTTACATGTCAAATATATCAAATATCTGGTGTTACAGTTTATAAAATCCTTGACACTGTAATTTCTGCCACTAACTTAATCAAACTTCTCCCTTAATCAAACGTGGACAACAAGGGCAATCTTTTGTGCCACACTTGTAGTTCCCCTTGAAATCAAGCCAAGTGGTTCCCCACTTATTACTAAATGTAAAATATCTGGGGGATAAGGAGTTGCCTAGAAAGGGGGCACATCGAGAAACTATTCTAGCCCCACCGGAGAAGATTTGGGCGTACACCCTGTCATTATATAAAATTGGTAGATGGCATTCAACAATATTTTTAATCTTTCTAAACTCCATAATGAATGGAGTGGAGAACACGGGTTGCCCTTGCTTTTTAACGTCATTACCGCCTAATAAAAGACTCCTCTCAGTTTTTCTAGCTATATTAATAGCCCTGTTGACTGAATATTCAGGGTAACCCCACAGCAAAAAACGATTCCTCATATTAAGAGTCTCCCTCTCAAAATCAGCATCTCTGCTACATAGAGAAGAATACAGTTGTGCTCATAAGTTGTTTTTTTTTGGCAGAATTTATGATTTCTTAGCCATTTTTCAGAGAATATGAATGATAACACAAAAACTTTTCTTTCACTCATGGTTAGTGTTTGGCTGAAGCCATTTATTATCAATCAACTGTGTTTACTCTTTTTAAATCATAATGGCAACAGAAAATACCCAAACGACCCTGATCAAAAGTTTACATACCCTGGTGATTTTGGCCTGATAACATGCACACAAGTTGACACAAAGGCTCGGTTCACACAGGGGCAACCCGACTTACAGCGCAACTTTGCAAGGCGATTTGGAGGCGGCTTCAGCGCAACTTTAAGCAACTTACAACACAACTTAAAGTTGCCTCCAGGACAGGCGACTTTGGCTGTGGCCAACCACAGAATAATCAGCTCTCTGGGAGGGGGGGATAAACTGGATAAACTAATTTATTTTCCTGTAAAGTCGCTTCAATATAAATGGAGATGGAGAAAGTTTTTGTGTTATCATTCATGAAAAATGGCCAAGAAATCATAAATTCTGCCAGAGTATGTAAACTTTTGAGCACAGCTGTATATATTGGCCTAACGGGGGGGGGGGATATTTATTATAGCAAAAAGTAAAACATATTGCTCTTTTTTTCAAAATAGTCACTTTTTTTGTTTATAGCGCAAAAAATAAAAACTGCAGAGGTACTCAAATACCACCAAAAGAAAGCTCTATTTGTAGGAAAAAAAGGACGTACATTTTGTTTGGGTCCAGAGTTGCACGACCGCGCAATTGTTAGTTAAAGTGAAGCAGTGCCAAATTGCAAAAAAAAAAAATGCTCTGGTCATTAGGGAGGCAAATTCTTCTGGGGGTGAAGTGATTAAAGGTTGCTTCCCGATTCTTTTAAGCCCCCCCCCCTCTCCCACCTGTGTGTCTCGTCCTTGTGAAAACTGAACATCAACTTTCTGTGTGCTTGTCTTACCCTATGAAAAAAAAAATTGAAATGCTTTATTTCTAATTGTTTTCACCAAAGATGCACTTGTTTTTGTACAGGATCCAATTGGGAAAATTTGTGAATCTTGGATGAGAACATTGATAAACAGGACACCCTGCCCCCTAAATATTTCTTTCTTTCAATGTTGGCATCTTTGTCTGCTCTCCAAGGTTGAAACTTAAGATGGTTTCCTCTTGTGTACCCACAGCTCAGAAGCACTGGGCAGAAAGCAGGGGCAGACAAACATTCATCTCTAGTCATATCATTTTTTGCTACTGTTTGGATTTAAGAGATCTATGCCCAGACTTCCAGTGTCCACCTTTAGTAGAAAAATTGCAATTCTAAGACGTCATTTAATATTTCCGTATATGTTTAAACAAGCAATGGTCTGTAAGTGAAGAATATTTTTTTTTTTTAAAGCTGGATACACTGCAGTAAGTGTGAATGGTATTATCAATTCAAACATATTAATTAGAACTTTTTTTTTTTTTTGTAATTTAAGCTGAAATATTTGTTAACTATAAAAATATTGTTAACATAGTAAAAAATTGCATCAAAGTTTTAGCGGCTGTTTGTGATCCATCACTCCATCACTTTGTAAAATCAAATTTATTGAGGGAGTTGGTGACATGTCTTCATTGTCATTTTCAGACCATTGCATATTCAT